>NW_005371920.1:34643-46203 GCF_000412655.1 Myotis brandtii | reverse complement strand
TTATATGCATGCATACAAGTCCTTTGGTTGATCTCTTACCCCCCTCCTCCTGCCCCCCAACCCTCCCCGGCCTTCCCACTGTAGTTCAACAGTCTGTTCGAGGCAGCTCTGCCTCTGTATCTATTTTTGTTCAAAAGTTTATTATGGTCTTTATTATCCATAAATGGGTGAGATCATGTGGTATTTTTCCTTCATTGACTGGCAAATACAGGGGTTTTGCCTGCATCCTAGGACTGGGCTGTTGCAGGGCCAGGTTGCGATCCACTGCTCTAGCGCATGCCACCACCTCATTCTCCAGGTGCCCTCTCCCCGATCCATGTGAGAGAGTATGCCTGTCTAAATAACTGCACAGAACACTCCTATCTTACAGCTTGTGTTGCCATAACAAAATACTATAAACTGAGTAACTTAAGCAAGAGACATTTATTTTTTATAATTCTGAATGGTGGAAGTGCAAGATCAAGGTGCTAGCATGGTTGAATCCTTGTGAGAACAATTTTCCTAGCTTTTAGATGTCTGTCTTTTTGCTGTGGCCTCACAGGAGAGAGGGAGGGAGGGAGGGAGGATGGCCTGGAATTTCTTCCTATTAAGGCACTAATCCCATCATGAGGGCCTCACCCTCCTGAACTTATCTAAAGTTAATTACCTGCCAAAGACCACATTTGGGTCTGGTGCCTGCCAAAATCTCCTTTTGGATATGCCACTTACAAAGCTAATTGGATCCTGCTCTGATGTTGTCTGAAACTGGCCACTGGGTATGTTGATTCCGGGGCTTCTTGGGAGGGACTCTGGTGCAGGCCAATGTCAGACGCTGCCTATGACTGGCCCTGGGCAACCTGTTTGTAGCTACAAAGTGACCCACGGTTTGTGGATGCTTCTGCTGTGCCTGTGTGTGTGCGGGAAGGACCAAGCTGTATACCAATGCTGGCTTTTACCAGCAGCAGGCCTGGGGGCAGGCCAGCAGAAGTCCCACAGCACCCCAAGATCTGCCTCTGCCTGCTTCCACCTGCTGGCTGCCTGTTAGGCTCAGTCACTGAAAGAGTCTCAGGCCTGGCCAGTGTAGCTCAATGGTTGAATGTTGACCCATGAACCATGAGGTCACAGTTTGATACCCGGTCAGGACACATGCTCAGGTTGCAGGCTCCATCCTCAGGAGGGGGCATGCACGAGGCAACCAATCAATGACTTTCTCTCTCTCATCACTGATGTTTCCTTCTCTCTCTCTCTCTCTCTCTCTCTCTCTCTCTCTCTCTCTCTGAAATAAATAAAAACATTTTTTAAAAGAGTCTCAGGTAGTACTCAAGTTGCATGAGGTGGGTTCTCAGTGAGTCACCAAGTAGGGACAAGAGGTGTTCACCAGACTGATACAGCTTCAAACTTGGTGCCAGTGCTGGGTCTGAGGTCACGCAGCAAATGACCCGGGGTATAGCAAGTCTAGCTGCCACCCACCAGGTGCCCATAGTCCCCAAAGGCCACATTTCTAATTACACCACTCCGGGGATTAGGGCTTCAAAAATGAATTTTGAGGGGGATATAAGTCTATAGCACCTTCCTAATTAGGTTGAGATGTTCTCCTTTTTTATTCCACTTCATTGGCAAAAATCTTTAAAAAATTTAGAAGATACTGGCTGAGTATTTGTTTGCTGGGCACTGTACCCAAAGTACTATTTATTTATTCACTATTTATACTTGGTCTGCTTTCAAAAGGAAAGAAAGGCAACCATGCCTTCTGGAAGTTTTAAACCATCACAGGAAACACTGACAAGGACACACAAGTTCCCAGGCTACAGAAAATGGTAATTTTCCTGGTTGTTGTTTTCATTGCCCCAGTTGCTATCATTACTCACACAAATGTGGGCATCTGCTCCTGCGGTCCTATCTTTCACATCCTCAGTCACTCTCCCTTCTCTGCCCTCCCGGATTTCCATGCTGGGTACAGTGAGTAAGTCATCAGTTGGCTCTGGCCTTCAGGTGCCTCAGCAGAAGCAAAGGCAACATTATTGTTTTAAGTGACGAACTGAAAAATTCTCATCCCCATGTTCCTGAAAGAGAAATCATGATAATAGCAATTAATTTTCACTAATTACTGTGTGGTAGGCATGATTTCATTTCATCTTCATAGTAACCCTGAAGGATGGGTACTATGATTCCCCCATCCTGCAGAAGTAGAAACTGAGGCTGAGAGAGGCTAGGTGTCTTGCTCAAGGTCATACAAAGCTAATAAACTGGGGAGTCATGGGGCCATGCACATTCTACCTTGACCTCTGCCCAGATCATTTTCATCTCCTGAAATAGGCAGCCTCGCTGGCCAAGTTTTGCACATCATGGAGATGGGGTTACTACATGTCGGACAGGGAGCGGGTGTCCACCAGCATGAAAACCCTCACAGTCAGCAGAAGAGTGAAACAGGTTCCCAGGCCCAAGTCTCATTACTGACACTTAGTACACAAACTGATTTTAACAGACAACCACTGAGATAGCTGGGCAACTGCAAGTCCAATTTAATAACCTCTCTCTGATTTTACTCGTCAAACACTAGACCTGGATTTAAGACAAAATCACCATGAAACTGGAAAAGCTGAATAAGCAGGAGACCTAAAGTAAAATCCAAAGGCGCAATTCAATGACAATTTAAAAACATGGTTTGGTTAGAGGTGTTTTCAAAACCCCATTTCCCTCTTCAATGTGCAGATACCTAGTAAAACACATAAAATGCACCCTAGAAAGCATTCAGATTTAAAAAAGAAATAAGTGGTGAGCCATTTCTCTGACACTTGTACCCAAACTTATTTTACATGGACGATTCTCATAGAGTATTCAATGCATATATTAAGAGGAAGGAATCAAGATTGAAAACCCATTCTCCAAAGGAGACTGACCTGCTTGTCACTAGCAGGTTCCCCTTCACGGGACCCCCTTCCGGGTCCCCAGGGCCCTGGCTGGTGGCTGTTCAGTAGCTGCCCCAGATATAGCCTGTAGAAGCTATCTCAGGTGGTTTCCAGCTGAGGTCCACGATATTCTATGCACCTTTACAGGTGTGTATACACGTACGGGATATTCATTTTTTAGAATCAGAAATAGGACAGAATGTGTCGTGGTGAAACTCACAAGCTCTGAGATTAGATGTATATGGATTTAAATCAGGGCTCTGCAACCTTGACCCCAGCATTGCATCTCTCTGAGTTCTGGGCCTCACATACAAAATGAAGAAAATGATGGTACCCACGTCCCAGGGCTGTCATAAGGGAATGCATATCCATCATTAGCAAAGCCACCAGATAGCTAGTGCAAATCAAATAAATAAGAACTAACACTGTTATCACTACCACCACCACCACCACCGCCGCCATATTACTACGGTCATTACTGGTACTGTTACTACTATTACCATTACTCCCCCTCCTCCAAATGCTACTAGTATCAAGACTGCTATCCCCACTATACTATTACCACAACTATTGTATCCAAATAAATGAAAACACTGTCTTTTCCATCCTCCCTTTCTCTTGTGTTCTTTTACTCCTATTTATTAAGGGGAAGGAACTTGTTTTTCCTGCTCAATGCGTCCCTTGAGAATTGGGATTAATTGATTTGAACAGATGTGTGTCAGTATTGCTCTGAATGAAAGGGCCCAGTATGCTCTGCTGACATATTTCATGAAAAAGTGAAGTCTGGGTAACACATACATTCATATTGCAGCGCAAGCCCTACCTTCTTTCAAAAGCCTTTGGCTTGCATTAATGTCTCCCTTCTCTGAAATAATCATCATGCTCTCTAATTCTTTCATGCTTATGAGACTCATCTCCCCAATTAATAAACTACCAAAAATGTAGTAGGCATTAAAAAAATGACTGATACAGGAAGACGGTACTGAATGAACCAAGCTTCTGAACCCGAGAGAGATATTTAATTGCTCATGTAACCCAGAATCCAGGGTGAGGTTAGGGACAGAGGGATCCAGGGCCTCAGAAGATTCCATGAGGGTCCAGTCTCTCTCTATTTCTCAGTTCTGCTTTGCTCTGTCCCTTGTGTTGGGAGCTCCATGTTCACATCCTTGTAGCAACAAGTCCAGAGGAAATACACTGCCTTTTCCAGCTACTCCTACATATGTCCCAGGGTAGATGGCTTTGCATTGAACAGGCTTCAGTCATGTGCCTACCCTGACACTGCAGCCCCATCCAACCACCTGAGCCAAGTGAGGGGGAGAGAAGGTTTTCTGGAAGGAATGTTAGCATAAGGGGAATGGGCTTTAGATAGAAAAAAACCTTTATCAATAGCTCACTTTAGCTCTAACCATGGTAGGTACTCAAGGTAAATTTTGAGATTGATAGATTTTTATGCATCAGGCCTCCAACCTAAATGCTCATCTGTTTTTCCTCCTGCCTGATGACACTTTGTGGCCAGATGCTAAACATATGGAAATAGTTCACTCAAAGTCAATGTCATTACAAAGGTGAGATCAGTTCATGGGTGGCAGGTTCACAAAGGGCTGGTGTCATCCTCTATCCTTAGTACACTGCCTTTTTTTCTCCTTGCCTTGGGCAGAACAATCCCTCTATTCCATGAGCTTCTGCTTTATTTAACACATATATCTGTTATGGCACTTGCCACCTGGTCTCTTTGTTCTTATGTATATTTGTCAAGACTCTTTAAATAATAGAAATCCTAACTCAAAAAGTGTTAAAAAAAAAAAAAAGATTACCAGCTCACAAAACAGAACAGTTTAAGAATAATTCTTCAAAAATGGTTTGATCCAAGGTTCATATGATGTTAGCAGGATGGGGTTTTGCTGTTTTTTGACCTCATCCTTAATATTTACTCCATTCTCAGTCCCACTGCTCACAAAACAGCTGCCACAGCACCAGCCCTCTTCTCTTGTTTACTTCTAGTGAAAAGAGATAGAAGCTCTTTCTCAATATTCTCATGGCAATCTCATTGCTTCTTGTGGGCATTAATTGGGGCTTACGCTTATTACTGAACCAACCACTGCGTACAGAATGGGCTACACTGATTGCTTGAGGCCTAGGTCGTATGCTCCATCCCAGGACTAGCTGTGGAGTAAAAACCAATTCTAAAAATGGGTAAGGGGTCATTCTCAGGAATCTTCAATCTGAGAACAGGAAGGGAATTGCATACAGGCGCCACAGAAACAACAAATGTGAAGACTGGTGCTCCTTTTAGGTAATGTGTTTATTCACTCTCTGAGTCACATCATGGATGTGTGGTATAGCGAAGGACGCGTGTTAATGGGGGGCTTAATAAATGTTACTGGAAGAAAAGGCTGGATTAACCACTGATTAGACATTTTTTCTAACATTTTCACAGTGCTGCAGTTAATACCACCTTCCTTGGGAAAACATCTGAAATGGGATTCAGAATTTTGGAATATAATACAGTTACTCATCAGTTTAATTAGCTCTAGCCTGTGCCAACTAAAAGTTTTCCATAAGCATTAGCTGTTTGCTTCCTTACTTAAAATGTTTCTTGGTAAAAGTACCAGGGGGGGAAATAATTCATGACTTAATGAGGCCAAATTCTTACCTTTTGGCCCCTGGAATTACCAATTGGACCCTGGAGCCATATGATGAAAGAACTATTGCCCATTTGGAAAGAATTTTGAATTGCCACTTACGGGACCAGTAAACTGATTTAGCAGTCTGCCTTATGAGGTCATTTACCTTACTTTCTGAGCTTCACAAGAAGGGTTCAATGGCAATAATGGTATCTGTGCACAGGGGTTAATTACATGATGAAAATAGAAACGAAATCAGCATCAGTGTTGCTTCTTCTAAGCCAGCGGTTCTCAACCTGTGGGTCGCCAACCTGTGGGTCGCGACCCCTTTGGGGGTCAAACGACCCTTTCACAGGGGTCGCCTAAGACCATCGGAAAACACATATATAATTACATATTGTTTTTGTGATTAATCACTATGCTTTAATTATGTTCAATTTGTAACAATGAAAATACATCCTGCATATCAGATATTTACATTACAATTCATAACAGTAGCAAAATTACAGTTATGAAGTAGCAACGAAAAGAATTTTATGGTTGGGGGTCACCACAACATGAGGAACTGTATTAAAGGGTCACGGCATTAGGAAGGTTGAGAACCACTGGTCTAAGCAGATGTCATTGATACAATATGGGAGGGGGGTCCTTCTTTTCTCACTTTCCCTCAGAGACCAGGTTATCTGAGCATGGACATGGGAACTGAAAATTACAAATTCAGAACCATTGATTTCTCTTATATCCCTGTCAGAGCCACTCAACTCTTCTTGGCTCCTAACCACATTGCTCATCTCTTTCATTAGCTAAAAAGGAGAGATGGGCTTAGGGTCCTCTGATGAGAATGAATAAATCAATACCTGTAAATTCCTTCAAAGTCTGAATTCTCATGAGCTCAACATTTTTGTTTTCCTTTTTTGTTTTTAAATAATTTTTTAAAATATTTTTTTTATTGATTTCAGAGAGGAATGGGGAGAGAGAAATAGAAACATCCATGATGAGAGAATCATTGATTAGCTGCCTCCTGCACGTCCCCTACTGGGGGGGGGTCAAGCCTGCAACCCGGGCATGTGCCCTTGGCCAGAATCGAACCTGGGACCTTTTAGTCCACAGGCTGACGCTCTGTCCACTGAGCCAAACTGGCTAGGCTGTTTTTCTTTTTTTTAAAATATATTTTTATTGAATTGAGGAAGGGAGAGAGAGATAGAAACATCAATGATGAGAGAGAAGCACCAACCAGCTGCTTCCTGCACGCCCCCCACAGAGGATGGAGCCTGCAACCATCATGTACCCTTGACTGTAATTTAACCCGGGGCTCTTCAGTCCACAGGCCAATGCTCTATCCATTGAACCAAATAGGTAAGGCAACATTTTTGTTTTTCTAAAGGGAACCTGACCCATCTTCAGTAAACTTTTTATTTAAAATTATCTTGAATGAAATCTATGTCATGAAGTTGGAAGCTAGGAGAAAGTGCATAGTTAAAGATTCAACAAAGGGATGTTTCAGAATTTTCTGTTACTGGCAGGTAAAATATTCTACTTGTTTGACTAAAAACTCAACTATAGAGTCCCAGTATGGGTACCAACAAATTTCTATGAATTTTTATTTTAGGCTCCCTGTCAAATTATTATTAGTCACTAAATGGTCTGGTGACAGGGTCTTAAGTAAAGAGGCTGGCCTGTTTATGTGGTACCAAAGAGAAACAGTTGGGAAGTGGGGAGAAGGAAATGACAGAAAAAGACCCAAAAGGAAGTTATTGGCTGTTAATCTATTCTTTAGCTTATGTAACTTCATTAGACACGGGACATCTCTCTGCTAAAATATTGTCTGCCACTATCAGTTTTGGGGAAATTCAAATTTCCTAATCAATATTAAGGGGCAGAAGCTTGAACCAAACCACTATAATTAATTTTCAATATATTTAAAGTTTATTCAACCAAACCACTATAATTAATTTTCAATATATTTGAAGTTTATTTCTGGCTTGATGTGGAGAATTTAGAAGAGTAATGGATACCATGAGATGTCCACTGAAACAGAAGAAATACAAACAAATTTTGTATAAAAATCAGTTTCAAGATAGAGTAGGAAATAATATAAGCATATTTCAAAGTATCAGATTCTGAAAATTGCTATAAGCACATATGGGTCTGTAGAAAAGCAGAGACTAAAATCTGAATAGAGTATACAAAAACAATTTCAACATTTAAAACAGATAACCTTTTCCTAATTTAAGGATAGTAAATGCTCATTAAACAAATTTTGGAAAATTCTTAACATTTTAAATAAGATTAAAATGATCTGGTCTCATTCAGAAATAGTTACTTGAAGTATTTCATTATTTTTTTTCCTCTAGTCTTACCTTCATTTCTTTCTTGCTTTTTAAAAATCCTTTTTTCTAAATCTAAAAATATTTTATAGTTGTTAGGAAAATTTTGGAAAAAGGTTTTAAAATTATTTGTAAATCTTTCAGCAAGCAGGAACCACTATTAATATTTTGGATATATTTGTTTCTAGTATCTTACTGCAGATTTTTCATAGTTTGCACATAGAACACTGTAGCTCCATTTTTGAGCACTTATTGTAGAGAAATGAAAACTTATCTTCATATAAAAATCTATACATGAATATTCATAGCAGCTTTATTTGTAATAGCCAAAAGCTGGAAACAACCCAAATGTTCTTCAATGACTGAATGGTTAAAGAAATTGTGGTACATCCATGTCACAGAATACTACTCAGCAATATAAAGGAAGAACTATTTTTATATGCAAAACCTTGAATGAATCTCAAGAGAATTATGCTGAGTGAAAAAAACCAACCTTAACATATTATTCAAATTTATAAAAATTCTTGAAATGATAATATATTTATAAAAAATTCTTGAAATGACAGAGATGGAAAACATGTCAGGAGAGATGGTATAAAGAGGGGCCTGTCCCTACAGCCCAGCCGGCATGACTCAGTGGTTGAGCATCGACCTGTGAACCAGGAGGTCATGGTTTGAATTCTGGTCAGGGCATATGCCCTGGTTGCAGGCTCACTCCCCAGTGTAGGGTATGCAGGACCAGCTGATCAATGACTCTCTGTCATCATTGATCTTTCTCTCTCTCCCTCTCCCTTCCTCTCTGATATCAATAAAAAATATATTTTTTAAAAAGGGTAGCATGAAGGACCTTTGTGATGGAACTGTCCTAAACCTTCACTGTGTTGATGGCTATGTGAATATAAAGACGTTAGAAAATTACATAGAATTAAACATGTGTGTGTGTGCATGTAAAACTAGTGAAATCAGAATAAGGCCAGTGGATTGTGTTAATATCATA
Source organism: Myotis brandtii (assembly GCF_000412655.1). Lineage (NCBI taxonomy): Eukaryota > Metazoa > Chordata > Mammalia > Chiroptera > Vespertilionidae > Myotis > Myotis brandtii. Next base: position 37,367 of record NW_005371920.1, on the reverse strand, counting down.
ACTTCTTGGTTGTGATACCGTACTATCGTTGTGCAGGAAAATGCCAGCGGGGGAACTGGGTGAAGGGTACAGGCTCTTTCAGTATCATTTTTTTACAACTGCATGTGAACCTACAATTAACTTAAAGAGTTAAGACAAAACTAAAGAAAACAAAATATAGCTTAAGCATTTTATTATGTAAATATAATTTTAGATAGGGAAATTCTCTGTAAACATAATTTTAATGCCCATATATTATCCTATTATAGAAGTACCATTTATCTAACCATTTCTCTAGTATTGAATATTTAACCTAGAGCTGTGTGCAATGTTCACATGTCACAAATAATAGTGCAAGGATGTTTTTGTGCATGAAAGTATTCTATTTCAGAGTATGTCCTTAGAAAAATACTGCATAAAGTGAGTGCTATACGGTATTAATGGTTGTAACATAAAAACAAGAGTCTGTGGCTAAATATCTCTGGCCAGTCTTTGTTCATTCTGGGAATCCTTGCAGTACACATTGTGAATCACCCAGAGGTGAGGATATAATCGATGTTTCCAAAATGTATTTTCTCTGGAAAACCCCATGACGGATTAGAGATGATTGCCAATTCTTTCGCTCTACTCCCTAAATCTGGGTGGGCTGTATGACTGCTTTGCTCAGTAGAATACAGTGGAAATGCTGTTGGACCAGTTTCTTGCACAAACTTTAAGAAACTGGCCAGTTCCACTTCCTATCTCCTGAAACACTCCCTTTGGGGGGAACCCATCAACCTTGTAAGAGGTCTGAATATTTTGCAACTGCCCTGTTAGCCCACATTAGCCATGTGGTGAGGCTGTGTAAAAAGAGGGCGATAGTTGGAAGAGCCCCAGCTATTCCAACAATCTCAGCTCAGGCATCAGACATGTGAACACCACCATCTTGAAAATTGGAGCCCCAACAGAAGCAAGTGGAATAAAACCAAGGAAGAAGTAAGACACCCCCTCCCCGCCACACACACACACACATACACACAAATATATGGTAATAGGAAAGCCTTCGCAGACATCTCCAGCCATTTGAGAAAACTAGCTGATGTCACTATGGAGCAGAGATGAGCCATCCCCACTGTACTCTGCCCCAGTTCCCAAACCATAAAACCATGAACACACTGCAGTGGTTGGTTATACCACTAAATGCAGGTTTGTGTGTTATACAGCAATAAATAATCATTACATCTCTCTCTTTTTTTTAAAAAAATATTTTATTGATTTTTTTACAGAGAGGAAGGGAGAGGGATAGAGAGTTAGAAACATCAATGAGAGAGAAACATCGATTCAGCTGCCTGCTGCACCCCCACTGGGCCAAGGTACATGCCCTTGACCGGAATCGAACCTGGGACCCTTCAGTCCGCAGGCTGACGCTCTATCCACTGAGCCAAACCGGTTAGGGCACATCTCTCTTTTATTGCCCTTAGATGGTGACACATGATGCTTAGGTCATTTGGCTTTAGAATTAGGATAACAAAATAATCTGTAATTTACAATGGATGTGAACTTGGGAAATTTAACTCTGCAAAACTGTCTTCTCATTGGTATATATACCTTAATAAAAATGACCGAATGGCTTTCCAGAAAGCATACACCAGTTTACACTCATTTGTATAGTGTGGAAGCTGAGCAAACTTTTTATTCTAGCGCAGAGCTTGACAACCTTATTCTGGATGAGGCCAGACAGTAACCATTTCAGGTTTTGTGCGTCATGTGATTTCTGTCACAGCTACTCAACTCTGCTGTGGAGGTGTGAAAGCAGCCACAGACAATCTGAAAACAAATGGACATGGCTATTTGCAATAAAACTTTCTTTAAAAAAATCGAGATGGGCTGCATTTGGTTTGCAGAACTTAGCTCGTCAACCTCTGTTCTAGACACTGCACTCAGAGTGTTTGCACCCCAGGGATGTATTCATGAGCGCTGAGAAAATGAGAAACCAGTAAATCCTGGACTCCAGATGCCCTTGTGGGCTCTTCTTATTCAAGACAAATCGGCTACTTTACTCGGCACAAATATATGAGTAGCCAAAGCAGGGTAGCTTCAAGTTGCCATATTATTTCCTGTGAGATTAGCTACATCAGCTGCTTCTAGAAACTTTAATTGGTACTGATCTATACACAGGCATATATACTCTAGTACTTGGTTAAACTTGCAATTAGGAAAGTCAGCTGTTTTCTTGAAGCAAAAGTGATTTGGATTCTTTTTTAAGCACAAAGTAGATATTCACAGTTAACTAAGGCAGTAAGCATAATCACTAAATATAGACAGTGGGCTTTGACAGAAAAAGGCCTTGGTTAGCAAAGAAAAGGCCCAAGTTCTGCTTCCAGTTTTAGCTAACTAGCTGTGTGACTTTGGGGAAGTCATACCCCTGGGCTTCATTGTGTTATAAACTTATAAAAGTTGGGCTAAAAATTGCTTCCTTGGCTGCCTTCAAACATTTAGAAAAGTTTAAAATGCCACATAAGATATACAAATCTCATATTTTTTATAGATAACTGTTTATGTGTCATCTCCAAAATTAGAATCTGAGCTCCTTGGAGACAGGGGCGATGTTTGATGCATTTTGAAATCTCCATTTTTTTTTGGCCCAGAGCTTAGCATACTGAGCAATCAAAAAGCTTTCGCAAAATGAATAACTAAATAGAAAGATGAATACAAGAGTTGTCAACACCACAATGATTAAGAGCAGAAATTAAAATAAGGTTTATT
>NW_005371920.1:33953-34535 GCF_000412655.1 Myotis brandtii | reverse complement strand
TTATAGATAACTGTTTATGTGTCATCTCCAAAATTAGAATCTGAGCTCCTTGGAGACAGGGGCGATGTTTGATGCATTTTGAAATCTCCATTTTTTTTTGGCCCAGAGCTTAGCATACTGAGCAATCAATAAATGCTTGCAAAATGAATAACTAAATAGAAAGATGAATACAAGAGTTGTCAACACCACAATGATTAAGAGCAGAAATTAAAATAAGGTTTATTGTCATGAAGCAAATAAATAAATTTTGAAAACATATTTGAAAGAGAGTGGGGTATTATTTACACCAGGAGTTGCACTGGGCCATCTCCACTGAATCCCTGAGATATGAAAAGACTTCCTGTCTTAGGTGACTCACTCTGTATCTAGCTGTCAGTCAACTTTTGTTCCAAGAGTACATATTAGGTATAGATGTTAGTTCTTTTTTTTTTAAATATATTTTATTGATTTTTTACAGAGAGGAAGGGAGAGGGATAGTTAGAAACATCGATGAGAGAGAAACATTGATCAGCTGCCTCCTGCACACCCCCTACTGGGGATGTGCCCACAACCAAGGTACATGCCCTTGACCAGAATCGAACC
>NW_005371920.1:4694-33882 GCF_000412655.1 Myotis brandtii | reverse complement strand
ATTTTTTTTAAATATATTTTTATTGATTTCAGAGAGAGGAAGGGAGAGGAAGAGAGGGAAAGAAACATCAATGATGAGAGAGAATCATTGACCAGCTGCCTCCTGCACGCCCCCTACTAGGGGTCCAGCCCGAAACCCAGGCATGTGCCCTAACCAGAAATGGAACCCTGACCTCCTGGTTCGTGGCTCAGTGCTAAATGCTCAACAACTGAGCCACACCTGTCAGGCATTAATTCTATTTTTAAACTAAAAATGACTGCTTTGTCCAAAAACTATATACATATGTTTAATTTGCAGCCTTTGAAATGGGAATAAGAGAAAAAAAATCAGTTTTTTTTATTGTTATGATTAAAAGTAATAATGTTGCTTTAAGAAACCCAAAGTGAAATTAAAACGGATGAATTAGATAAGCACCTATAAAGGTAACCCACATGTGCCCTAACCAGAAATGGAACCCTGACCTCCTGGTTCGTGGCTCAGTGCTAAATGCTCAACAACTGAGCCACACCTGTCAGGCATTAATTCTATTTTTAAACTAAAAATGACTGCTTTGTCCAAAAACTATATACATATGTCTAATTTGCAGCCTTTGAAATGGGAATAAGAGAAAAAAATCAGTTTTTTTAATTGTTATGATTAAAAGTAATAATGTTGCTTTAAAAAACCCAAAGTAAAATTAAAATGGATGAATTAAATAAGCACCTATAAAGGTAACCCGTACAATTGATTCTTTAAGACAATATCACTTAGAGCAGTGATTTTCAACCGTTTTCATCTCATGGCACACAAACTAATTACTAACAGTCTGCGGCACACCAAAAAATATATTTTTTGCTGATCTGACAAAAAATAGGTATAATTTTGATTCATTCACATCGGACAGCTATTGTTGTGTTGCTGTTGTCATTTTTTAAAAAAAATTTGATCATCTAAAGCAGTGGTTCTCAACCTCCTGGCCCTTTAAATACAGTTCCTCATGTTGTGACCCAACCATAAAATTATTTTCGTTGCTACTTCATAACTGTAATGTTGCTACTGTTATGAATCGTAATGTAAATATCTGATATGCAGGATGGTCTTAGGCGAGCCCTGTGAAAGGGTCGTTCGACCGCCAAAGGGGTCGCGACCCACAGGTTGAGAACCGCTGAAAAGGAAGCGAGGTCAGTGCCCCTGACTAAATAGTCAGGAATTGCATTGCATGTTTTAAAAAGTCGTGCATCACACCAGTTGAAAATCACTGACTTAGAGGAGCAGAATTGTTTATCTTTTTGCACATGTGATACTTTTCTTCTCCTTCACTTGTCAAGTTGGCCACCCTTGAATGTAACTCTTTGAGCCTTAGAAAACGTTGGAATTCTCCACTTGGCAACCCCTGGGACTGGAGTACTTGATGCCATGATATCTTATACCCAGTCTGATGAACTGACCAACAGCTTGCAAGTAAGTGTGCCTCCCAAAAGATCTTTTATAAAGAAAAATCTCCCTGGATGTGACTGTTGAATAATGGATGTACTTAAAGGACTGGGCCCTGATCTGCATTAAGCAAATGCTTTCCTTGGCGATACTGTGGATTTTAGTGTCATCAAGAGAGAAGGAGATTGCATTAGCCCTCCTTATCAGGGCCACACCGACCTTCCTGCGGAGGAACAGATAGCCGGGGTCTTAAATTAAGGCTTGTTAGAGATCCCTATCGATCAGCATGTTTGTTTTCCGTCTGAAAATGCAGGAGAGGGACCTTATTCCTTTCTCAACAACTCCTTGTTACGACACATGCTACCTTAGGAAAGAGGATTTATGTAGAACCTTGCTTTCCTGATTAGCATACTTTTGCATAATTCTGACTCTAGGTATCCCAACTCTTTCCCTCCTTCGAAAGAGACTAGCCATCGGATAGACTTGGTGGTGCCCTTTGGTGTGTATATATACATCAATGTCTCCAGGACAGAGAATTAAGGAAACTGGTCTCTCCCATCTCTCATTTATCTGAACTCACATAATTCTGATAATAGGAGGCATTTTACTTTTTTATTATCTTTCTTCTTCTCTTCTTCTTCTTCCTTTTTTTTTTTTTGACTCTTATGAAACCTAAAATGTAGATAGCATATATGACATCAGCCCTACTGGGAGAAGTGCAAACTAAGAAGGTGACGTGACTAGAAGAATCTATAACTATTTTACCACAACCTATAATTCTCTTATTTTAAGTAAAAACTTACTGACTGGCTTTAAGTAATCAAAATTTATTATGAGTTTATAGCAGGTTGTTGAGTATCACATACAGTCGCTTCTTTATACTCCTTGCTCAACTACAAATCAATATTCTCCAGTCCTATGCTGTGACAGCTGCAGCACAGAACAGCAAGTCAATACAATGGTGACAGAGTCAGGTAACGCTGCCCCTACATTTAAATCTACTAATAGAAATCATGGGCTTTGTTTCCTGATATTGTAACAATTTTCAAACACACAGAGAAGTTGAAAGAATTTTACAGTTAACACCCATGTGACCACTGAGAGACCATCAACATTAAATGCTATATTTGCTTTAACTTAATCCATCCCTCTATCGAGACATCAAACCATTCCATTTTGACACATTTTAAAGTACATTGCAAACATTAGAACCTTCCTCCCTAAATATTTCAGTATGCGCATCATTAACTACATTTTAGTATTCGGTTTTTTCTTTTGATGTAAAACTTACATAGCAAAAAGTGCAAAAATCTTTACTTTCCACTTACTGAGTTTTGACAAAATCATACACCTGGATAACCCCAAACCCTATCAACATGCAGCACAAACCCTCACCCCGGAACATTTCTATCACATAGAGAATGGCGAGTAAGCCCTTGCAAATAATTCAATGATTTGCAGGTGGGCCACAAAAGCATCCTTCTTGGTCTGCTCTCTTTGTTTTTCGCATTGACTTTGGGTAGGTTTCTCATGCAGAAGCGGGAGATGACCTGGTCTGGGTTTCTGTGTGCGCTTGTGCTGCAGTCTGGGATACCAGTGGATAGCTGATTGGGTCAATGGACAGATGTCTTACTAGCTGTGTTGCCAGGGGAAAGGTACCAACCTCTGTGCCTCGTTTGCTCAAGTATGCAATGAGAATGATAATAAAATCTACCGCAGAGGAGGGTTGAGAGGATGCCGTGAGTTAATTTCATGAGTCATTTCACAGACCAAATACTGCCTGGCATGGAAGAAATGCTCAGCACATGTTGGCTTTATTACATGCCATGGCTGGTGTGGCTCCTGGTGGCACCGTGTAGAGCGAACACCTCATTCAAAACTCAGCCATGCTCTAAGGGAGGCCTGAGTACAGAATTCCTGCCTCTGTGTCCGGGCAGTTAGAGGCCCCTCAGTGGCACGCTGTGGGGACAGTGGCGAGGTCTTAGGAGGCCAGGCCATCCTGCCGCTGAAAAACAACTGGCGACTCTTCCTGTCAGCTCCAGGGCCTTCACACACAGACAGCTGCCCTTCCTCGGGGCACTACACCGGGAGCTGAGCATCTGGAGAGCAGAAAACCTAATTAACTTTAAGCAAGGGGAGTACAGAGGAAGAAATAACGGTCAGAAGTTCCAAACTTCCTAATTAAAATGCAGAAGGCACAGTGGGTCACACATACCGCTCAGCAGCCTCATGCATGGACCATGCCTTCCATTGGAGTTTCCACAGTGTATCTATGCAAAACTGATCCTTGACCCAAAAAGCAAGACAAAGGGAAGGGGGAGCAAGGCTTGGCGCTGCGTGCATTCAATGCATCTTCAAACCCACCAGGGAACTCCCTCTTTCTTTGATCTCAGGGAGTTTGGCCTGGGCTTGCAAATTAAATGCCTTTCCATTCAGGCCTATAAGAAGCTTTTTTCAAAGATCAAATATGTCTGCAGATTTGATTGTTCCAGGGGACTGATGGGATTTTAATGATATTTTCTGGCACATATTTCGAGCTGAGACTCCTGAAGCCAGTCCCCAGGCAGGTCAAAGAGTAGAATAGTTGGATATTTTTAGCCTTTCTGCATTCCAAGAGATCTTTCAGATCTGAAACGTGGTGCAGAAAGGGTCCGGCTGACACAGGCAGACGGGCTGTGATATTCCTGCAAAGAACTTGGGTTTCAAAGTCAGGGAGGTCTGGCTTAGAATGCCAGCCTGAGCACCTACCAGCTATGTGACCATAGTGGTCACTTCTCTCTGAGCCTTAGTTTTCTCACCTGTATAATGGATACAACAACAACAACCTCGAAGAGTCCCATTGAAGATTAACTGAGATAATGCATAGAGCACTCCTAGCACATGCCTGGCTGGCAGTAGGGGCCGAAGTATGGAGGCTATAGTTTTTTCGTTTGTCGCTAACAATAACAATAATAAACCAACATGGTCCAAGCATGTCAAACTCGCAGCCGGTGGGCCATGTGGCCCTCCAGCCACAAGTTTGACATGCTTTACTGTCCAGCTCTACAAAGAATCACAGTAAGTCTGGAATTTTGTTTAGATCCAAGTAGGTGCGAAGACGCCCATTATTAAGTATTAAAATAAGCTATTTATTCAGTTATTCACCAGCAAAATCTTCATGTAAAAGTTTGTCAAGTCTCTTTTGAATGCAGGAAATTACATCAGCCTCTACTAGACAAAGGGAAGACAGACATTTCCAGGCCTTTCCTTGTGGAACTTAAAATCCTGTTGCTGAGTAAATGACATGCTCCCAATGTTTCTTACATATTCTGAGCCATTAGAGCTTTTAGAGTTGAAGCATAAATTCTCATGCTGTTTGTGTAATTTTGAAATGCACAAAATGAAATGTAAAAAAAAAAAAAAGAACAGCCCTCACTCTTTAAAAATGTCACGTTATATAACTAATAAGAAAACTAGAGATGAGAGAATTTTCACATGTCATTTAATTCTATTCACAGTGGAAACAAATTTAGTCTGAGTGAGCCGAAACATGAATATAAAAGTGCCTCAGCCAAGAAGGATTTAACAGCTGAAAGGGGGGAATCACACGATGGGTTTAGAACTTTAAAGCTACCCAAACAATGACATTTGCCTCGTTTGAATGGTTTTCATTTTCCTTATTCTCTTAGGTTGCCTCTATATAGACAAAGAGGGAGTGAGGACATGTATCATTCAATAATTTGATCTGCTTCAGATAAATTTTTCCATAATTATAATGATGATGATGATGATGATAGCAGTTAAAACATAAGTATTTCTGTGATCCAAGTACTTTCTGAACATTTTCTTTCTGAATCCTCACAACAACCTTAATGGCTAAATACCTGTCAAAGCCAAATGATTAGGAAGAGATGAGGTAGGATACAGGAGGATTATATCCTGTTGCAGAGAATGCATGTGTTTTGTTTCTTGAAAATACAAGAGAGACAAAGAGTCAAAAACTAGAACAATTTTTTCAGATTCCTAAATATGTAGATTTATGTGTCAATGTTTGGAGCCTTCTTTAATAAGAAAAATGGCTCTGAGTGAGGAACTAGTGCTATTTCTCAGCCTCTTTGTGCTTTAGGGTTGGACCATGCACTCCTAATATGAGTTCCTGGATTCTTCTCCTTCTCTTTGTAAATCCTGTCCCTGGTCCTATGAAGAAACAAGCCTGGACCCACACACTGAAAAGCAGGACTGGGTTGAACTCTCAAATACCATCTCTAGCAGCCTGTCTTTCTCCTTGGAGAAGATGGAGATAAGAAGGCATAATGGGCACACTTGTCAACGTTCCAGATGATTGAAGGCAAGCAAAAATGTTTTTGATGCTGTGGAGATGGGACTAATATTCCATCATTGAGAGCTAATTGAAAAATAAATCAGAGCAGAGCGTTGGAAATGCCTTCATCTGCTACACAAGAGGGATTAATTGGAATGAGGCTAAATGAAAAGGGAATTGTGTGTAGAGCGGTTCTCAACCTGTGGGTCGCGACCCCTTTGGCGGTCGAACGACCCTTTCACAGGGGTCGCCTAAGACCATCCTGCATATCAGAGACTTACATTACGATTCAAAACAGTAGCAACATTACAGTTATGAAGTAGCAACGAAAATAATTTTATGGTTGGGTCACAACATGAGGAACTGTATTTAAAGGGCCAGAAGGTTGAGAACCACTGGTAGAGGAACAGACCGAAGCGACTTTTAAAAATAAGGAGGGAAGACAGTGATCAACAACTTTCTTTTCTTTCGGAGTTTACTTCACAACCTATTGTAACTAGTGACTTTGGTGACTAAGCATTACCCACCCCTGCTTTAGCTTACTATTTCAAGCTACCTCCCATTGATAAAAAAAGAAGTGATCTCTATTCTAAGAGATCGCAAGAGCCACATTAGGGCGATGAGCAGTGTAGTAGCTTTGACATCTGACATGTTTGGCTTGGCTACATTTTGGCTCTGCAAGTCAAGCAAGTTACATAACCTTGATGAGCTTCAGTTTTCCCATCAGTAGGAAAATAGTGACTAGCTAGTAAGTTTATTATGAGTATTGATGAGCTACTATATTTAAACTCATAATAAAATGCCTTCCACAGAATAGAAGCTTAGTAAATGATAGTTATTATGGTGATTATCTTGTACTTTGGAGTTAGCAATTTGTCTCCTAGAATGATATATTTAGTTCAGAGATTAGATTTTTAGCAAATACTAAAATAATGTTATTTTTTATTATTGTTGTTATTCAAGTCATAGAACTAGTGATTTTATGTTATTAGTATTGTTATTATCATTATGATATAGGGTTATACCAACCATTGGGGATGACAGAGGATACATAGAATTCAATGGTTGGTATTAATTCAATATAAAAATGTGCATGAGATATGGATGGTTAACAGATGAATGATTGCCAAGGTTTATTGTGTGCCTACTCTCTACAAGCATAATACTAAAATGTCTTTACATCATCTCATTGATCCCTTAAATAACCTTCCAAAAATGTATTATGTCCATTTTATAGACAAAGAAGCTGAAGCTCTGAGAAGTTAAGTAACTGCTCAAGGTCCACACCAGTTTGTGGGGAAGCTGTGATTTGAATTCACTCCCACTTGCCTGAAAAGTACAGGCCCGTAACTCTAAGCTACTGACTCAGAGTGAAGCCACTTTGACTTTCCCCCTGTCAACCTCTGTGGGTTCTTAGAAAGATATAGGAAGATTACATACGTACATGCAGCGACCCTCCAGAAATTGGGAGGAATAGAGAACACTGAGATATTATCATTGTTCCTTTTATAATAGTCTCAGATTTAGACTGTAGTTTGCTAAGACAGCCTATGCTTCCCATGAAATAAGAATCAAGTTTGATTACAGTAGATATTCATTCATATTAGAAAAACAAATCCAGAAACAACAGAATAGGAACTCAGTAAAAATGTTGACTTGTAATGCACACACAGTATGAAGGGGCCTGCCTTCTTTCATTGTCACACTGCTTCCTTTGGTTGAGTTCCTCCAACGGAAATCTGTGTAGTGGCAGCCCACTTAGCGATCTGGAACACAGGCTCGGGAGATGGGCAGATCTGAGTTCCAGTCCCAGGAACTTGACACTGAGCATATGACCTTGAACTTCTCTGGGCCTCTATTTTCTTCTCTGTAAAATGGGGCTAATAATCTAATGCAGGTAAACCACCGGGCACCATGCCTGGACTATAGAAAGCACTCCATTTGGTAGTCGTTACCAAGAGAAATGTCTTTCACCTAGGAATGGTTTCAACTGAGAAATCTAAACACAAACAAATACCTAGTTTAAAAATAAAACACTTGAAAGTTAAGTATTAAAACTGAAAAAGTAAAATGTCCAATGTGAGTTTCTTTTCTGTATATTCTATGCTTTGCAGAAGGCCTCTGAAGATTCCTAATTAGGGGCAACAGGGGGAGTTGGTATCTGTATTGGGGAATCTCATCTCCAGTAGTGGTGGGAGCATGTCCACGCCCAGGACCAGCCCTTGGAGACCAGCTCAGGGTGGCTCACAAAGCCCCTGAATGCTTAGCAATTTTCCAAAGCCTGACAACAAACCAGAAAAAGAGATACAACTGGATCTGGCAAAGGCGGGGACCCATGGGGCTGTGGCGTCCAACCTAATACTGAGCAAGTCTTCAGTAATTTTATCTGCTGGGCCCCAGCATCACTTCTCTTGTTAATAAGCTGTCTGGCAAAAATAATGCTGTCAGCACATGTGGAGGGAAGCAAACCCGATGCAAAATAATGATTCTGTTCTCCTAAAGGCGCGTGATCCTTTGCAGTCATTGTATACCACCTTCTTTTGAGGGCGGGAGTTGACAGGTAACTTCAGAGGGAGGACAAGGAAAATAATTTGCTCAGCCTGTGAGGCTGTACGTAGGGAAATAAGCCTGCACCCCGTGTGAGAAGCTGGGCTGTGGAGCCAGCTCAGCTGCAAAATGAAAATGTCATGTGTACAAGTTTCATCACCGTTGAACCCCTGGCTGCATTTTCTTCACCTTTTAAAAAATATATTTTTTTATTGATTTCAGAGAGGAAGGGCGACAGAGAGAAAAACATCAATGATGAAAGAGAATCATTGATTGGCTGCTTCCTGCATGCCCCCTACTGAGGATCGAGCCTGAAACCCAGCATGTGCCCTGACTGGGAATCCAACTGTGACCTCTGGGTCTTAGGTTGACGCTCAACCATTGAGCCACCCTGGCTGGACAGTTTCTTCACCTTTGAAAGGAAGGAGTTCTAAAGGGAAGCAGAGCCCCCTGAAGTCAAAAACTGCTGAATCCTTAGTACCCAGAGCAGTGCCTGACACGCACATACTCTTGCTGTTGAATTAGGAGAGTTCATCAGCTCTTTTACTTTATGAAAGAGATTCCATTCTAAGAGCCTGTCCAAGGAGCTCTGATTCTAAGACCAGACAGTGACTCTCTTCAAAGGAAATAAGGCTCTCTCTCTCCAAACCCAGGCTCATAGTGCATGTCAGCATGCTGACTTCACCCAGGGAACGATGCCCAGCCCAGAGCTCGAGGGAATCCTTCTCAGAATCGCAGGGCTCTGAGGGATAATTGAGGGCTTCCTTCTCTGAATCACCATCACAGCATCTCCCCTGAATGACAAAGCAGGGATATTTGGAGGAAGGCGACTATCTGGGGAACAGCAATACCATAGCCTAGCCCTCCGCCGTTTAGAAAGCACCTGTCACCCGCTGTCTTATTTGGTACTCACAGGAGCCCTGTGGGGAAGGGAAGTGTCTGGCTTTGCCAATGTAGGACGGTGAGACTGGAACTCAGACAAGGTATCCACTTGATCAAAGTTAATTCATTGTTAAGTGGAACATATGTTTTCTTCTATGTGACTTACTGTTTGGGATCTTATATTTAGGTCTTGGACCTTGGTCATAGAGAACATTTTATGAAGTTGACCCCAAAGGTAAGGGAAGTAAAGGCAAAAATAAATGAATGGGACTATATCAAACTAAAAAGCTGCACAGCAGAAGAAACTGACCACAAAACAAAGAGGCCGCCCACCAGATGGGAGATGATATTTACAAACTGTAGCTCCGACAAAGATTTAATTTCCAAAATATATAGAGATCTCATAAAAATCAACATGAAACAAACAAACTACCAAATCAAAAAGTGGGCAGAGGACCTGAAAATACACCTCTCCCAAGAAGACATATGAACAGCCAATAGATATATGAAAAGATGTTCAACCCCATTGGCAATTAGGGAAATGCAAATCAAAACTACGATGAGATACCACCTTACATCTTTTAGAGTGGCCATTAGCAACAAGACAAGCAATAACAAGTGTTGGAGAGATTGTGGAAAAAAGGGAACCCTCATTCACTGCTGGTGGGAATGTAAACTGGTACAACCACTATGAAAAGCAGTCTGGTAATTCCTCAAAAAATTAAGAATAGAGCTACCATATGACCCAACAATCCCTTTCCTGGGTATATGCCCCAAAACCTCAGAATCATGTATTAACAAAGATATATGCACCTCTACTTCACTGCCGCATTATTTACGGTGGCCAAGGCAAGGAAACAACCAAAATGCCCCATGATAGAGAACTTGCTAAAGAAAATGTGATACATACACATAATGGAATACTACTCAGCCATAAGGATGAAATAACGTAATTTGCAATAACATGAATGGACCTTGAGAACATTATGCTAAATGAAATAAATCAGTCAGAAAAAGCTAAGAACTGTATGATTTCACTCATATGTGGGATATAAAACTGAAACTTGTGAACACAAAGAGCAGTGTGGTGATTTCCAGAGAAGAGGGTAGAAGGGGGTTCTAACATAAAGTGACAGGAGAAGATCTGACTTTGGATGGTGGGCACAAGGTGCAATATACAAATCTTGTAGCATAGAAAGCCACACCTGGAACCTATATGTTCATGCTGACCAATGTCACCCCAGTCAATTCAATAAATAAATATTTTAAAAAAGAAAAAGTGGAACAGCCAGGAACTGAACCTGGGTCTTTTAACTCTAAATTCCAAGCGATTAAAACCATTCTGTAGTAAAAGATTGTGCAATCCCCATCTGTTCCCAAACAATGCCCAAAGGTCCTTTGTCCTAAGCAGAATATCTATACATATAAAGAGGTAATGTGCGAATTAGGCTGGGATGCCATATGGGTCATGACCAGACAGGAGGAGGTTGCGTGCGCAGGTGAGGCCCGGAGTGGAGACAGAGACAGACACAGGGGGGCCTGCCCAAGCTAGTGCGGTAGCTCCAGCGGCCCAGAGCGGACACAGGCAGGGGGGCCGGGGAGGCCTGGGGCAGAAGTCAGGCGCGGGTCCCGGCCGCCCGTGGTGTGGGTCAGGCCTGACTTCCACAGCGGCCCACAGGGTGCCTCCTCCTACGGTGGGAGGCGGGCGCCTCCTTGCGAGATTTCAATTGTGCGTTGGGCCTCTAGTCTACACTAATAAAAGACAAACATGCAAATTGACCATACCTTTGCTACGCCTTAAGCCACGCCCACCAGCCAATCAGAGTGACTATATGCAAATTAACCCAACCAAGATGGTGGCCAGCAGCCATGAAACTGGAGCGAGCAGGAGGCTTGGTTGCCCCAATGATGGAGGAAGCCAAGATTCCCCGCCTGCCGCTGCCGGCCTCTGAGCTGCAGTCTAAGAAACAATGTTGCAATTATAGAATCTAAACAAACCCCAGAAACCTGCTTTCAGCCAGCCGGGCCTCAGAGCTGGAGCTGAAACAGTGTTTCAATTATAGAAGCCAAACAAAAGCAGATACCTGCTTTCAGCAGCTGAGGTCTCAGAGCTGGAGCCGAGCCTCAGAGCTAACTCACTCAATCCAGATGCACTTATTGAGTTTTTTAAAATTAATTCATTTTTAAAACACCATTGATCATCTATAAATATCAGGGTCTATAATAGGCATTATGAGCACGAATCATAATGGTCGTGATAAAATGAATATTTATTGAGAACTCACCACTAATATAAGCACATTACATTTAGTAACTCTTAATCCCCACAGCTCTACAAGATTGGTACTATTACTATTCCTACTTTATAGGTCATGAAAGTGATGCCAAAGAGCTTTAATGAATCAGGCCAAATCACCCACATGGTAACTGAACGCCTAGCTATGAAGATACCTCAAGCTCAGCCCCAACATTAGGGAAGGTTCAGTTATTGTACCTTGTTCACCCCTTGCAATCATCCCGAGAGAGGTAAGTAGTATTACTCTATAGTGGATCATACAGGTTTAGTTTCTGCAATTTCAACTCTCAGTACTGAGTAGGCAAACCACATGTGAAACACACATTTTTTCACAAATCATGACCTCTAGTGGCAAAGTGATTTTCATCACATATTCAATGAAACAAGGACCTTTTCCAATGCCTAGGCTTTCATAAAACCTTCCCCAGTCCACTTTAGAGGTGATTGCATTTTACTGTGCAAATGACAAACAAAGAGCATATGTGACCTGCCTAGGTCCCATTGCTAGCACGTGGCGAGGACTGAGCTCTTTCTAATAAACTTTGATATTTATTTTATATATTTAAATGCCATTTAACAAAGAAAAATCAACCAAAAAATGAGTTCGCATGTCAAAGGTGTCATAGGTTTGCCATCACAGGCCTAGGCTTTCATAAAACCTTCCCCAGTCCACTTTACAGGTGATTGCATTTTACTGTGCAAATGACAAACGAAGAGCATATGTCACCTGCCTAGGTCCCATTGCTAGCCCGTGGCGAGGACTGAGCTCTTTCTAATAAATCACACTTGCAAATAGGCCTGTGGGAAAGCTGCTTGTCTTCTGAGGGATCTACACTGCTCATCACAAACCTACCAGTTATGACTCTCTGGTTTCTCAACAGTTTCAATATGTGTTTCACTGTTGTCTGACCAACTCTGAAAAACTGCCAAAGCCAAACCCTTTTTTGGTTCCTGTGTAAACATGGACAAAAGAAGTGTGCTTGGTGTGTTTGCTAGAGACTGGAGGTTTAGGATGTGTCTGGGTTTCAGTTTTGGGTGCCTGAAGTAGAAAAATCCAAGTACAATGGAGAAAACTATTATCGGTACCGTAATGTCCTTGCAAAGAAGAAAATCAAGATGCTCTATATGAGTAGGTTTCAGAATGACAAATTATGAAGGGAACTTGCAAAACTTCAGAGATGTTCTCATCTGTCAAGAGATATATCATTATTGGAAAATACTCATAACACATTTTTTGGATGGAATTTTTGAATGGATAAACTTGTCCCCTGGGATATGGCTGGCACTCAGAATGCAGACATGTATCTGAAGTTGTGACTTTGTTTCCCCATTTAAAAAAAGAGAAATATGTAGAAAGAAATCTTTTTATAACTGTTTTGGGTTCACAAGCCCTTCAGAAAATCTAATGATATTTCTGGTATCCCTCCCCAATAATATGCAAATTTTAAGGCAGAGAAAGGTCTGTATCCAGTAATGGGTCATCCATTTCAGGGAAACGCAGTAATGGGTCCCCATATAATTATGGATCCCACGTTCAAAGACTTTAGTCTAATTTATCTCTAAATTCAATTTCTTATATGCCTAGGCAGCCATCTATTCTTGCTATTCAATTGCCATATGATTTAGCAGCTTATGTCAAAGTTCCAGAAGAAGTCTTTAGCATTAATAGCTGTGCAACCAAGACCAATGAAGAGCCTATATCCTTCAGAACTTTCCTTAAATATTTAACTCTGTGAAGGGATAACCCTTTCAGTGAGAAGAGCTACTCTAGCAGTCCCAGACAGAGTATAGGATTACTAACCTAGTAACTTCTAGGGGTAAGGTACTCCTTGATACCAACTGATTGTTGCTGGGAGAATGTAATTGACTACAGTCTTCTAACATTCCTTACACCTTTAATTTTGTTGATCTCTATTAAAGAAGCTATCTGGGTGTTTTTTTCCATTCAGTCAACTAATATTGCTTGCATAATTACTATATAAAAGTACTTGGAAAATAAAAAAAAATGATTTACGCAACCACTTTAAACATACTAGAAAGAGTTCTTGCTTTACTTGCCAAATTAAAAATTCCAAAATCATCCAAGTCTTTACAAGTATTATTTTGTTGCCTGCTATTTCTTCTGGTTCTTTTTCATGTTGCTCTATTTCTTGTGTATTTCATATGTGTACATGTGTGCATGTGTGTGTGTGTTTGTGAATTCCTGTTCCTTGGAAATTCATCTAAAGGAACTGGGGGAGGGATTAACTTGAGGTTGCATTCCTTCAGAAATAAACTGCATTTCTTCTTGTGATCACCTGGGGACACTAACAATCTGAGACTTTTTTAATCAAATTCTCCAAAAATTTTGAGGTATTTTGTACCCTACAGGTAATGCGAATCTGTCTGCAAACCCACATAAGGACCAACTTGGAGTTATGAAACCTCAGGTAATGTTTGCGTATTCTGTTTTCCCGCTTCATTTAGTGCTGTTCCATCCTGAGAAGTTGATTTATTTCTCTTTCCCGCTTAGTTTGAAACTATAACCTTTTGGGGATCCCAGGAGTGGAGATCTCATATTAAATTCCCAACGTTGGGAGGGTTGTAGGTCTCCTCCCTGTCCCTTGTGTAACCTTCAAAATGGAAGCTCCCTCCTGGGGTTATTCTTGCTTGCCTTCATTTCTACTGGCTGCAGTTTCCTCCTGTCGTGTTGTCTGTAGTTCACTTGCAGTTACTCCAGCAAAAGAAGGGATGTAGTGCATATTTGCATGTGCATTCGTTTTTATTCACACCTCCAGAATGGTTAGATGGCATTTAAAGACTCCTCATCTTAAAAGTATAATCCAGAATTGACTTCCACGAGCACCTTAATTATTCTTAACATAATGTCTGCAAGGGCAAGGCCACTGAAATTTAGCATCTGGGGCCAGGAGCATCAGCACCACCTGACAGCTTGTTCGCAATGCAGATTCTTGAGCCCCATCCCCGATCTGCTGTATCAGACAGAATGTCTCAGGCGGGGACCCAGGAATCTGTGTTTTAACAAGCTCTCTCCTGAAAACAGAGAGTCATGAAAGGCAGAGAAAGGGCTGAGCAAACACCAAGGCTGAAGGAGGCAATGGTACTTAGGAATATTAAGCCATTCAGTTTGGTAGGAGTTTCTCTTTGGCTGGGCCAGACCTCTGAGCCAAGTTCATTGACGAGGTTAAAATTCCATAACATTCTTTTTTTGTCCCTCCATATTCTATAGGAAAGTGGAAAGTCATATAACAGGACAGCCTTGGGATAAAGCAATGAGTTTTTTTCTTAAGACCCGTGGAAACAACATAGAGCAATACCTTTGTGATTAGCCCAAGAGGTAAGTAGCATCCAGAGAGGCTGATGCTAATGTTAGCCCAAGGCTTAAAATTCTACTGATGCGTTTTACAGCCCTGTGTTGGCAAGGAGCTGCAGGGAATGTATTTTCACAATTCATATCAGAAGGCGGTGGGAGAGGATTGCCAAGTGCACAGATGCAGAGGATGTTAATTACTCTCGTGGACAAAGCACCTGAGAACTTGGTGTGAATTATTAAAATGCTGTGTTAAGTTATTGCATTTGAATGTCAATTTGACTGGATTTTAGTGTTAATAGATCTTTACTCCAGGACTAAATAATAAAATTTCTACTTATCCCCTGCCTCACAGAGCTGCTATTATTGTTGGCTTTATTGAATTACATGGTGTGGAAATTGGAATGGTAATATGTCTGTGCAAGTACAGACACTGCAGGTTTTTAGAGATAGATGGAGGAACAAAGAGGCATTAGAGTTTGTGTCAATGACTTTACTCCTTGAGGAAATAATGTCATAAATTTTCCCAAGAAATGCTACCCTGATGGTCTAATTGCACAACACCAACAAAGAAAAGCACATAAACAGTTAAGAGACGACTTTCCAGGAGGAAGGATGGGAGCACGGGAAACAGAGGCGTGTTCAGAGCTGCCAAGAAATGACTTGCTGATTAATTCCTCATAGGCTTCTCATGTAAATTAACCTCATTGGCTCCTCTGAAAAATGTGGACAGTGAACATCTCATTTGTGAAGATTACAGGCAAATGGGCTTAGTGTATCCCAGAAAATTTCTGGCACATAGTAGGTGCTCAATAAATAGAAGTTTTTGTTCTTATTGAGGAACTAAAATGGACCAACCAGGAACCAGATTCAGATCATGTGGCCAATCTGCCCAGTGGCTAGCCCTCCTTCTGCTAATTACTTATCAAATCTATTTTGGAGATAGCTGTAATGCTTTCCAAATTATACAATTTTGAAGGATGTCAGGTCCTTGTCCTGTCCTGGCTAAGCCAATCTGATGCTTACTTGCCAGATGTTACACAAAGAACTGAACACAGGCCTATGGCTCAAAGGAACATTAGACACTGCTCCCAGGTCCCAATTATATAACTGGGAAGAAGTTATCTCTAAAATAGACTTGATAACTTTGCAAATTATTCTGGATCAACACAGGTTTTCATTCAATTAGTAACTGCTTTTAGGCCTGCCTGCCTCTTTTCCCTCTTTTCTCTTCTTCCCTTTCTTCTCCCCTGTGTAACCACACAGAAGCTTCATTTCTTTAATACAGCGGTTCTCAACCTGTGGGTCAAGACCCCTTTGGGGGTCCAACGACCCTTTCACAGGGGTCGCCTAAGACCATTGGAAAACACACATATAATTACATATTGTTTACAGTAGCAAAATTACAGTTATGAAGTAGCAACGAAAATAACTTTATGGTTGGGGTCACCACAACATGAGGAACTATATTAAAGGGTCGCGGCATTAGGAAGGTTGAGAACCACTGCTTTAATATGACCTCTTCTCCTTTCTTTCCTTTTGATTCACACTGGCCATCCAACACGCTGACTCACCTGCCTCCACTCCCTTAATCATTAATCCCTCAGGACAATGAAGTTCTGATCGGTATCAAATAATCTTAGGAACAAAGTCTCAGGTCTGTGGACCCCAGGGACAGAGTTCCCGTCAAACCGGAGATGACACCTAGGCCTCATCTGTGTTTTCAGCTCCAGGCCCAGAAAAGTGGCCAAAACAGATGAAGCAAAAGTGGCAAAAACAGATGAAGCAACACCATGGCTGGCATCAGGACCAGATGCAATGACCAATGACCCCCCTGCTCTAGCGCTGACCAATCAGTAGAGACCATGACCCTGATATGACCCTAACTCCTTTAGTCAGCATGATTAATGACTTTTCCCTATATAACCCTCCCCTGGAAGCGATTGGGGAGCCAGGCCTTTAGCATTAGCTCACCTGTCTCCCGGGGTGGGCCACTGCCTCAAAGCAAACCCTTACTTTCTTTGCTGCAAGCTCCTGTTCATGTCTTACTGGGCTCTACTGCGGGCAGGCAGACGGACCCTTTAGTCAGGTAACAATTTCCTCCTCATCTTTGATTATGATTTGGTTTCTCTCACCATCTATACACCTCTGAATATTTCCCTACTTTTAAGCTCCATTAGGGAAGGATGGGCAGGCGAGGGAAACTTGCTCAGCAAATCGATGTCATTTTTTTCTTGAGGGGCTACCTTTAAGATGGAAATGACTACACAATACGCTTCTATTAAGGTTTTATGACTCTAAAAACTTGAGTAAATGGTAATTGTTGGTGAAATTATATAGTGCCCTGAAGCAATGAACAGGCCAGGCTCGAGAGGCATAACACACCAGCTAACACCAGCCCTGCCATCACCGTGTATGTGACTGCACACAAATGGCACTTCCATTCTAAGGCCTCCATTTCTCCATCTCCGAAGGGGATTATAAAAAAGGTATTTACCATGATAAAAAGGTTGGCTGTCTAATAAAACTTTTTATCTCAAACTTTTTGTTCCTTGCTCATATCTATTTGAGGCAGAAAAGTGAATTAGTCTTCCAGTTTCTTTTGCAGCTAGGGTTGGCTAGCCATGGGAGATGAAGTTAGATTTCTGACCTGTGAGATAAAAGTAGAAATCTTCTGTGGAGTTCCAAGTAAACCCCCCACTCAAAAAAATGATGACTGCCCTCCTCCCTTCGTTCTTCTTGCTTTAAATGAGGATGTAATGGCAGGAGCTGAAGCTGCCATCTTGTGCCCATTAGGAAATTAACATGAGAGTCAGAACAAGATAATCGCTGAGATGCTTGTCTTGATAGTGAGCTTTTGACTCCAAAGTAGTAGCTACTAATCTCTTAATTTCTAGTTATCTAAGAAAAATAGAATATATTTAAGATACTGAGGCCAAGTGTTCTGTTAGTATGTGCAACCATATGAAATTGTCAATAGTCAAGGATGTTTAAGTTATCAAATGAGCAATTTTATGTGGTTCAGCCTACTATTTGCAGCCAAAACATTCCTAATCAATTATTTGTCCCACAGTATTGTAGAAAGATTAAACTATATAAAGCTCTTAGCACACTGCCTGGCATGTGCTCAATAAATGTTCGTTACCACATTTCCTCCATATGATGATACACTTTTTTCACATTTTAAATGTCTCTGAATTCAGAATAAAAGGTTTGCAATCAATGTAGCCAATTAATGTGATAGCGTTTCCTTTTTTTCTCAGAGGACGTTATTAAATAGTTGTCCTTATTTATAGTAAAGAGTGTTTAAAAATTTATTTAATATTAAGCTATGGAATTATTAAGCTATGGAATTAACAAGCACTCCATGTTAATTAGTCAATTTACTAATTTAAGCTTATAATAGGTACCTTCTTTTAAAAGGAGTTTTCTTGGTTTGTTTGTGCTTTTGTTTTCTAGCAACTGGAACAAAAATAGCCTTCTTCTAATGAAAGACTATTTTATGCAGCTGACTTCCTACCATTATTTTGGATCTGCTGATAAAGAGAAAATACGAAATAAACTCTGTCAACCCTTCCAATATTTGTGAATTTAAGCCTTTATGCAGAAACCCGCTGTTACTAATGTGGGAGTTGATAAAAGAGCTCTTTTTATCTGTCTGATATTAGCCAAGGGGGGTTCAAGTCATGTTTCCAATATATCTGGGGTTTCCCCTAAAAGATTGCTTTGTGCCAACCAGACTTGGGGTAGCTATTATCCCCAAACCTGGCCAAACACAGCCATATCCTTCCTCTTTTCATTGAAGAATGGCCTCACTACTGGGAACTAGTAGTATATAATCATTTTTACAAAACTTCAGCCTCCAGCTTGAGTGCCTAATATATTCCAGGAATTGTCTTGGGTCTGTGGTTTGTAACCCATCAGTGGGTCATGGCCAACACTTTAAAAAGAAGAAACGGAATTAAATAGAATAGAGAATACCACAGTGCACCACAGGTAGTAAGAGTATTGTTTCATGAAACCTTTCTCAGTTTTATATAAGCCTTTGATTGCAGGTTCAGGGTGTTGCTGTGGAATGTGGTCAAAACATTTAAGTGGCATTGGTCTGGAAGCTAGTAATTCAGCAGTCAAAGGAAGACTTTCTGTTCACACAGGGCTTTCATCCTGGCGAGGAGGGCAGACAGAAAACACAAGCAAGCAAATAATGTACGGGGAAGGGATAAACATTGTGAAGAAGAGTTGCAGGTTAAGGTGTAGAGCGATAAGGCTCAGGGTTGCTGTTTTAGATAGTGGTCAAGAAAGGGCTCTCTGATAAGATGACATTTGAGCAGATTCCGGAGGAAGTGAGAGAGCGAGTTGATCAGATATGGAGGGAAAGGTGTTCCATGCACTGGGCAGCAAGTGCAAAGGTCCTGAGGCAAAGGTAATATGGGTTTACTCTGTTTTTACCCTGAAAACAGAACAGTGGGACACGGGTAGGATATGAAGTCTAAAAGGGCCAGGCCAGCCTTAGCCTGTTTGGCTCAGTGGATAGAGCGTTGGCCTGCGGATTGAAGGGTCCCAGGTTTGATTCTGGCCAAGGGCACATGCCTGGGTTGGGGCGTGCAGGAGGCAGCTGATCAATGATTCTCTCATCATTGATGTTTCTATCTCTCTATCCCTCTCCCTTCCTCTCTAAAATCAATAAGAATATATTTTTTAAAAAATAATAATAAGGGCCAGGCCACATAGAGCTGTGTTGAATGGAAAGGACTTTGTCTTTACCAGGTGAGATGCGGAGCCTTGAGAGGCTGCCCAACGTGACTGAGAATAATAGCCACTATGGAGTCCTCTCTCTCTGAGACACTATAGCTATTAACACCCCTCATTGGGTTCCCATTGCCTCCCCTTTGCTGTATAAGTCTCTCCATACCCAGGCTGTCAATGTAGGCTTATGTATAAGAGTTTGACCATGGAGATAGACAGATGTTAAAGCACATGTGACTTCGTCTCCACTATTGTGTGTAACACAGTACCAGGCACATGGTAAACTTGCTACATATAGTCCAAATTTATTAAAAAGATAGCCATAAAATTTCTGCAGTCACTGAACAGTTCTCGATTCAGGCCCATACATTGAATAGGATAGTAATATTGGCTAATATTTCCTGTGCACCTGCTCTGTGTCAGAGCCAACACACATATTATACACACTGTGGACAGGCTTCCCTTGTCCTGACTCCTCTCTCCTCGTGCCTGCCTGGAGTCCTGTTCTGCCTCAGAACATCTTGTGCCTCCCCTTACTATTACACACACACACACACACACACACACTTGCAAATGCATTGGTAATTAATGGGGTTTTTATAAAGGTTTTATATAGAACAGAGAAGAGTGTTACTCCCTATTTCATACAGCAAAATTTAAATTAAGTCCACTATCAAACATTTCAGTCTTCTCATCCAATTTTCTCTACTTGCCTGCCTTATTGCTGGTCTCTCCTCTTATGTTCTCCCCATAGCTTGAGCATGTCAAACTCAAAGGCTAACACGAGTCAAATAAACGAGCCATGTGGCCCATGGACTGTGAGTTTGACATGCTTGCTAGCCTCTAAAATGTCCATTGAAATGTGCAGTAATCCGAGTCTGTCCCTTAGCTTTCATACTGCATCAACCAATGAAAACCCAAGAGAGAATCTATGTATGATTTTCCTTGCAAGTCACTGTTGATTGTAACCCCTTCCAGTGACCCTGCAAGGTTGGCCTTATTATCCATCAGAAGTTCAGAGAACTCTGGCAACCTATCAGGGCTGTTGCTAAGAAGTGGCAAAGCCAGGGTCCAAATGCACATCCTTCTCACTGTAAAAGCCCATGCTCCGTGCACTGGGCATGCCCAGTAGATGGCATCCTTGTCCCAGGGCGAGCTCCTTGCCCGAGATTGCACTGCTGCTTCAAGAGCCGCCTCACTCAGCGCTACTCACCCTGAAAACCATGATCTGCCCTGAGATCCGATGACTCGTTAGACCTTGTGCAAGTCATTTTTCCTCCGAGTTTCCCATCTATGACAAGTGGGCTTTGCATGGGCATTTTAGATGTGCTATTCAATGGCTAAAGAGTAGGCTGTGCAGAACAACACAATCAAAGTATGTGTTCAAAAACCCTCAGGGGGTTATGATTCAAAACCTGGTCCCTGTGTTACAAAGCAGTGTTTCCTTTCCTTCCCTTTCTCTCCTCACTTCCCCAACTCTGCTCCCTTACTCTGTGCATCTTCTCTCGAGGCTTTTGGGATGCTCACACAATAACAATGTAGTCATGGGAAGCATGTGAGCTGTCCCAGTATGACGTCATCAGTGCATTATCTAGGATTAGTATACATGAGTAGTCTGTAGGCGCATATTCACACACATAGAATAGCCAACAGAGGGACTCAGAGACAGGATCTTCCTTTCAATCAGTGATTGCAAAATTTGGAAATGAAAGAGGCCTTGGGAGATGGGAGGACAGTTCATCAGGCCTCAGTGGCTCTCTCTGAAACAAAAGGAAAAAACGAGCCTCCGTGAAGTATTGAGTGCATCCTGAGTTAGTCTTTCATGTACTTTGATATCATTAAACATTAACTTCCCCTAGAAACTGGAGCTTGGACTTCTGGTCGCTGAAGCAATTAAGGGCAGTTTGGGCTGGGCAGCGCTGACTTCCCAGCATGACTGTGAGCTCCCACTGTGGCCTCTCCTCATCTCAGAGCCTCCTCGCTCATTTACAAGCCTTGTTATTTTTTTCTGAGAAACACAAGATGAATCCTTCCCCAATTCCATAACCCAGGTCAGACCTGTAAACAAAATTCTCGTAAATAAATGAGCTGTGATTGTCAAGAGGAAGCTACGGCTATTGATGAAGCTCCCCCTTTTTGTCCCCAGGGAGGGCATCTTGTTATCTCCCCAAGTGTTGTTTTTTGCTTTTTAAACATCTGCACGGTATCTGAAAGTGTGGAACACAGCAGCAAGCGATGCTCCCATCTCTGTGGCACTGATACTCCAAAGGGCCCGGGGTGCCTGAGACGCGTGGTTCCATTCCTACTGGCACGTCACTCCCAGGAAGGGGGCAGGAGTCACTCCTGAGGG
Source organism: Myotis brandtii (assembly GCF_000412655.1). Taxonomy (NCBI): domain Eukaryota; kingdom Metazoa; phylum Chordata; class Mammalia; order Chiroptera; family Vespertilionidae; genus Myotis; species Myotis brandtii. Next base: position 12,038 of record NW_005371920.1, on the reverse strand, counting down.
GCCCAGAAACCGCAGTGGCTTCACTACAGTCCCAGAGTGAGCCAGGGGCTGCGTCGAGAAAATACTAGTAGCTGTCTAGTCCCAGAGTCCAAGCTATTTTTTTATTCGCTGATTGCCTGGCCGTCTCCACAATCATCACCCATTTAGGTTTTATAACGAAAACACACTGAGGGTGCTTCAGCCCCTGTGTCATTTGAGGCGCCGAGAGATGATGAACCCGCGGTAGGCGACCTGGGACAGGCGGGATCATTGTTCTCCAGTGAGGGCCGCTGTAGCTTCTCAGTTACCCATGCAAATTAGGGGGACAGAAAATTAAAACGCAAGGTAATCAGGGTCATTAATAGTGCCCAAAGATTTGTCTCCAAGGAAGTCACTGAAGCATTTTCACAGGGAAAAAACTGATTTCTTTTCTCTCAAGGGATTCCAGAACTAAATAGAATAGACATTCTTGATGAAAGGCAGCTAGTTGGGTTTTTTTGTTTGTTTATTTTATTTTTTTAAGGAGAGCTGCCAAATATTCTTTTCTGCAAAAGGACATCAAAGATAAAGCCTGGAGACACAGGACCCCGCACACGCTCTCCCTCTGAGGAGCAGCCCCTGCCATTCCGTTTCCCCTCTTCTTCTCCCGCTTTTCCCCCACAGGCGTGCATCTCCTAAACTCTAAGGGACCCCACGAGACTTTCAAACTGGGGTGCAATGGGCAGTGGCAGCTCATCCACGGTTAGCCCCCTGAACCTGTTCCCAAGGCCCCCCCTTCCTCTGACTCCCCAGAGAGCTCAGCCTAGGCTTGCCTATTACTTCTTCTATACTAAGTCCTTTCTTGTTTTACTATCTCCAGCTTTAATAGATGTTCCCTCATAGTCAAACCAAACAACAAAAAAGAACACCAGAGATATTAGAAAGATAAAGCTGACAAAAGACAGTGCTACAAATTGTATGCTGATGGAAGGGTGGGATGGGCCTTTGTAAACAGCCTGACTGAAAGACAAGGTCAAGGTCATTCCAAGTTATGTTGAAGGGACCCTGGAGCAGGGAGGAGGGAAGGAGCAAGGCTCACCCTTTCATATCTGAGAGGCCTCATCATGAACACCCTAGGCCTGGAGAGTAGACAGGGACACACACCAAACTCACACAGAAATCTAGTAAGAATAAGACCTAGTTACTGACACTGTATTAGACACTGATTCATTGGGTAAAAAACACCAGACTGTATGGATCAAAGTAACCCATCTAGAAATCCTACTGATGCGCAGCAGGGAGCCAGTCAGGGAGACCTGCCTTTTAGAATAAGCTCTTGCAATAACGAGCTGGGTGACACTGGGAGACATGGGCCAGGTCACTTCTCTGAGCCTTGGCTTCTCCTCACGCCTGTTGTAAGGATGAAATGAGTTAATATGTAAGAAGGGTTTAACATAACCATTAGCATATAGTGTGCCCCGAATTCATGTTTACAAATATTCCTATTACAGTAGGTCCTCGGGTTACGTCGGAGATCCATTCCCATGGCGCTACGTAATGTGATTTTCCGATTTTCGCCGTAAGTCGGAACCCACCTACATAAGCACCTACGTCACTCACATGGAGCACATACACAGCAGTAATGAAGTGAAACAGTAAAAAAAATTTAAAAGATAACAATTCCTGACCTTTACTTGTGGTAAATACAGTAAATAATAAAAAAACATAAAGCACATATGTACATATGTCAAAATGACGGAATTTTTTTTTTAAAATAAATAAATGGGAGATGGCGACGTAATCACGAAACGACATACGTTGAGTCCGACATAACCCGGGGACTGTCTGTATTGTTATTGTTGATATTATTGCTGTCTTATTGCAAAAGCTGTTTCCCCCCCTTCTTATGTGTAGGCTATACTCAGTGACTCCCTTGCAAAGAAGACTGTATGAAAGGGGGTGGAGGAAAGAGCAACCTTACAGTGAGAACTTGACACTGTCTCAGCCAGGTGATCAAGGTCGTCTTCAACAGTGGTAAGTGATATTGATAGAATGTACCTTCGAGATGATGTGATGAAAATGGCTCTTTCCTCTGTGACATTCCTCCCCAAATCCCTCCAGTCTAACCAGGAGTGAATCATCAGACAGATCTCAATAAGAGGGACATTGCACAAAATACCAAACTAATACTCCCCCAAACTGTCAAGTCATCACAAACAAGGACGGTCTGAGAAACAGTCACAGACCAGAGGAACCTACAGAGACAGGGCAACTAAGTGTAACGTGTCCTGAATAGGATCCTGGAGCAAAGAAGATCATTAGAGAGAAACTAATGAAATCCAAATAAAGTGTGACATTAAATTAGTAAGAATAACATATCAATATTGGTGCATTAGCTGTGACCAAGGGGCCATGCTAAAGGAAAATGTTAGCACAGGGGAAGCCGAGGGCAAGGTGAACAAAAAGTCTCTCTACTATCTTGGCAACATTTCTGTAAAACACTTCCTTTACAACAAAGTTGATTTTTTTTTTTAAGATTTCTAAATTGATTTTTAGAGAGAGAGAGAAAAAAAAATATCAATGTGAGAGTGAAATATCAATCGGCTGCCTCCTGCATGTCCCCTAATGGGGATTGAGCCCATAATCTGGGCATGTGCCCTGACAGGGAATTGAAGCGGCAACCATTTTGGTCACAGGATGACGGCCAACCCACTGAGCCACACAGGCCAGGGAAACAAAGTTTATTTAAATAAATAAACAAAAGAGGCTGAAATGCCACTAGTTCAAGAAATATTGCAAGTGGCTCTCTACATATCAGAAGTGAAAGGGGCAGAGAGGAGACTACTGCCTCTGAGACTGACATTTAACTCGCCTGGGGTCACTTTTCCACTGGGAAAGGCCCACCTCTATGACCCAAGTCTATGTTCTCAATGGTTGCCATCCTACCCCCTCTGCTGTGGGGTCTCAGCCCCTAAAGGTCACCCTCTGATGTCAGCTTTCCCCTCTTTGCTGCTTTGAAGACAAGAGCCCTCCATAACTCACATCTTTTCATTTCAAATGTTTGGCAGGGAAGCAGAAAGCAGGTAATCAATGCAATCAGCAGGGGATTTCACACAGGCTTACGATAAAGCTCAATTCTCTTTCTGAGACAGTAATTCTAAAGATGACCTAATACTTACTGAGCACATAGGTATCAACTCCAAACGCTAGTCTCAGCGTGTCACAAAACGACTGCACTGAATTCTCACACACAGACTACAAACAAGTTACTATCACTATCCCCATTTTACAGGTGAGAAAATTGAGGCACAGATTATTTATGTGACTTTTGCAAGGTCACACACTAATTGTGGCAAACTTGAACCCGAGCTGTTCTATGCCCAGAACCCAATAAGAATGGAATTCTGGAAATGTCCTCTCCCTCCTGCACACCAAAGAGCTAGACATAAAATTCAGTGAGGTTAGAATGATGGGTGTCCAGTTTTCCCCTTACTGCCAATGCATGTTTCTTAATGTAGAGCCTTCCAGACAATTCAGGATGTAGCTGCTTCAACTGTAAAAACACATCTTCACTAATAGATCATTTTGTAAATCAACTTACAACCTCAAGTTCATAAATTCCTCCAAAAAGTTAAGAATCAAACGTTACACTAGACATATACATAAAAGTAGCGTGTTATTTTTCTGGGTTAGATCCAAATGTGAATTAATGTCAAGTTCAAGTCTAGAGTCTGATCTCTAACCTCCATACATCCAGCTTCCCACTCAGGTGTGAAGCCAGCTCCAGGCAGGTGGGTCTGAGCTCCGCCCCCAGTAGCAGAGAAGAAAAGTGTTAGAACCAGCTTGCTTCCTCTCTTTCTCTGATGCCCTCTTCATAAAGTTCAAAACCTTCTCTTCAAACCTGTCTTTAAACCAAATCTTTTTCTAATTTTCTCTTCTTAATGAGCCCTTTGCTCTCACTCAAACTCCCCCTTACTACTTGCCTTGCTCCTCCACCACTGGGCCTATTGGAAAGTCACACTCTTTTGGTCTTTGGTACAATTCAATAGTCCATCTTGGGGAATGATTTTCTCTCCCTTCACGCTTCTGTGTCTGTAATGAGCTTCAGACTTTGGAATGCAGAAAGGCTCGAACCAGAATCGTCTGTACCTTTCACAAACAGCAAAAAGTCAGCCACGGCCGCCTGCGTGCTAGGAGGGTCCTGCTGCAGAAGTTTTGTTTCATAGCAGCACAGACCCTGCAAGGGGCGCAGAATAAATCATTAAAACCAGCAGCCGCGGGTGCTTCGTTTATTTCCTAGGAATGCAATGGCCGTGGCACCTGAACAAAGGAAGTGGCTTGGTCCAACAGACACAGCAGCAACCTTGAAGCCTGAAGGCCTGGTTGGCTCTGTCTCTTGCCAGGTACACAACCTCAGGCAGGTCATTTCACTTCTCAGAGCCTTAGTGTCCTCAGACATAAAGTGGAGCTAATAGCCCTGGCCCATGTGGCTCAGTTGGTTGGAGCTTCATCCCACCCACTGAAAGGTTGCTGGTTCGATTCCCAGTCAGGGCACATGCCTGGGTAGCAGGCTTGATCCCAGGTAGGGGGCAAGCAGGAGGCAGCCGGTCGATGTTCCACTCTCACATTGATGTTTCTCCCTCTCTCCACCTCTCCTTTCCTCTCTCTCTAAAAATCAATAAAAACATACCTCTCACCCCAGGCCTCCACAACTCTATTGTCTATGTCCATGGGTTAAAATCTTTTAAAAAATTGAGATAATATTTTTTCCTTAATGGTACACCATCCAGACTGTATATCAGCCAGAAATCTAAAAGCCATCCTTGGTTTTTCTCTTTTCTTTATCCCCAATAGTCAATCTGTCTCTGAATTCTGTCTCTCCAACCTCCTTGTCTCCACTCCCGCCAACTGTGTTAATTCAGACATCAATCTTCTCCCTACGCTAATGCTAAGTCCTCCTAACCCATGTCCCTTCCTAGTCTAGCACCATCGTCAATCCTTTCTTCTCATGGCAGCTGGTTGTCTTTGTTTAAGAAAATCTATTTTTATTTTTTTCAGAGAGGAAGGGAGAGTGACAGAGGGATAGAAAATCAATAATGAGAGAGAATTATCGATTGGCTGCCTCCTGCACGTCCCCCACTGGGGATCGAGTTCGAAACCTGGGCATGTGCCCTGACTGGGAATCGAACTGTGACCTTCTGGTTCATAGGTCAACGCTCAAATACTGAGCCACGCCGACCAGGCATGGTTATCTTACTAAAGTGTACTTATCATCTTGATCCTATTAAAAGTATTATATGAGTACATATTTGCCAGTCTAGGGTCCTTAAGTTCTCCAAGACTTTGATCTAATTTACTTACAATAGTTAGAAATCTTTCCAATGCAATTGACAGAAGCACCTTTCCTAGAAGCTTAATTGAAAAGGAGAATGTACAGCTTGTGAAACTGAAAAAGCCTGGAGCAGACCAAGTACACAGGAGTCCAAAGGCTCCAACAGGTTCAGTAGGAAGCTCTCTCTCCATCCTCGCTTTGCTTTCCTCTATAGTGCCTTTATTCTGGATAAGGCTCTCCCCCTCAATAACAAATTTGTTTCAGGGTTACCTAGTGCTTATTAACAACTCCCTAAGAGAGTATATCTTTTTCTCACTAATTTCAACAAAAGTCACAAGGCAAAACCACAATGGTCAGCTTTGGGTCCTCTGCCCCACCCTTTACTAAACACTGTAGCTAGGAGGAATACCGTGGTAAGGAGTAGTATCAAACTTATAGCCACAATCATTTCCTATTTCCAGGGGTTGGGGGTAGGACGGACGCCACCTGAACTACACGGCTTAAGAATAGTGTTACTAACACAAAATCAGACTGTTAGCATCAAAATAAGAGGAAAGAAATGCCAGGCTGTTATGAATGACAACCATTTTATGACCCCTCCCCTCGAGAACATCTCTCCTACTCCAGGCTCAAACATTTAATGACGTAAAACTGCCATCATATTTTGGTTGTGATCTAGTGGAGGTCAGGAATCCAGGGGAGCTCAGCTGGGCGGCTCTTGCTTGGGGGTCTCTCATGTGGTTGCAGTGAGATGTCGGCTGGGGCTGTAGACATCTACAGGCTCCACTGGGCTGGGTATCCCAGAAGGCTCCCTGACGAGATGGCTGTCTGGAGGAGGCTCAGCATGGCTGTCAACTAAATGCCTATACATGGCTTCCTCAGCATGAGAATATCCAAGGAGACTGATCCTTTAGAGCTCAGGGCTCCATGCAGCAAAAAGGGAGAAGCCACATTCACTTTCCTGACCTAGCCTCAGAAGTCACGCAGTGTCACATTTCTGCATTCAATTGATTAGAAGGCTTCCAGGATCAAGAGGAGAGGACAACGCCCAGCCAGTGTGGCTCAGTAGTTGAGCTTCAACCTATGAACCAGGAGGTCACTGTTCGATTCCTGGTCAAGGACATGCCCAGGTTGCAGGCTCGATCCCCACTGTGGGGTGTGCAGGAAGCAGCCGATCAATGATTCTCTCTCACCCTTTACTAAACACTGTAGCTAGGAGGAATACCGTGAGGAGGAGTATCAAACTTATAGCCGCAATCATTTCCTATTTCCAGGGGTTGGGGGGTAGGACGAATGCCACCTGAACTACACGACTTAAGAATAGTGTTACCAACACAAAATCAAACTGTTAGCATCAAAATAAGAGGAAAGAAATGCCAGGCTGTTATGAATGACAACCATTTTATGACCCCTCCCCTCGAGAACATCTCTCCTACTCCAGGCTCAAACATTTAATGACGTAAAACTGCCATCATATTTTGGTTGTGATCTAGTGGAGGTCAGGAATCCAGGGGAGCTCAGCTGGGCGGCTCTTGCTTGGGGGTCTCTCATGTGGTTGCAGTGAGATGTCGGCTGGGGCTGTAGACATCTACAGGCTCCACTGGGCTGGGTATCCCAGAAGGCTCCCTGACGAGATGGCTGTCTGGAGGAGGCTCAGCATGGCTGTCAACTAAATGCCTATACATGGCTTCCTCAGCATGAGAATATCCAAGGAGACTGATCCTTTAGAGCTCAGGGCTCCATGCAGCAAAAAGGGAGAAGCCACATTCACTTTCCTGACCTAGCCTCAGAAGTCACGCAGTGTCACATTTCTGCATTCAATTGATTAGAAGGCTTCCAGGATCAAGAGGAGAGGACAACGCCCAGCCAGTGTGGCTCAGTAGTTGAGCTTCAACCTATGAACCAGGAGGTCACTGTTCGATTCCTGGTCAAGGACATGCCCAGGTTGCAGGCTCGATCCCCACTGTGGGGTGTGCAGGAGGCAGCCGATCAATGATTCTCTCTCATCATTGATGTTTCTCTCTTTCTCTCTCTCTCTGAAATCAATAAAAATA
>NW_005371920.1:0-4531 GCF_000412655.1 Myotis brandtii | reverse complement strand
TTTCTTTTCTTTTCTTTTCTTTTCTTTGCTTTTCTTTTCTTTTCTTTCTCTTTCTCTTTCTTTTTCTTTCTCTAGCTAGTGGCAACTACCTGTTTGTCCTTTACACTTTATCTGGTATTTAGATCACTGTTCCCCAGCTTTTATCAATGAGTCACCTTTTCATGAACCTGTTTTATCAGGCCAATCCTTCTCTACCTCCTTTAAAGTTTTTCTTTTCCTAATTTATTTGTCATCTCATTTTTCTGGCACACTACTTATTATCTTTAGTCTTTTATTTATTCAATAAATATTTTCTGAGGATCTGAGGACCCCCTATGGACCAGGTATTGCATGGACCCCGGAGATTCAGTGAAAAGCAAGTGACAGTCCCTTGTTATTAACAAGAAACTCAATGCCTGCTGGAGAAAGAAAATGTCAACAGAATGTGATAAATGCTAAGCCAGAGGCCTGCAGAGAGGAGGACGGGGTGGGTACCTAATCCTGTCCGGGGCGGATAAGAAAGAGTGTGCAAGAGGAAACAGCAACCAACCTACAAAAATGAATAGTAACTAGACAAATAAGCAGGCGGCATCCTAATGAGAGAGAATATCCTGGGCTAAGGTTGGAGATAGGAAAGAGCAAATGTGTGGAAGATCAACAAACAGTTTCATGAGACAACGTGGTAGGTTTCTGGAGCTTCTTGCTGACCAAGTTGTGGAAACTGCTTTGGTTAGAGTCATCAGAGTCTCTGGAAATCTCTGACTAACTGGAAAGCTAGTTACCAAAAGAGGTCAGGAAACAATTGTGGAGAAATGTAAAAATGTAAAAATAATAATAATAATAATGCAGCCATTTATCTAAGCCAAGTGGAATTAAGCTGCTTAGAATTAGTCCAAGCGTCCAAGCTCTGCCTTTTACCACCTGGGATTTTGGGAACGATTGATTCACAGATCTTTATCTGTTAAGCAAGAATACATGATATTTCTGCCTGTTATAGAAAGTTGCTGGGAAGATCATCAATGATGGTATATGCAGAAGTTCCTTTGTGGACAGTGGTTACTTTTGCCTACCCAGGTACTTTGCCATTTTTAGTGGTAAGAGACCCCTTCTCTTGCCTTCTTTCTTGGGGACCACACCTCCCCTGCTTCACTCCATTTGTGAGCATGTGACTTTGGTCTGACTAGTTGGAACCCATTAGCCCTGTCCATATTCAACAATGCAGGACTAGGCACACGTCTCTGTTTGGTTTATGGATGACCAAGTAGTTCCACCTGGTTCAATCAGATTAATAATCCTATGATTTGCAGAAAATTTGAAAAAAAAAGAAACTCTTTTCAATGCAGATGCTAAGTCAGTCTAGTTCAAACCCAAAACCACTGAAAGGCCATAAGAAGTAAAGAAATGAAAATAATAAATCCCAAAATTAGATTTCTAGTTATTTTGCAGGTATTAGAGGACATTCAACCAGTTTGGTTATGACATTTTAAAAAAGTATATTTTTGTTGATTTCAGGTAGGAAGGAGAGAGAGAGAGACAGACAGACAGAAACATCAATAATGAGAGAAAACCATTGATTGGCTGCCTCCTGTACGGCCCACACTGGAAATTGGCCCACAATTGGGGCATGTACCCTGCCTGGGAATCAGACTGTGATCTCCTGATTCATAGGTCATGCTCAACTACTGAGCTATGGCCAAGTGGTTATGACATTCTAAGTGGTAGTAGATACTTAGTGTTTGTCACACTATTCCTTATACATTTTTGTATATACAAAATAGATCATAATTAGTAATTTTTAAGTAGAAAAAATCTCACATAATCATGGAAAGATATTTAGAATATTTCATAAGTAGACAGCAAATATACATAAACACCTACATATATCCACAATCCATTTAAAAAAACAATGCTCATGAAAACATATATAGAAAGTAGGAGTAGAAAGATCTACACTATAAAGTTAACAGTAGTTAGCAGTTGGTGTTAGAATTATGATTGTTTTTAGTTTGTGTTTTCTGCTTGCTTGTTTCTAGTAAACATAACTAGCGCTTAACCCATCTGTTGAATTAATAAACAGTTTTTAATGTCACAGTTGGAATAAATAGTGACAATCAGCACACTGATATGTCAGATATATCTTTAAGAAGCAAAGTAATCAGAAAAATATTTCAGAGCTGCACTTACACATATAGTATTTTATTTTACCTAGTTGAGAAAAGAACTTTAAAACAGGACAATACTTCAGTTCTTTGTGAGTTTATCAATTAAAACCAGATGACAAAAATGTGAAACAGGCCTACAAGTTGAGCATAAAAATACTGCATTTGACTTTCAGTGCCCTTTGACCTTTTAGACATATAGATGGTCTCTACTCTGCAATTTGGTTCTGGAGAAGAGCTAATGCCTTTAACAGAGTGGGAAATAGCTGTCAAACATGGCTTTTTCACCATTGCCTTTGTCACACCAAATGTTCTACTTTCTTTCTCAGACAAGGAAAGACTACCACCACAACCTTCTCCCGGCTACAGGAATTGGATATAATTGAAGCATGATTTGTGTTGGGGTTTTGTTTTTAACTCACCTCCTTGGGGAAGCTGCCTCCTCTCCTCAGAGCAGCTGGCTCCGTGTGGGTGTGCAGAGCTTCCGTAAATTGCCATCCTGCCCAGCCTGTGATAAAACAGAAATAAAGAATATGTTGCACGCTTTCCTGCAGGATTTAACTCCTAACAAAAAAAATATTTTAAGGGCATTTCACCAAATGTAAAGGAAAAGGTTCTAGAAATATGGGAACAGTGTTGGTCTGGTTGCTCATTTTATAAATATTAGGAAGCATTGACCATCACACAATCTATACCACCAATACTGAGGGACCTTGTTAACACACGATCAAAATCCAACACCTAAATCTTATTTGGTGTTCACCTGGACAACTCTATCAGGTTGATTCTATCTTATAAGCCCCATGTTACAGATGAGAAACCAAAACTCAGAAAGGAGTTAAATGGCTTGCCAAGGCCATGAAACTAGTAGATGATGGAGCTGGGATTTGAACCCAGGTAGCCTGTCAGGTGCCCCAACTCTTAACCTCTATACATCTGTCTTCTGAATCATTCAATGAGTCAGTGTCCATTTTAATTCTTCTCCAATAGCCATTAGTGGTGGATATTTTAATCCCACTCACTGATGATGTAATTGAGAGATCAAATAACTTGCCCAAACAACCAGAGCTATCTAACTTCAACATCTAGGCATTGAACACTAGGCCATGTTCTCTTTCATAGATCCACAACCAAGACACAGTTCCTTGACCAAGTCCCTCTACCTGCATCTATTTCTCCATCTGCAAAAAAAGAAAAAAGAAAAAAGAAAAAGAAAAAGAAAAAGGTGGGGGAGTCATATTACTTCCCTTGAAAATATCAATGGTTTTATGGCATCAAATGAGATTCATTGTAAAAGAACTTTGAAAAGTATGACATGAAGAATTCAAATCTGCACCTCTATTTCAGCTACTTTCCTTATCAGGTACCAACTATTAGAAAAGGCCAACTCTCTCCCATTTGTGTTTATAATGCTATGAGAAATAACACATCCCCCAGGTGGCAGAGTAGGTAATACTGTTCTTGCCTCCTACCATGACCCAATCAAAATTATTGACCTACCATGACCACCATCATTCAGAACCACCTGAAATTGCTGAACAGAAGTCCTACAACTAAGGATATAAAGAAGACACATTGAGATTCATAGGACGTGTGGAGACAAGGACCGGGCGTGTATATACTATGGATATTAGTCAGCAATGAAAAATAATGAGGTCTTGCTACTTGGAACAACATGGATGGACCTAGAGAGTATTATGCTAAGTGAAATAAGTCAGACAGAGAAAGACAAATACCATATGATTTCACTTATATGTGGAATCTACTAGTAAAAAACAAAATAGACAAACAAAACAGAAATAAACTCATAGATACAGAGAACATTTTGATGGCTTCCAGATAGGAGGGAAGTGGAAGTTGTGGGGGGGGGGGGGATGAGGGAAAAAGGGGAAGAGATTAACATGTGCAAATTGTCAGTTATAAAAATAGTCACAGGGATGTAAAGTGTAGCATAGGGAATGTAGTCAATAATACTGTAATAATTCTGTATGGTTCAGATGGGTACTAGACTTATTGGGGTGGTCACTTCATAAGTTATATAAATGTCTAATCATATGTTGTACCTATAAAACTAATAGAATATTGTATGTGAACTGTAATTGATAAATAATAAATTATTTTTTAAAAATCACATTCTAGCACCAGCCAGTTTTTCTCAGTGGTTAGAGTGCCGGCCCTCAAACCGAAGGGTCTCAGATTCAATTCTGGTCAAGGGCACTTACCTCAGTTGCAGGCTTGATCCCTCGCCCTGGTCGGGGCACGTGTGGGAAGCAACCAAACGGTGTGTCTCTCTCACATTGATGTTTCTCTCTCTCTGTCTCTCCCCCTCCCTTTCACTCTCTCTAAAAATCAACGGAAAAATACCCTTGGGTTAGGATTAACAAAATAAAAAC
>NW_005371919.1:0-872 GCF_000412655.1 Myotis brandtii | reverse complement strand
GAGAAAATCAACAATCTATGTAAGAATCAGGAAGAAAGAAAGAGTGATATAGCTACAATAAAAACCATCATGGAAGCTTTCAAGAGTACACTAGGAGAAGCGGAGGACTGAATTAGCGAATTAGAAGACAGAAAAGCAAAACACACCCAATCTGAACTACAATTGGAGAAAAACCTCAAGAGAAAAGCCTGAGGGAGCTTTGGGACAACATGAAATGAAGCAACATACATATAATAGGGGTGCCTGAGAGACAAGAAGAGGAGCAAGGGTTAGAAAACCTATTTGAAGAAATAATGGCAGAAAACTTCCCTGATTTGGGGAAGAAAAAAGTTACACAAGCGTAGAGAGTCCCAGACAAGATGAACCCCAAAAGACCCACACCAGGACACATCATAATTACAATGGCAAACGTTAATGACAAGGAGAGAATCTTAAAGGCTGCAAGAGAGATACAGAAAGTTACCTACAAGGGATCTCCCAGTAGATTATCAAATGATTTCTCAACAGAAACACATCAGGCTAGAAAATAATGAAAGGTAGTATACAAAGTGATGCAAAGAAAGGGACTGGATCCAAGAATACTCTATCCAGCAAGGCTATCATTCAGAATTGAAGGGGAAATCAGGAGCTTCACAGACAAAAAAAAAAAAAGGCTAAGGGAGTTTATCACTACCAAGCCAGCAATGCAAGAAATGCTAAAGGGACTAGTATAAAAAGAAGGGGGGAAAAGGGAAGAAAGAACACCGGCATAAAAAATAAAAATGGCTACAAACAAATACTTATCAATAATAACTTTAAACACAAATGGACTAAATGTTCCAAACAAAAGACATCAAGGGACTGAATGGATAAGAAAACATGACCCATATATA
>NW_005371918.1:0-506 GCF_000412655.1 Myotis brandtii | reverse complement strand
AGCTCCCAGCCTCTCCTTTTTTTCTTTTTTTTTTATTCTGAGATTTATTTACCTTCTATAATTGAAACTCTGTTGCCTTCAGTGGAGCTTAGAGCTGGCCAGGAGAGGCAGGAAGCTTGGCTTCCTCCATCACTGGAGCAACCAAGCCTCCTGCTCGTTCCAGCTCCATGGCCAAGGCCAGCTGAAAGCAGGTATCTGAGGTTTATTTATCTTCTATAATTGAAACTTTGTTGCCTTCAGTGGAGCTCAGAGCCAGCTCCTTCTTGCTCCAGCTCCATGGCCACGGCCGGCTAAAAGCAGGTATCTGGGGTTTATTTACCTTCTATAATTGAAACTTTGTTGCTTTGAGTGGAGCTCAGAGCCGGCTGGGAAGCTTGGCTTTCTCCATCACTGGAGCAACCAAGCCTCCTGCTTGCTCCAGCTTAGTGGCTGCCGGCCGCCATCTAGATTGGGTTAATTTGCATATAACCGCTCTGATTGGCTGGTGGGCGTGGCTTGAGGCATAG
>NW_005371917.1:0-586 GCF_000412655.1 Myotis brandtii | reverse complement strand
AAACCTACAGCCAACATCATACTCAATGGGCAAAAGCAAAGACTAAAAGCATTTCCCCTAAGAACAGAAATAAGAGAGGGATGTCAGCTTTCACCAATCTTATTCAAAATAGTACTGGAAGTCCTAGCCAAAGCAATCCGACAAGAAGAAATAAAAGGCATCCAAATTGGAAAGGAGCAAGTAAAACTCTCATTATTCACAGATAACATGATATTGTACTTAGAAAACCCTAAACACTCCACCAAAAATCTACTAGATATAATAAACGAATTTGGCAATGTAGCAGGATACAAAATTAACACCCAGAAATCTATGGGGTTTAATATATTATATTGATTTTTTACAGAGAAGATGGGAGAGGGATAGAGAGAAACATCGATGAGAGAGAAACATCGATCAGCTCCCTCCTGCACACTCCCCACTGGGGATATGCCTGCAACCAAGGTACATGCCCTTGACTGGAATTGAACCTGGGACCCTTCAGTCCACAGGCTAATACTCTATCCACTGAGCCAAACCGATTAGGGCTATGGAGTTTTTTTATACACAAATAATGAACTTACAGAAAGAGAAATTTAAAAAACAA
>NW_005371916.1:0-800 GCF_000412655.1 Myotis brandtii | reverse complement strand
AAGGGAAACGAAGGCTAGGGACTGAAAGAAAGCAGGCTGTATGCGCCATCCCAGTCCCTTGCACCCAGTGCCAAATTGGGGAATTCCTGGGAGCAGCAAGGTTATGACAAATTTGGATCCCAGGGTTTTCAGACTGAGCTAAACCTCTCTATGAAGCTTTAAAAGGAGAAGAGAAGGCACCCATCAACTGGGGTCCCGAACAGGAGAAAGCCTTCATCACCATAAAGGCAAAGCTCACTGAGGCCCCAGCACTAGGGCTACCAGATGTGACATGTGACAGGAGACTTTAATCTTTTTGTTCACGAGAAGAGCAGGGTAGCCCTAGGAGTTCTAACCCAGGAGTTTGGACCCTGGCAAAGACCAGTAGTCTATCTCTCCAAACAGATTGACTCAGTTGCCTCCAGAAGGCCCCCGTGTCTCAGGGCCCTTGCAGCCACGGCATTATTAGTCAAGGAAGCGGATAAGCTTACCTTAGGACAGAAATGAAATGTATAATACCTCATGCTGTTTTCACCCTGATGGAAGCCAGGGGCAGCACTGGCTGACTCATGCTCCAATGACTCAGTATCAAAAGGAAACCAGCATGCTGATGCCGCAGCCAAGCTGGCTGCTAAAGAACAAGCAGCACCGGCACCGATCATGTTGGCCCCCGAATTTCCTGAACCACAAAAATACCACTCCTCAGGAAGAGAAATGGACCCAGCATGAAGGGGGCAAGAGAACAAAGGAAGTGTGGTGGATACTACCAGATTATATATGTCCTAGAACAGTTAGCCCATAAGGTAGTCCTTCAGCAGCAT
>NW_005371915.1:0-1257 GCF_000412655.1 Myotis brandtii | reverse complement strand
AGGGAGTGGACTGACTATTCTTGGGGGGGAAAAGGGTATGGGGGTGCAGGAAGAGACTGAACAAAACTATGTAGCTACAAGTTTGCTTCTTGACTTTCCCCGGAAAAAATGGTCCTTTTAAAGTCAAGGGCTGGGCCAGGCCTGTTTGCCAGCCTCAAGCGTGGTTTTCCAGAGCCGCTGGGAACTTGGGACCTTGGGGTTTACTGAATCAAATGATAAAAACTTATATCTAGATATTTTGAAGTGAAATAATGCTGAAGTGTTGATCTGAGTTTGCCTCGTACGAAATCTAGAGGACAGAATTGAATCTGTTGGTTGATTATGTCTTGTATTTTTGAAGTTTATTCTTAAAAATGTTACTGATTGAGAAATGCTAAGTATTTGACTTGCTAGCTCTAAAAGTTTAGAGTTTGGATTGAATTGGGAGAAATTGTGTAGTTGTGGTAGCTAGATGCCTAAAGTGTATAAATTTATTTTTGAGAAAATAATTTTTGTTTTCTCTGAAATTAGGAATTCACAATATGTTGCTTATTGGTCTGATTAAAAAAGAGGATTAGTTCTGTGATCTCAACTGAAATTTTTAATACAAAAATCAGTTTAAATTTAATTGATATTCTTTAAGATAATTATAAAAGGTATAAACAGCTAATGAGATTTCTGTTTGTCTGCAATATAATGTTGGCCGTCTATCTTTAAGGGATTTTGGTTTGCTCTGTCAAAGAACAGTGTAGACAGCCGCCATTTTGGGCTGCCTGACTTGGCAGCCGCCATGTTGGCCGAATGGTTTGCCATTCCCCTGGGGGCCGCCATCTTGAAACAGCAAAGGCCAGCCCCTCTCTTTGAATTAGCCAATTGGGAAAGACCATGTGCCTGAGCTCCAATCAAGAGCAAGAAACAGGTCACATGGGTTGTTAAGGCATCTGCCTCAGAAAGGAACTTGCAGAGATTCAGAGCCAAGTTCAAACAGAAAACTCTCAGCAGGGGTAGCATGTGTCCCGTCACGGTCCGGGCAGCCAAGAGTAAGGATCCCTGTGGGGGCGTCTGCCACTGATGCTCTGGTATTTGCGTTTCACAGATTGGGAGTTTATGAATTATTTTCAATGCTCAATACACTGCTTGAAATAAGCCATGTGCCTCATTTCAAAATCTTACATATTATTTATTCTTCATATGCTGAAGTTATAATTGAATCCAAATAAAGTCTAGGAAATATACTAAAGCCTCCCATAATCCCTCTGTATATGCAAATAAGCCAAA
>NW_005371914.1:0-757 GCF_000412655.1 Myotis brandtii | reverse complement strand
CCTCAGCCCCAGACTGCACCAGCTGCACCTGGGAGTGAACACCTGTGGGGAGGAGACAGGAGTGAGTGGAAATCCCCCTTGACTCTCTCTGGTCCCTTCCTCAAACCAGTGACTGAGGAGCCCCTTACCTGTAGCCATGGCCACCAGGAGGAGGGTTCTCCAACTCCAGTCCATGGTGAGGGCTGTGCTGTGAGCACTTCTGTAGGGGAGGGTGTGGCTGTGGGTGATGCCCTCAGGGCACAGACTTATCCATATTTAACCTAGTCTACCTCCTCTCTTTTGCATATTCATGAAGAAGAGTATTTCATAGCTGAGGTCTTGACCCCACCTGAGAGAAGATGGATGACACAGGGAACTGGCTCAGTGGGAGTCTGAGGGTCCAAGTCCTAATCTTGGGTGGAGGAGGTGAGTCATCCGCTAGGTTCGTGACCTCTGTGCAGACAGAACTCCTCCCACTGAGAAACCAGCCTCTAGAGGACATGCTCCTCATTGTGGGCCCACCTTTGTGTGACATGGGGCCACGTGGACCAGCTCTGGGCTTTGATACCTGAATGTCTTCTTCCTGGATCAGTGTGTCTCCAAAATGCTGCCCCTAGTGAGGTAATAAACCCATCCCTGTGCCAGCTTCTAACAATGCAGACATTCCGAAGCCATAGAAACACCCCCTTGTGAGTAGTTCTCATGTCTCACTGAGTTTGATAAATGCTCTCATAGAGCAGCATATTCACAGTCACCTCAGCAGTCATGTCCAACTTTC
>NW_005371913.1:0-899 GCF_000412655.1 Myotis brandtii | reverse complement strand
TTTTTTTTTTTAATCCTCATCTGAGGACATGTATTTAGCGATTTTCAGAGAGAGAGGAAGGGAGAGAGTGAGAGAGGGGAACATTGATCTGTTGTCTCCTGCACATGCCCCAACTGGGGATCAAAACCGAAACCCAGGTCTGTGCCCTCACTGGGAATCAAACCTGCAACCCAGGTATGTGCCCTGCTGGGAACCGAACCTATAATCTTTTGGTGTATGGATGATGCTCCAACCAACTGAGGCCCCCTGCCAGGGCGGGAAATGACTCTTTAAGAGGTTGAGGGCAGCTGAGTCACTGGCCAGGCCCTGGGAACTCAGGGATGAATGTGACATGGCCTGGCCCTCCTGGAGCCCAGAGTCTGGAGGCCCTAATCAGGCCTCAACATGCAAACCTCAGCACAGGTTGACAATGCAGCAAAGCTGCCTGTGGTCAGCTAGGGATGAAAGAGGAAGGCTCCGGAGGAGGCACAGGGGCTGGCAGAGATGAGCGATGAGAGATGCGATGTGCAGACTAGGGGAGGGCATGCCAGTGGTGGAGAGAAAGTTCAGAAAATTGAGGGGAGAGTTTCCCAGCAGAGTCAGGAACAAGTACAAAAGCCCCAGCTACAGCCCTAGCTCAGTGGTCGGCAAACTCATTAGTCAACAGAGCCAAATATCAACAGTACAATGATTGAAATTTCTTTTGAGAGCCAAATTTTTTAAACTTAAACTATATAGGTAGGTACATTGTTATTAACTTAATTAGGGTACTCCTAAGGCTTAGGAAGAGCCACACTCAGGGGGCCAAAGAGCCACATGTGGCTCGCGAGACGCAGTTTACCGACCACTGCCCCAGGGCCATGAGAACCAGAGAAGGATACTCAGCAAGGGCTGCAGCCATGGAAATCGGAGCCTTAGAG
>NW_005371912.1:151965-179715 GCF_000412655.1 Myotis brandtii | reverse complement strand
TGTGGAAGCTCTTGTCACTGCTTCCCTCCCCCATCATCCTGGCCAACATAGTAAAGCAATCGTGCATCCTAGAAGGAATCGTAGAGACTAGTGCTACCATCAGAGGCTTAAAAGGCTTAGGGTTGAAAATAAAAAAAATTATTTAAAGTAAAATAAAAATGATGCAGGGTGTGGAAGCTCTTGTCACTGCTTCCCTCCCCCATCATTCTGGCCAACATAGTAAAGCAATCATGCATCCTAGAAGGAATTGTAGAGACTAGTGCTACCATCAGAGGCTTAGGGCTGAAAAATAAAAAAATTATTTAAAGTAAAAAAAAAAATGATGCAGTGGTAGTGATTCCCATAATATTTGCATTCAGTTCACTCATCTGAATGCTGAAAAACAAAAAAACAAAAATCCAAGCTAGATCATGGTGGATGACACCCATAAACCTTAATCAGGTGGTAGCTTCAATTAGCAGCTGCCATGCCAGCTGTTGTGTCCTAAAGCAGGTCAACACAGCCTCTAGGTCTCGGCTTGTGGCTATTGATGTGGCAAATGCCTTCTTCCTCACCCAGAACAGCGTGGGGAGGATCAGAGTCCGTTTCATTTTACACGAGAGGAACAGAAGTGCATTCAGTGTCTTGCCCCAGGGCGATGTTCACTTTCCTGTTCGCTGCCCCAGTGGAGTCTGCAGGGACTTGATTGACGTGACATTCCACCAGAACATTAACGGCATCACACCAACGGGACTTGGTGGGAATGGGATGGCAAACCCTGGATGCCCTTGTAAGTGAGCCAATTTGTGGAGATAAATTCTGCAATGACTTAGGTTGCAAGCACTACTAGAGTAATTATGTACTAATAATTTTTTATTTTAATTAAAACAATGTTAGACATTTACCATAGAAAATTGCAAACATATACAAATTAGGCAGATAAAATAATGAATCACCATGTATCCTTCACTTAGCCTCAACAATTATCAACTCATAACCAATTATGTTTCATCTATGACTTCATTCACTTCCTCCCTCCCTATTATTTTGAAATAAATCCCAGACATCATATCCTTTTACCTATAAATATCCCATATATTTCTCTAAAAAGGGCATCCTTTTAGTAAAATTACAATATCATTTTTGCATGCAAAAACTCTTAAGAATTCCTTAATATCATCAAATAAATATTCAGTCATTTTTCAAATTTCCAGTGGTTTCATAAATATCACAAATTTTTCAAAATTGGTTGTTTGATTATAGATACAAATAAAGCCTATACATTGTAATTGGTTGATGTGTTTTTAAGTCTCTTATAATTTATTAGTTTCCCTTCCATCTCACTAGTTTTGTTCCTTGCAATTTATTTACTTTAAAAAATCAGGTCATTTTTCTTGAAGGTTGGATTTTACTAATGGCATCCCTGTGGTGACTTCTGGCAAATTTCTCTGTGTTTCCTATAAATGCAGAGTTGGTGATAAAACTTTTAGGAGTCCCTGAGTCTGGGATGTACTGGGATATCCACTCTAAGGTAGAGGACAAGTTTTTGTACCTTGCACCTATCACTAAGAAGGAGGCACAATGTTTGATGAGCCTTTTTGAACTTGGGAAGCAGCATGCAGTACATTTGAAAATACTGTTCTGACCAGTTTATCAGGGGACCAGAAAGGTGTCCATTTTAAAAATATATATTTTATTGATTTTTTACAGAGAGGAAGGGAGAGGGATAGAGAGTTAGAAACATCGATGAGAGAGAAACATTGATCAGCTGCCTCCTGCACACCCCGTACTGGGGATGTGCCCGCAACCAAGGTACATACCCTTGATTGGAATCGAACCCGGGACCCTTCAGTCCGCAGGCCAACGCTCTATCCACTGAGCCAAACGGGTCAGGGCAAAGGTGTCAATTTTTAAGTGGGATGCAGAAAACAAAAAGAACTCCGCAACAGATCCAGACTGTGGGGCAAACCTCCCTGACACCTTGGTCACATGACCCAGCAGACCAAATAATACGACAGTGGTCCCTGGTGGGTAGGAATGCTGTGTGAAGTTTCTGGCAAGCCCTGACATGAGAATTACAGCGGGTTTCTGGAGCAACACTATATCCTCTGAATCAGAGAATTACTCTCCTTTTTAGAAGTAGTTCCAGCTGTGCCCTTGGGCCCTAATAGAGATCTAACACCTGACTCTCCAAATGACTGAAACTCAAAGTGACCATTCTGAGCTCGCTGTTACCAGAACTACCAAGTCTAAAGCCAGTTGGGCACAACAGCAGTTCACTGTGCATAACAAACAGTGCATCTGGGATCCTGTCAGAGCAGGTCCAGAATACACAGGCACATTTTATGATTAGTTGGCCCAGTTCCCAAGCCACCTACCCCTGTTGCACCAACATCTGTCCCTCAACTCACACCAAAGGCTTTATGGAGCAGGAGGAGGATGTCCCTACAGCTAACTAATAGAGGAAGAAAGAATTTCCATCTGGCTCATGGATGGGCTGGCATTTATGTTGGTACTGGTCAAAAATTGATTTTATAAGTTCAGTGGTAAAACAAAATTTTCCTACTAGGCAGAGCAATGAGCATAGTCACTTAATTGTTCCATTTCTATGGGTGAAAAAGTATGGCTAAACATGGTTTTCTGGGCAGTGGTGAATGCTTTGACTAGTTGGTTATGGATTTGAAAGGAATAAGATTGGAAGATATAAGATAGAGAAGTTTAGAAAAAGGCGTGTGGATGGACTTCTGGGAATGAGTAGAAAGCATGCAGTGCTTTGTGTCTCACACCGATGCTCAGCAGAGAACGGTCCATGCGGGGAAGGCTGTAAACAGCCAGGTAGACAAGATGACTTATCCTGTGATGTCAGCCAGCCTCTAGCCTAAGCCACTCCAGTGGTGGACATTGGATCTAAAAACAGAGAGACCACAGTAGCAGGAGTGAAGACTATGCAAGGGTCCAACAGCATGGGTTCCCTCTCACATTGAATGTTCAACCTGCAAACGGTGACCTTGAGCCCTTGATATGGTACCACTCCTCAAGGATACCACCCCGACACTTGACAGCAGGTTGATTATATCAGACCCTTCTACCCCAGAGGGTGCAGAAATTTGCCCTTAACAGAATTGATACTGACGCCAGATATGCATTTGCCTTTCCACCCACAGTGTCTCCCCCAGAGCCACCATTATTGATCTGCAGAATGCCTATGCATGTGTATAACACAAGCAAAACATTGCCTTAGAACAGTGGTTCTCAACCTTCCTAATGCCGCGACCCTTTAATACAGTTCCTCATGTTGTGGTGACCCCCAATTTCATTGTTACAAATTGAACATAATTAAAGCATAGTGATTAATCACAAAACAATATGTAATTATATATGTGTTTTCCAATGGTCTTAGGCGACCCCTGTGAAAGGGTCGTTCGACCCCCCAAAGGGGTCGCAACCCACAGGTTGAGAACCGCTGCCTTAGAAGAATGGGTCCATTTTTATGACAAACAGGTGCAACAATGAACACGTGACCACAGGACCCTCTGGTCTGACCACGTATCCCATTATTCAGAGGCAACCAACCTGGTAGAATACTTTACTAGGAAGTGTCATTCCCCATAAGGCTCCATCTCAGGAATAATCCCTTGCTGGGTAGTGACATTTTGCTCCAGGATATAGTATATGCATTGAGCCAAAAGAAGATATGTGGTGCAATCTCCCCAACACTAGCATGCAGAAGTGGGAGGGATTGTGCCAGGGGACTTAGTCAATGAACTTGAAGCGGCCACTACCAACTACTCACTTTGGGATCCTCATGCTGAAGAAAGGAACTAATGTGCCGGCAAGGGTGATTACCTGATTACTGTTCCACCTCAGTGTGGGTGGAGTATGTCTGAGGGTTCAGTAGGGGAATCTCTTAATGAGAGGTGAATGGGAATTGCAGTGATCACTGCCTGACTGGCCAAGGCAAGCAAAGCTTACTGTTCAGAGATGAGTAGCTGAATCATCCCCACGAGGGAAGCAAAGGGGGTAGGAACCAATGGACAAGTGTTTCCCATCATCTTCCCAGACAACCGAATCTGAGTTTCACTGTACACAGCTTTTCAGATAGTCTCCCAGAATCACGTAGCTAGTTTCTTACAGTGGAAGCCACTCAAACGTATGTACATCCATAGTGGGCTCTGCCTCCTGTCCTACTTCACATGTTCCAGCTTTGACACCTGTTCCCTGCAGTGACACTCCTCAGCAAAGTAGGTGTACATACTCTGTTTCAGACTCTTTTTTCTAGGAACCTAGGCTAACACTATTGTTATTTCTGTTTTACAGATGCCAACTGATGACTTGTCCGGGGTAACACAGCTGTGCAATGGTGCATTGCTGGCTCAGCCTCCGCCTGTCTGATGCCAAAGGCTATGCTCCACCCCAATGCTGCCCAATAGAACTTTCTGGATGATGGAAATGGTCGCTACCTGTACTTTTCAGTGCAGTGGCCAGTAGCCTCATATGGCTATTGAGACTCGAAATGTGGTTCCTCTAACTCAGGAACTGAATTCTTATTTAATTTTAATTAATTTTAAATTAAATAGCCACACACAGCTAGTGACTTTCATATTGGATGGTCTCTGATTATCCAAACCAAACACTTGGTTCAATTGCTTTCTAGGAAAGATGTAGGGTAAGCTCCGAGGAACCACTGATTACATATTCATTAAACAATCTGCAAGCATAGTAACTAAAACCAATAAAGGTGCACTTGATTATTCTTGCTGAGACCTAATTGCAAAAAAAGCCTCATGTCAGAGACGAAATTTATTCAACAATTAAGCAGAAATTAGGAGCCAGGCGCTGTGCTAAGCAGTGGAGAGACAATGGTAAATGAGACAGATGTGATCCTTGCCCTTCTCTCGGATAAAATCAAAGCCAGATATTACAGGAATATTACCTCCCTCTGTCTTCCTTTATCTCCAAACAATTCACCTGTATAGGACATCATTTTTCTCACCTACTTCCTTGACCTTCGATAGTGTCATTGTTATCTTACGGATCCATCTTCTGAAACACAGGTAGGGAAAGGCGCACGGGCCCAGGAGTCAGACGTATCTGGATTTGATCCAGTTCTACTTTCAAAGGCCTGATCTATCTTATGCAGTTACTTAGCTCTCTGGGACTTTGTTTTTCTCATCTGTAAAATGGGTTGTGAGGATTGAATGAAGTCATGTATATCCTGGCATCAGAAAGCCCCACAAAAATGTTAGCGCTCTTCTCATTCTGGCCTCTAGGTATTTCCTGCCCTGGCTCTCCATTAACATTTATAAGAACTTTCCACAAAACAATCAATGACATGGCAGGAGGAGCCACTCCTGGGGGCTCAAGATAATATTGGAAAGAACTCACAAGGGGAGAGAAACTTATAGGCGTGGTAATCACATAGCTTTTCAAAGGGAGGAGAAAGTTACAGGCCCATAATCACATAGTCCTGCCACATTCGCCATAGAAACAGGTTTGCATTATTAACCATAGGCATGTAAATAGCAGGTACTAAAAAACAGATGATACTGGAACTATGCTCCTTTTATTACTCTAGGAAATTTAAAACTGCTCATTTTACATGCATGGCACTCCTATCAAATGCTTTTTGAGTACTCACTGTGTGTTCATCACCAGGCCGGCACGCAACCTGGCCTGTGTCCTCCAGGCTGAGTGGTGGAGTACTATGTACAGTACATTTCACAGGTAACATGGGACAAGTGTCAAACTGTTAGTACAGCTGCCCTGTCCTGGACTGCTTATGGCCTGGACAGAAGCAGTGATGTGAAGATATACCAGCCAGGATTAGAGGACATACCAACTGGTCAGGCCAGGGAGTTGGGCTGGGGGCCTGAATGATATTACTAGAAAGGCTGCAGGCTCTTGTTTAAAGCCAGGTGGGATTTAGGTGCCGCTCAACTAAACTCAGTTCTTTTTTCTTTTTCTTTTTTTTGAATGCTAATTGTCTTCTGTACTTCCTTTTATTATCATCATAGCCTTTGTATCAGGATACACAGCAATGATAGCAGATTTCTTTTTAAAGCTTAGTATTAAATATTAAATATCTCTCCCCATTTTAATATTACATTACTCTGCCAAAAAAAAAAAATTAAAACTCAAGTTATCTGAAGCCTGGGCACACTTCCATGATTAGCTGGCTGCCTCAAAGTTGGTGACTTCTTCCTGCTGTCAGCAGATCCAGGGCCCAGAAAGATGAGACAGGTTACAATCATTTCTGAAAAGTGTGCTACAAAATGGATGGCCTGTTCCAAGCCAGGTTACAAAGGATGGGGGTAAGGGAGGGATATTTTCTTCCAGAAATAGAATTTCTGAAGAGTCCCAGTCCATCACTTTTTCCCAAAATGGTTGGAGGAGGGATAACATCTCGACATGAGGGTCAAAGCACTCTGTGCCAAGGGGACAGAGTTGGCTGGCTGAGGCGGGCTGCTGAGGAGGGGCATGGCCGGTGGCTCACCCCTTCCTTGGTGAGGGACACAGAAGCGCATCCCCCCGCCCTGAGGTGGGGAGTTGGGCTGAAGCCTGGCTGGCACTAGATTCTCTAAGAGTTTCCTCTAGAAACAAACAACTCAGATGCTTCCTTTCACTTCAGCAAAGAAGTTCTTTTTGAAAGCACTTGGGAAGTTCACCTCCAGCCTTGGGTGGGAGGCTCAGAGAAGACAGTCAGCAGTACAGCCGCCTTCCAGGCTGCCGCGGAGTTCCTGAAGGTTGTTGACCCCGTGGAAGTGGACAAAGGCTGCTGCTACCACCAGGACGTGAAAAAATCTGATGCAATTGGAATCATGTGTCAAACTTTCCAGGAAAGAAGCGCTCAGGAATTCGATCAGCAAAGAGGCCAGCCCGGGTGATGAACATCACAGCCATGAGGAAGAAGCAGCCCATCTGGCCCACAGTGGTGGCCTTGACAAAGCCCTCGGAGATCGTAAAGTGCACGGTGGGCACATCGCCGCTCAAGCCCAGGCCCAGGCCCAGGAACACCCCTGCTCTTGTCTGCTGGTGTTCAGGAGTGGCAAACCGGTCCCACTGTGCCACAATGACGGCGGAAATGCCCAGGACGCAGATGATGGAGAGGTAGATGAGCCGTGGCTGTGGGGAGCAGTAGAAGGAGCAATAGAGCCAGGGGACAAAGCTCCCCGCAATCAGTAGAGCAATCCCTGAATAATCCAGTTTGGAAAAAGTCCAAGAGACTTTCTCTGAGTGACGGTAGACGGTGTGAAAGAGCCAGGAGAAGCTGAGGCAGAGCATCGCGCCCAGGAAGAACATCCGAAACACCACCTCTCCTGCAGGGGGCCAGGAAGTACATGTTTTCTCAGCAAGTTCAAGATTCCCAGTAACAGAAACAGCACAAAACCAAGCAGATGGGCCCAGATATTGCTGGTCTCTGTGTGGATGCGGAAGATGCCCCTGACGCAGACCCGGAAGGAGGGCCTGGGCAGCCTGTGGCCGTGGAGCAGGTAATCGTTGTCCTTCAGCCAGTCGGGGAGCACATAATATGGGAGGACCCTCCGGCATCCCTCCCAGACCTTATACACGAACTCCCCCATCTTCTCCATGGCATGATATGCTTGCAGGGGAAGTGTCAGCACCCTCACCTCCTCCTCCTCTTCCTCCTGGGGCACTGGGCATGCTTGCTTTTCTTCAGCTTTGGCTGGGTCAGCGGTTCCCTGTTTGCCCTTCTCTTCTAGCAGGGGTCCCAGTTCAGCCAGCTCCACCGTGTCAGTCTCCCTGTTACTGGCAGAAGCTCCATTGCCCCGTGCCACCACCGGTCCTTTGTGAGAAGACATCTAGCTGGTACCTCAATACCCTGCAGCTTCAGCTTGGGGACAGGCTGGGTGTCTCAGCCCCAGGGGGAGAGATCTCCCTGTGAGGGCAGACACGCCAGGCGAAGGGCTCAGCTAGGGCCATGGACCCCACACTACATCCCTCAGCGCCGCAGGTAGCTTGTGGCCCAGGGGCCCCCATCTTTAAGCTCCCTGTGAGGGAAGGGCTAAACCCAATTCTTGATGATTCCAAGGATGGAGGTGGGGACAAGTGCACATGACTGGCTCAGGCCTCAGCATCTAGGTAGGGAATTCTGGCAGCAGTATCTTGAGCTACTCAGCGGTAGCCTCGGGCACAACCATCAGCTTCCCTCAGATGAAAGAATTGGTTGTGCCCGAAATACTCATTTTGTTTGTTTTGTTTTGTAATCCTCACCCAAGGATATTTTTCCATTGATTTTAGAGGGAGTGGAAGAGAGAGGGAAAGATAGCGAGAAACATCAATGTGAGAGAAACACATCAATTGGTTGCCTCCTGCACACACCATGACCAGGGCACAGGCTGGGAAGGAGCCTGCAACTGAGATACAAGCCCTTGACAGGAACTGAGCCCCGGACCCTTGCGTCCGCAGGCCAATGCTCTATCCACTGAGCCAAACCGCCTAGGGCAGCCAAATATTCATTTTGGATTCCCTGTGGCAATGCTGAGTCCCCTTTGGCTCAGGAACTCTTGCTTTTTCAGCAGGTGACTCAACATCATTGAGGGGACTGACTTGCATTTGTGGGGTCAAAGCCCCCTTCTTGATTCACTCTTGGCAGCTCATCTTAGGTCTTTAGATTTCCTAGTGAGAATCATTCTTGGGGGCATGGTCTCATGAAACTGGGGTCAGAGGCACCACTGGTAGCATCTTTGAGTGTCTACTGAAGGGAGAGGGCCCTGAGGACTAGGGGTTGGGGGGGGGTGGGTCAGGAAAGGCTTTCCAGAGGTGGAGCATGAGGATCTGGACAGGTGTTCACACTGTGGCCTGTGTGGTCTGCATGCACAAACCATATAGCTGTATATGGCATCCCTGTGGATAGGCCAGCAAGAAGGGACTAAGTATTCCAGGAAGTAAAACGATGTTAAAGATCCAGCCACTTTTGTATGATTCACATTCATTCATTACCACTTTAATTCAAGGAATATTCTATAACTCACAGGCATTTTCACCTCATTATTATTTCAACTCCCCTGATTTCTCTGGAGGATTGCTTTGGGGCAAGTATTATTGCCTTCAGAGCAACCTCAGTAGAATACATTAAAAGTAGCAACCTGGATTCTGAGAGTGAATTATTGCCAGAGATGAAGGGGAGCCTCCCATCCTTGGGCTCGAGCTCCTCTCAAGTCCTGCCTTAAATTCTACCACTTACATTTTTAAAACGCAACTTGATTTTTCAAGGGTAATGAAAGAAAAGTGAGGGGGCCGTGAGAGCACTCCACTAAACAAGGGCCAACAGTGGAATGAAATTTTAAAAATCATTTATCCTTGCGCGGTGGCAAACTGAAGTTGCTATAAATGCCAAGAGAAAACAATACAGAGAAAATGGATGGGGTTACCGGAACATGTTCATAAATTTATGCAGTAAATGTGCTGTGTGTTCTCCAATCGGCAATCGTCTGATATAAGACAATATTAAGGTGCTGCAAAGTCTAAGTTAATATAACACTTCTCCACTATACTATTTAGATTTACTGCCTGAATTTTTATGGGTTTTAAACGGCTTTTCCTTGACATTAAATATTTAGCAGTTAGGTTAATTCGTCACTTTAGTCTTGAATTGTTTTATACTGAATTTAAAACAGTTATCTAGTTGAGGAGGGAAAGGAAGTATGATATGCTTATATCCTGGATTTGTGGACAGGTTTTGGGATGGGGAAGCCAGATTGGAAAATTGCAGTTTTCAGAAATCTCTTATAATGGTGAAATGATGTGTTCCAAAGCTGTCACTGGAGGTCTTGTTCCGTGGGAGAATGACAAGGTCCTCACTATCATCACTGTCTATTCCTGTTAGAAAGAGGGCAATAGACATTGGCCCTTGCTTACTGTGTATGGGAGAAATTAAGGCACCAAAAACAAGTTTCACATGGTTGGCAAATAATCATTGGTGCTGGACCATGCATAGGTTGGAATCATCATCCCATACCATCCCTTGCTGGCTCGATCCCCAGTGGGAGGCATGCTGTAGGCAACCAATTGATGTTGATGTTTCTCTCTCATCAATGTTTCTATCTCTCTCTCCCTTTTACTCTCTCTAAAACCTAAAATTAATAAAAAATATATTTAAAAAATAAGAAGAGCCATAGGTCCAGAGCAGGGCCCTTATCCCAGCAGAAACCCTCGAGTTCATATCAAATAATCAAGGTCATTTGGGCTTCAGACTGGACCCTGATTAGGCTTTCTACTCTACCTTAAACGTGTTCCATATAACATTATGGTTGGCATAGTGATTCCAGGAAATAACACTGGAAAGCCCACTGTGATTTCCTGAAGGGAAAGGCCCATATATTAATTAGCCTTTTTGTATCTGCAATTTCTAATACAGTGGTAGTCCAGAGTGGGTCAACAAAAATGTCTGTCTAAAGAATGAATGGGAAGGGTCTATACAGGGATATGATATAGGAACTTATTTTCTGAAGTCAAAATAATCCAAGCAGATAAGGCCTTATACTAGGCTCAGATCCAACAGTGTACTCAACTCTCTAGTTATTCACCACTTGACTTAATTTGGACCTTCTTCAACTGTAACCAACCCACTTATGCTCTGTGAGACCAGAACTTCCTTCCAGTCCCCAGGCCTCCTCATGCAGACCAAGCTTCAAATGCTGGGGTGTAGGCCTGGGAAATGATATCTATACCCTAGGGGTGGTAAGACTTTCTCCCTGTAGATCTGATTCTCATTGTTAGGGTCACCCCATTTCATGATCACCTATTACATTGCTAGGAAATCCAGGCTCCAGATACTAAGTAGAGGGTCCTCAGAGCAGCTCACACAGGAACCACGAATTGCTCTGACTTTGACAGTCAGTAGGGGAGCTGCCCCAGCATGGTTCAACTCCCACTACATAATTGAAATCTTGTCCAGTTTGTTGCTTACTGAACTCAGGGTACCTCTGGGTTCAACGTATTTGAATTCTGCAAGCACAGGTTCCTTGGAGACAACGAGGACATCTTACTCTGAACCAGGTCCTTCCCTTGTAGAATCAACAGTGGAATCTGTGTCTGGCTCCCTGACGCTAGTGGACATCTCCTGTTTCAGAGTGAGGGGCTGTGCAGCCACCAGCAATAAGATTTAAGCTTCCGGCTCTCGGCTTATGTCTTGCATCTTCCAGAGCCTTTCTCTCTGTGGATCTGATTCTCATGAGTGTAACAAGCTTCCTGCCAAAGCATTGCCCAGGGCGCTGCAGACACTGGGGACAGTGGGACTGCCGGGTTCTCCTTCCTCATCTAATTTCTATTTTTCTGCTGGAACCATCTGTGTTTGCCTTAAGATCCCTGTGCTGGATGCTCTGATATACTACCCAGATGCCCCAGTGAAGGTGTTTTTCTAGTTAACTGTTCCTCTTTGCCCTGCTCAGTCCAGTCAGCCCAGGACCGGACTGTGCTGATTAGCTAGGAAGCCCACATGGAAGGAGAAACTCCAGAGTCCTATCTCCAAATGATGACTCTTCTCTTGATTTTCATAAGACCGCAAGAAAAGACACTTGCCATTTTCCCCTCTTAGGATCTTTATCTGCTAAGGAGAAATAAGGATATCAAGTTGACTTATGTGGTTGGGGGAAGCATATCTGTTAAGATTATCAAATTCTCAGGAATAGGGAGCACGAAAGAAATGCAAAGCAATGGACACGAGACATGTTGCTTCCTGCAAATTCCAAACACAGCAATGGTGGGAGAATCTTTTACATGACGGATCTGTCACTGTGGGTTTAATTCTTGCCTTTGATCCGTGCTTCTCTTTTAAAATAGTATTTCTGCCCGTCAGTGTTTAAAACAAGAAGGAACCTTAAGAAATTGATTCCAGAGTGTAATAGTTTCAATTAAAAAAAAATTCTTCCTACAAATGACAGAATCTCAGAACTACTGCTTCTAATTACCTTGGAGAAGGAAATGCCATTAGAGGCACGGGGATGAACTGTGAGGGATGAACTGGCAAAGGAAAGGACCCCAGGGAACTGGACTGTTTCAAGCTAACGCTGGCCTAGGGAATGGTTGTTTCTGGATGCCGTCGCCAGCCCCACTGTCACAGAAAACTAGGTACTCATGTCCCATATCTGTAAAATGGAATTGGTTTTACTTGGTGCCTCTCTCAGCTGTTGTGAAAATAAATGGATTTAAACAGAATAGATCTTTTCATAGCATTTTCACCTAGCCTGAACCAAGAAGTGATGAGCGGTGAATTCCAGATGTTGACGCTCCCCTATTGCTATCATTTCTCTCTGCACCTGCCTCTTCTTTGACAGCCCAGCGTATGGATGGCAACCTGAAATGGCTCACTGCTCTCTCTGTCTCTCCCCCTCCTTATCTCCCTCTCCGTTTCCCTGTTTATTTCTTCCTTTGATGAAAACCGTTTTCTATCAGGGTGAGATACTTTGCATATATTTAAAAGCAACAGGATTTTTCTCCCCAGATATTGCACAAGTAGCAAACACAATAAAAAATCAACTGCTTGGAAATATGAAAAGCGTTTTTTCAGTGGTCCCAGGAAGGCAAGCCACATGTAATGTGAGTGGGTTTCTCATCTGCCACCCAAACATAGTCTTTTAAAAATATATATTTTTTATTGATTTCAGAGAGAGGAAGGGAGAGAGAAATAGAAACATCAATGATGAGAGAGAATCATCAATCAGCTGCCTCCTGCACACCCCACTGGGGATCAAGCCCACAACCCAGGCATGTGCCTTGACTGGGAATTGAACCAGGACCTCCTGGTTCATAGGTTGATGCTCAACTACTGAGCCACACCAGTCAGGCAACATAGTTTTTTTTTCTCTTTTCTCCAGGAAACAAAGAGTGGGCTGGGCTTCAGGAATGTCCCATAGCTTTCTTATTATTATTCATTTTTAATTTCAAAGAAAAATCCTCATCAAAGGTTTATCTGCTTGTGTCAGAGACAGGAACCTTCCTATAGTTTTTTTCGTGGATGTTTGCAGTTTCTTAGTGCTTGGAAGTTGCACTGATCAACAACAAGGTAGGGGAATGACAAGATCTGGAGTGGATAACAAGACACATTCTGGGGCCAAGCAAACCCATCTTCTGCACAGGGGCCAACTCCCACTGCGGAGAAATGCTGATGTGTACCGATCGGGCTCGAGGCGAGCTGCTGGCAGGAGCCTGACTCTCTGAAAGTCTTCCGTGTTATAGAGGAAATGAGAAGGGGCCTTTGACAGAATAGTAATAATAATGTCTTGTTTATATGGCACTTTGCTTTTCTGTGAGGCTCAAAACATATTTAATCTTCATCACGAATGTATGCATTAGGACAATTTTCTAGTCTTAAAAGATAAATAGCTTGCCAGGGCCAGTCAGGGACTGCGATGGTTAATTTTATGTCAACTTGACTGGATCACAGGCTTCCAGACACTTGGCTCAACGTTCTTTCTGGGTGTGTCTGTGAGCATATTTCCAGACGAGTTTGGCATTTGAATTGATGGACTCAGTAAAGCAGTTTGGCCTCCCAATTGTGGGTGGGCATTATCCAATCCATTGAGGACTTGCTTAGAAGAAAAAGGCAGGGGAAGGAAGACTGTAGCCCTTCCTGCCTGACTGTGGGGCTGGGACATCCATCTTCTCTGGCTCTCGGTACTCCGGTTCTCAAGCCTCCCTACTCAGACGGAATTACATCATTTGCTTTCCTGGGTGTCCAGCACGCTGACAGCAGATCGTGGGGGCTTCTCAGTCTCCATAATTGGATGAGCCAATCCTTATATTAAGTCTGTGTGTGTGTGTGTGTGTGTGTGTGTGTGTGTGTGTGTGTCCAATTGGTTCTGTTTCTCTGGAGAACCTTAATACAGAGAATCAAGGCTTTGAAATCCCAGAACGCGTTCGTTTTAGCACATGCTCTCTGAGGGGAGCCAGCCAGGGGATCTGAGGAGCCAGCAGCAGGAGCCACCAGGCTAACAGAATATATCATAGCCGGGGGCCACAGCTTACTCTTATTCCTACCGAGCTGGGTGGACAGCTCTGCAGTAGATGCTCGTGGTACCTGGTGCCACAGGTCCTTGACCCACTTGACTCCAGCATGGCGGTGGTGGACAGCTCCATCCTGGGGCAGCAGCCCACTTCCAGATGGGCCCAGGACTTTCTCAGTGGCCCAGGACTTCCTCCCCAGCTTCTGAAGGGGCTCAGCAGCTGCCTGCAGGTGCAATTTTGATGCGTAGAGGAGATGATGGGAGCTTAACCGATAAAGAATCAGAGAGCAAATGACCCAGCTTCCCTGCCCCACGGTGGGTGGAGCAATTTGGAGGGTTGTTCTGCCTGTTCCTCAGAGGTTCCCAGAAGGACTAAGCCTCAGCTGCCCTCGGCAGTAACCCGTCAGCAACACACCTTCTATTAGCTTTCCTTCCTTCCCTGCTTCACTCTGCATTCTCAGTCCTGTTTCCTGAGATCAGCTCCCAAATGAACTCTTTATATCAAGTTCTTGTCTTAGGCTCTGCTATCACAGAAACCCATACCCAAGTCAGCCCCTTTCCCTAATCCACCCCCCTGCCTCTCTCGTGAGGTTGATGGATGCCTTCTTACTCTGATTATTAACCACCACCAGCCAGCCCAGCCTCCCCTTTCTTTGAAACGTTCCCTCATTGCAAGGTCAGCTCTTTGTAACCGTAATAACACTTGCCAAGGACTGACTCAACATCTTGGCTGCCTTGGAGTCCTCAAGGCAAGGAACTGCTGCTGCACTTACCCGCTCTGTCACTTGCACCTTGTGAGGTAGCTTCCTCTTACTCACCGGAGTCCCCTACGTCATGGGTGGCAAACATTTGCCTGAAAATGCTAGATAACACATATGTCAGGCTTTGCAGGCCTGCAAGTCTCTATCGCAATGACTGGACTCTGTTATTGTGGTGAGAAAGCAGCTGCAGACAATATATAAATGTAGGAGCAGGACTGTTCCAATAAAACTTTACTTATGGGCGCTGAAATTTGCATTTCATGTCATTTGCACAGGTCAGAAAATATTATTTTTTTCAAGCATGACAAAGAAGGGAAAAACCATTCATAGCCCTCAGGCTGTGCAAAAATAAGCGGGTGCAGATTTAGCGGGCCCTGCCCTGGGTCCTACGCTCATGGGGGGAGGGACAGACTTGTTTTTCAGGCGGCCTCTACTCTGTGTTCTGCGCCTTTCCTGGCACACAAACTGCCCCCAGCACTTACTGGGTGACTAAATAAACAGGACAAATGCCAGTCCCTGTACTGCTGCCTATAAAACATTCACTTGCTTAACCTCATGTCCTATCTGCCCATGAAGTCTCCCCAAAGGCAGTTGCTCCCCAATTTAATACCCCGCAGGCTGTTCGGATGCTTTCCTCAGCACCAAAAGCTCTTTGGGAAGCACTGACAACAACAGGGGTTTGTGTTAGCTGCCACCTGCACACAACCCTCTTTTCCAGTGTTTCCAAAAATTAACTTGGCGCAGTAAACAGTGGATTTTGTGTTGAAAACAGGAACACAGGTAACAGGTGTTTCTGCTGATCTCGCCAGAAGAGGAAAATCTCAACCATGCCAAAAGCTTTGTTATTGAAATGACACGCGCACCAGGGGAAAATAATGATTGCAATCTGATCAAGCAGTATAGGAGCCTGGTGTTCTACAAGCCCCAAGTACGTTCCTCAGACGACTTTCCCATTGATTGCGTCCTCCGTTAGGATAACCATCTGCGGACTTAGCTTACAGGATGTATCACCTCCTGGTTCTGTTGCTAGAACAAGTGCCCACCGTGGATAAGATCAGGGGGCTGATTTAACAAACTGAACTTTAATATGATTTTTCTAAGAAAATTTATCAGCCCCAGTTCCCCTCTGGCTGTTGAAAGAGTCCCCACCCGAGATAAAGGGATAGGAAGTTCTGAAACCGCTCGGCCCTCGGGTTCAGCACTCATCGGATTCTTGGAGATTGTGCGGGCACACGCCTCATCCAAGAGCTGCCAGAGAAAGTGGTGAGGTGGGGAAGACTGTTTCCCTTCGAGATGCCGGAGCTGCGCCTGCAGTTTTCAGGTAGGGACTTGGGGCTGACCCCAGGCAAAGGTGTGAGGTGGGTGCCTGCCCAGGCGTCTGATTACCCCGTCTGTGTCTTCCTCTAATGGACATGTCTCCATGTAAACTCACTCCCCAAAGCCAGATCCCAGGTGTTTGCCGCCCTCGTGTCTATCGGAAGCTGAGTTCAGAAAGACGATCTGATGAACTTCATGCTGAAATTCTGGGTTCTCGGGAATAATGCTTTATAACTAATGTTTTGTTGTATGTCTCTTTCTACTGGAATATAAGCTCCGGAAGGTCAGTGCAAGTCTCCTTGGCTTAACACAGTGATGGCGAACCTTTTGAGCTCGGCGTGTCAGCATTTTGAAAAACCCTAACTTAACTCTGGTGCCGTGTCACA
The DNA here is from genome assembly GCF_000412655.1 of Myotis brandtii. Lineage (NCBI taxonomy): Eukaryota > Metazoa > Chordata > Mammalia > Chiroptera > Vespertilionidae > Myotis > Myotis brandtii. The sequence continues at coordinate 163,308 of NW_005371912.1, read as the reverse complement.
TATAGAAATTTTTTGATATTTGCAACCATAGTACCATCACTGGCTTAATAGGTGCTCAGTAAATCTTTCTCGAATTAATTAATGAATGAGTGGTGTGTAGTTGGGCACACAAATGCTGTCTTACCCCCAGAAAAGAGAGTGGGAGTGAGACAGAACTGATATACCTGCTGCTTTAGCAAAGGCCTGAGACTCCTAGGCCTACATATAAGCAATTGATTATGCATGTACATTTGTAAGTAATGAATTTAATATCTGTAAAGTGGTTAGAACACGCCTGGCTCACAGAAAACAGTACAGGGTTTTTTCTTCAGCAAGCAAACAAGCGTAAATAAAACAAAAAGCCGGCACACCTTTCCCCGTTGCTGAGACAAATAAGAAAAGAGAGCCTTTCCTAACACCCACCTCTCTCACCCGCCTCTTCACCTTCTACCCCATTTCCTTCCTCCCTTTCATTCACACCAATTTACCACACACACCCCCTTTAATTTAGGGCTATTGCTGCTCTGATTCTTACCAGTTTTATTGGTCTGGGGCCGCAGAGGTGGGAATACTCTTATGATCTGGTGGGTCACTTTGGGATTGACTTCCTTTCCTAAGATGATGGTTGTTGATGATGATGAAGATACAAAGGTTTTGATCATGAACAAGGTGAAGACAGTGGCTGCAATGCCATGTACTTGCCGTGGGCTCTTCATTTTACGAAGAAGCTCTTTTTTTCATTAACTACCCTGCTCCACCCTAGGAAATAGTTATCATTTTTATCTTACAGACTTGGAGAGATTAGCTAGGTTCCCCAACCCTGCTCCACCCTAGGAAATAGTTATCATTTTTATCTCCCCATCTTATAGACTTGGAAAGATTACCTAGGTTCCCCACGGTCAAACAGGGTATAACTGGCAAGGCAGAGATTCAAACCCAGGTCAGTCTCTGTTTGTATATATTTTGCATGAGGCACTATGCTAAAGGCCATGCTTAGAGTATCTCTAATTCTTGCCACAATACTACTAGGGAGGTATTAGTGTCCCTTTTTATAGTTGTGACAAATGAGGCTCAGAGGAGCTAAGTGCCTTGTGCAAGGTTACAGTTAAAAGTGATGGAGCCCGTATTTGAACTGAGAATGCTCGTATTCAAACAGCATTCTCGTGTTGTTTGTCCCAGCATTGTGGGTCATTTTTATGTTCCTTTGAATTTTAAAAATATTTTCAAATTTTTAATAATCAGCATATATTACTTTTATCTTCTTAGAGTCTTTTAATTATAACAGTAATACATGAATACATGCTTATTGTAAATTTTAATACTATAGAAGTTATATTATTTCTGTAATGAGGAGAAAAGGTCATAAAAATGATGTTACTGCTTGTTTCTTTGGGTTTACTAATGACTTTACTTTTGTTATCACTGGCAATTCTTACAGAGAGAAATGAGGTAGGCCTGTGGCAATACCCCCACTTTTCAAATGAAGACCCAGGTAAATAGTGACAGTGCTGTTTACCAACAGTTTGTGTTGAGAGGTTCAGCACATCTCTCATCTACTTCTGACTGGTCTGCAGTCAATGGGGCAGGGAGGGTGGGTTCAAGAGTGCCAGTGGGAGACAAATTTATCTTGTTTTCTTAGAAAAGCATTGTGGGTTACAGGCTGTTGGAGGTACAGGGTATCAGGAGGTAGATAAAGCAGGAAGAGGCCCTACAGGCCTGAGAGCATCAGTAGGATCAGGCCAGGATACCAATGGCCCATTCAAGTGGGGAAATTGGGGTGATTTTAATGAAGTGTGTGGGCAGAGTTAAAAGAAACCAGCAAGTGATGGTAAAATGCTTGGACAGCGGCAGCAGCAGTTACCAGCCTCGGCCTGAAGGAGGCAGACTTTGAGACAGAGCAGTCAAGAGGTTCACCCAGACAGAGCTTTGGCCTGAGATTGCATAACAGTCACTGCCAGCCCACAGCTGGCACCAGAGAAACAAACATCCCAAATTCTTTCTCCTATTTTCTGATCTCCCACCAGTGCCTTCCATTTTCAGAACCTACCAGAAGGCAGAGGGCAAGGGGCTCCAGTTGGTGAAATTCATGGAGGTCAACTTCTAGAGGCACAAAGAAAGGGTGGTGAGTGACTATGGAGAGGCCAACAGAATTGCCAGCATTGCCCCACCATCCTAGCCAAAGGTCAAGGATGGCAAAGCAGAGGGACTGTAAGGATGCCAGAATGTGGATGCATGAGAGAAAGGGACCAGGATGGTAGCCTCGATGACCACAGAACCTGCCCCCTCCCCTTTAAAATAGGCTATATTTTAGAACAGCTTTGAACTTACAGAAAAATTGAAAAGACAATATAGAGTTCCCATATACCCAGCACCCAGCTTCCCCTATTATTAACATCTTAAATTAGTATGGTACATTTGTTATGGTTAACGAACCAATAGTGATATATTACTATTAATTAAAGTGCATAGATTTTTCAGATTCTTAACTGTTTCTCTGTCCTTTTTTTGGTTCCAGATTGCCACCTAGCATATGACACTGCATTCAGTCATCGTTTTCTGAGGCTCATTTTAGCGGTGGCAATTCCTCAGACTTTCTTTGTTTTTGATGTTCTTTGACAGTTTTGAAGAGTGCTAGTCAGGAATTTTGTAGGATGCTTCTCTATTAGGATTTTTCTATGTTTTTCTCATCATAAGACTGAGGTTAGGGGATCTGGGGAAGAAAACCACAGAGGTAAAGTACCATCATTATCACAGCATGTCAAGAGTACATACTATGAACATGATTTATGTCTATTGATGTTGACCTTGATCACCTGGCTGAAGTAGCGCTTGTTAGCTTTCAGCACTGTAAAGTTATTTTCCCCCTTTCCATATTTTGCTCCTTTGAAGGAAATGAGTAGAGAAGTAAGCTTATAGTGAAGTATTTATACAAATTATTTAGAATTCTTCTGCATGGGGGTTTTCTCTTTTCTCTCCATTTATTATTTTATTCATTCATTTATTTTATCAGTATGGATATTTATTTTCTACTTTGGGATATAATTCAATGCCATTTTATCTATCTTGTTGCTCAAATTGTCCCAGCTTTGGCCATTGGAGCTATTGTGGTTGGCTCCCGCACTCTTTTGACACATCCCCATCAATGTGTTTTGTTTCTGTTGTTTTGTAATATGCATTTTCTTTTTAAAAATCATTTAAAATTTTTCAGTTAAAGTTTACATACAATATTATATTAGTTTCAGGTGCACACCCTAGTGATTAGATATTATATAACTTACTAAGTGATCATCCCAATATATCTCGTACCAATCTCACACCATACATAGTATGTTATTGACTATATTCCTTATGTTGTACTTTACATCCCCATGACTATTCTGTAACTATCAATTTGTTCTTTTTAATTCCTTCACCTTTTCACCCATTCCCCCAACTCCCCTCCCATCTGGCAACCATCAAAATGTTCTGTATCTATGAGTCTGTTTCTGTTCTGCTAGTTTGTTTATTTTGCTTTTTAGATTCAGTTGTTGATAGATATGTATTTATTGCCATTTTATTTCTTCCTCTTCTTTTTCTTCTGCTTCTGCTTCTTCATTTCATATAATACTGGTTTGGTGGTGATGAACTCCTTTAGCTTTTTCTTGTCTGTGAAGCTCTTTATCTGACCTTCATTTCTAAATGATAACTTTGCTGCCTAGAGTAATCTTGGTTGTAGGTCCTTGCTTTTCATTACTTTGAATATTTCTTGCCAATCCCTTCTGGCCTGCAAGGTTTCTCTTGATAAATCAGCTTACAATTTTATGGGAGCTCCCTTGCGGTAACTGCTTTTCTCTTGCTGCTTTTAAGATTCTCTTCGTCTTTAAGCTTTTGCGTTTTAATTATGATGTGCCTTGGTGTGGGCCTCTTTGTCCACCTTGACTGGGACCCTCTGTGCTTCCTGTACTTACATGTCTATTTTCTTTGCCACATTAGGGAAGTTTTCTGTCATTAGTTTTTCAAATAGGTTTGGTTTTCAATTTCTTGCTTTCTGTCTTCTCTTTTCAGCACCCCCATGATGCGAATGCTGGTATGCTTGAAGTTGTCTCACAGTCTCCTTACACAATGCTTATTTTATTGGATTCTTTTTTTTCTTTTTGCTGTTCAGATTGGGTGTCTTTTGCTTCCTTATATTCCAAATCACTGATTTGATTCTTGGCTTCATCTACTCTACAGTTGATTCCCTGTAAATTATTCTTCACTTTAGTTAGTGTGACCTTCATTTCTGACTGGTTCCTTTTTATGGTTTCCATATACATTTTTATGCTGTTGAAGTTCTCATTAAGTTCATTGAACATCCTTATAACCAGTGTTTTTGAACTATGCATCTAGTGGATTGCTTATTTCCATTTTGCTTAGTTCTTTTTCTGGAGTTTTGTTCTATTTGTTCATTTGGGACATGTTCCTTTGTCTCCTCATTTTGGCAGCCTCCCTGTGTTTGTTTCTATGTATTAGGTAGAGCTGCTACATCTCCCAGGCTTGATAGAGTGGCCTAATGTAGTAGGTATCCTGCAGGATCCAGTGGCACAGTCTCCCTGTTCACCCAAGCTGGGCACTCCAGGTGCGTCCCCCAGTGTGGGCTGTGTACGCCCTCCTGTTACAGTTGAGCCTTGCTTACAATTGGCACGTTAATCTTAGGGATTTACCTCCAGGTCGATCAGCTACAAGGACTGACTGTGACTACCATGGAGTATCAGCTGTGCAGGGCCCCACAGAGCAGGGCTTATTTCAGCAGGATTCTAGTGCCTGACAAGTCTGCCCCTTAAGGGTGTCACTTGTAGAGGTGATTGCATGGTGCTTCTGAAGCTGTCCACTGGGTGTGCTGGCTCTGGGGCTTCCTGGGAGGTGTAGGTCAGCTACCTCCTGTTTTCTGCCTGGAGCCTCCCAGCATGAGCTATAAAGTGATCTGCAGATGGCTGCTACTTGTGCTAGACTTGGAGGTGCCCAGGAAAGGCCAAACTGCAAACCAAGGCTGACTGCTGCTAGTGCCAAGCCTGGGATCACTTAGTGAGAGGTACAGGGCACAGCAAGTCCAGATGTTACTGGTTTGAGAAATTTTAGTAAAGTCTGAGGCATGAGCCAAGACAGGCCATTCATATGGAAAACCCACTGGGAACAGGTTGGGTGGGACCACCATTTGAGTAGGGTGGGGGTCTCAGGGAATCACCAGGGCAGGAAAACAGTGATAGCCAGGTTGATGGAGACTGAGAAATGGCACCCACCTGCCAGCTCTGTGGGGGGCTGGCTCATCAAAGGAACAATGGCCTCTGCCAGCACTTCTGTCTGTGAGAAAGCTGCTCCTCCATCCCTCGCACTAATGTCAGACAATTCAGTTTCTCCCCACATGTCCCTGGTATCCTTCTAGCTGAAGCTCAGAGGGAATGAGTCCAAGTAAGTTTGTGTGTGGGCCCTTTAAGAGGAATGCCTGGAATTCTGTCTCACTCAGCCACAATCCCCACTGGTTTTTACTATCAGAAATTGTGGGAACTTCTCTTCCTGGCACTGGAATCCTGGGCTGCGGGGGGCTGGTTGGAGCTGTGACCCCTTGCTCCTCATGGGGGACCTCTTCAGCTGAGATATCCCTACCAATATTTGTCCTCTAAATGTGGATGTGAGACCAGCCCGTTCTACACCTCCACCCCCTCCTGCCAGGCTCCATGTGGCTTCTTCTATGTATCTTTAGTTGTAGGCCTTCTGTTCAGTTAGATTTCAGGCAATTCTGAATGATGGTTATTCTGTAGTTTAGTTGTGATTTTGATGTGGTTGTGGAGGATGTGAGTACCGCATTTACCTGTGCTATTAGAAGCCTTAATGTGCATTTTCTTACTTTCTTGCACTACAAGATGCTCTAGGCTTATCTTGTGTATTTCTTACTAAAATAAAAATAATTTACTCTACCTACAGAACACTTATGATGCCTAATGGTGGGGTTTTCTCTCACATTAAGCAATTCTGACACTAAGTACATGGAGTTAGTGCAGACTCCACAGATTAAGAGCTCAGTTCTATAAGACTGCCCCCAATTTGAGATGTCAACTGCAAGCAGTGGGTCCCCAGGTCGGACTTGGCTATAAATTAAAGATTCCCATGGCTCCCTCCTCAGGTTTGATTATTTGCTATAATGACTTGCAGAACTCAGAGCACAGCTTTACTTACTATGACTGGTTTATTATTAAAAAATACATTTTAGGAACATCCAAATGGAAGAGATGCCCAGGGCAAGGAAGGAGCAAGGGGCATGGAGCTTCCATGCCCTCTCCAGGTAGGCCACCCTCCTAGCACCTTGACATGTTTACCAACCCAGAAGCTCTCCAAATTCTGTGGTTTTTATGAAGCTTCAATTACAGAGATGTGATTGATTACATCATTGGCCATTAATGATTAACTCAATCTTCAGGCTCTCTTCCCTCTGTGGAGGTGGGAGGTAGAACTGGAAGTTCCAACACTCTAATCACACGGTTGTTTCCTCTACTAACTAAACCTCCTCAATCCTCCAAGAGTAACCTGGTTAGCAGAAATTTAGGCATGATTGAAAGGGGCTTATTATGAATAACCAAAGATGTCTCTCTCACCCTAACATGCTGGAAAGTCCAAGTGTTTTGGGAGTTTTATGCCAGGAACTGGAGACAGAGACCAAATATATATTTCTTGTTATGTCATACTTGCCCTACTCTTAGAATCTGCCTTTTTTTGTTGTTGTTGTTAATCCTCACCTGAGGATATTTTCCCATTAACTTTTAGAGAGAGTGAAAGGGAGAGAGAGACATACACACACAGAGAGAAACATCAATGTGAGAGAGCCACATCAATTGGTTGCCTTCACACACACCGCAACCAGGGCTGGGGATTGAGCCTGCAACCGAAGTACATGACCTTGGCCGGAATCGAACCCAGGACCCTTCAGTCTGCAGGCCATTGCTCTTTCTACTGAGCCAAATCAGCTAGTGCTAGAATCTGCCATTTTTTCAAGGAACACTGGTTCTGTTTATTGAAGAATGATATTAGAAACCAATTTATGGGTGTTCAGTATGCTTGTTGCTCCTGGGGCATTGCTCGTTTAGGCCCTCTCAGCTAACAGAGAAGTAAAATTACATAATGTAATCATGCTAAACATGAGTTAATATGAATGTCTCCAACTCTAATTTATTACCACATGGACCACTCCAGGTTCCTCCTTTTGCTGACCTGTAACTTTCCACTCCAACAGTAAGAAGCCTGGCTCTACCATTTGCCACTCGTTTATTTCATCATTCACTTCCAGTATACATGCATAGCAGTCTCAGAACTGTTAGCCTATACCCCTGTGGTTCACACCTTTACTACAACACAGGGCTTATGTGTAGTGTCTTTTGTTTATAGCCTTACTGATCCACTAATTTACAGTTACTTAGATCAGCACCTTTCCCCCACCCCCTTCAGTGAAATTGTTTCCTACATTTAGATTATCTTACCATAGTCTGCATTTTTCTCTGGGATCCCTCAATCCCCTAAATGATTTTTTAAATTACTCACATTAAGGTTCACTCGGTGCTGTAAAGTTTTACAGGTTTTGACAAGTGCATAATGTCATGTACCTTTTGCAGTATCATATGAAATAATCTTACTGCCTTAAAAATTCCCTGTGAGTCACCTGTTCATCTCTCCTCCTCCTCCCCCAGAACCCCTGGAAACCATTTATTATTTTCCTGGCTTATAGTTTTGCCTTTTCTAGAATATCATATAATTGCAATCATACAATATGTGGCCTTATAGACTGGCTCCTTTCGCTTAGGAGCTTAAAGATTCCTTCATATATTTTGGTGGCTTGACAGCTCATTTTCTTTTTATTACTGAATAACATTCCATAGTATGGATGCACCACATTTTGTTTGTCCATTCACCGATTGAGGGACATCTTGATTCCTTCCAGTTTTTGACAATTATGAATAAAGCTGCTGTAAACAGTTATGTGCAGGCCTTTGTGTGAACATATCTTTTTCAAATCAATTGGGTAAATACCCAGGAGCACAATTCCTGCATCATGTGAAAAGACTGTGTATTTTTAGCTTTGCAAGAAACTGCCAACCTGTCTTCCGAAGTCCCTGCACCATTTTGCATTCCTACCAGGAATGAGGGTTCCTGTTGCTCTACGCCTTCCCTTTTAATTTCAATCATGTCACTCACAAAGTGAAGGAAAGCTCCTAAGCCAGTCTCTACTGCTGCAGAAGGCAGGGTGTCCGCAAGAAGAGGTGGTGGCTGAGGCCTAAGTCCTTAGCAGTGGTTCTCAACCTGTGGGTCGCGACCCCTTTGGCGGTTGAACGACCCTTTCACAGGGGTCGCCTAAGACCATCCTGCATATCAGATATTTACATTATGATTCATAACAGTAGCAACATTACAGTTATGAAGTAGCAACGAAAATTTATGGTTGGGTCACAACATGAGGAACTGTATTTAAAGGGCCAGAAGGTTGAGAACCACTGGTCCTTAGAAATCACCATTCTCATGACTCCAGGGACCCCAAAGGGCACCTAAAGAAGCAATATTTTTGTAATATGGGGGGAGGTGATGAGTCCCTAGATCAGCAGTTCTCAACCTGTGGGTCGCGATGCCTTTGGAGGTCGAACAACCCTTTCACAGACCATTGGAAAACACATATATAATTACATATTGTTTCTGTGATTAATCACTAGGCTTTAATTATGTTCAATTTGTAACAATAAAATTGGGGGTCACCACAACATGAGGAACTGTATTAAAGGGTCGCGGCATTAGGAAGGTTGAGAACCACTACCCTAGATGAAACAGGCATGTAGAGGACACCCAGAAGACTAGGAAACCTCACTACACCGTCAAACAGTGATTCTGTCATTTCAAAAAGGAGCTTCACTCACCAGACACTCAAGATGCACATATGTTCCATGGTCCCAAGGTGTCCCCGTGTACACTGCAGTCAGGTTCAGTCTACCAGCAGGATCCCTGAGAGCGAAAAGATGTGACATAGCAGGGAACTGAAGAACTTGCCAGCTTTTTCATTTGCCACTATTTGACCACAAAGTTGCATTGAGCCTGTCTTCTGGGCCAGTCACTGTGCTGGGTGCTAGCACTCCAGAACTCCCAGTGCGACCAAGGAGACCAACACACCCACAAATGATCACGATTCAATGCAATGCACACAATAACAAAGGGACACGCATTGATTTTGGAGCTGATGAGACAAAACCGGAAAGTAAATGGGAACAAGTTAAGTGGCAATTTCAGCCACCGCCTCTGCATCCAAGGAACCAAGCCAGTCAACCCGAGGGGCCATAATGACTTTTTCCAAGCTTATGCTAAATTACTGCGACTAGCTTTTTAGAGCTGTTTTGAAAGGGAGGATGAACTCCCTTGTGTTTTTGGAGGCTATTGTGGAGGAAAAGATGGCAGGAGGTAAAGGAAGAAAGCCCAGCGATGGAGCAGCCCTGGGCAGAGAGAGGCAGAGGCATTTATTACAGGAGCAGCTGCACCCTGTGCTCACCCGTTTCCAACGCGTCCCTGTCATTTGGAGAGAAGACAGCACACATTTTAAGGACACACTGGAAGGCAAGCGATTGATGGGTCAACACGGCTGGCTGGGCTGGTGATTTTGTAATTACGAAGCAGATTTTTTAGACAGAATGGTTACCCCAACTGTGTAATTAAGAGGATCGTTAAGGAATGTTGCTGGGCTGTGCATCACCCTGGGGCTGGAGCTACCACATGGTTATGATAGAAAAAGGCAGTCAGGCTTCATCATAAGTTCATTGATAATTAATTGAAACAAATATTTGCAATAACAATTCCTGTGTATGATATCTTTGCAACAGTTGGCCGAGAGAATCTTAATAGAGGGGTCTGGTCAGGGGTGAAAACAACAGAAAAACAGGTGTCAAGCCCCAGGTTAGAGGAAAACCAAATGGGCAGTTAAAATTGATGGCCTTGGTGTCGTTTTGGTTGAATCCGGTTCTGTATCACTAGTTAGGACCTTATTTTATCCAGCATTTTATAGAGCGGGCATAGATAAATTGGAGAAGTTCCAGAAACAAAGAATGAATTGAGTTGGAAAATAGTCCCGGTGGGGAAGGTGAGAGAAAAGAGGTGATTTCGTCTAAGCTGTAGATCTGCATAATACATGAATGAAAACTTTCAAAACCGTAAGATTTTCATTGTTTTCAAGGATAGGAATTTGCCATTTCCATCTCTCCTCAGCACAAAGAAGAAATAGACCTCCCCTAGACAATGAGAAATTTGAACCGAGCACAAAATTGAATGTTAGATTCTAAAACGGGAGGTGATAACATATATTTGATCCAATTCCCTTGAAGCCTTAAGAACTGCAGGGAGGTCACAAATCCCAACAGAAGCCCCCTCCCTCCATGCTCCGCACAGATTTTAATTTTTCTTCATATTATTCTGGACATCTTCTTTGTTAAAAATCACTGAGCGGCCTTCGCTAAATGAAAGCACTGCTTTGGAAAAAATATAGAATGAATCAATAGTAAAGGACCCGATCTCATGCATTGGAACTGGGGTCAGTCTGCAGGTTACGTACAACTGCAGCCACTTAAGGCTTCCGTGTGAATTATGTATCCTTTGGAGATTGCTTCTAATCTTAAGATTCTAGACCAGGGGTGGGCAAACTTTTTGACTCGAGGGCCACAATGGGTTCTTAAACTGGACCGGAGGGCCGGAACAAAAGCATGGATGGAGTGTTTGTGTGAACTAATATAAATTCAAAGTAAACATCATTACATAAAAGGGTACGTTTTTTTTTTTTTTAGTTTTATTCATTTCAAACAGGCCGGATCCGGCCCGCGGGCCGTAGTTTGCCCATGGCTGTTCTAGACATTAATGATTATTTGCCTTGTATTTTTATCGCCCACCTTTAAAGTACCACATGCTATATAATTACTAAAGGCCCTTTTCGTCGTGAAATTTACATGTGAATGTGAATTTTTGTCGTGAAATTAATAACCTCTCCACAAGTGACTGTGAATACCCCTGGCCTAGGACAACCAAAGCTCAGCAGGGGGCTTGAAGGGATCCCTCTGAGGACAGCATCTAGGGCCTCAGTGATCAGACAGGGAATCTGCTTTGTGGTCAACAAGTTCAGTCTGCATCTACTCAGCCTGCCAGCTTGTCACAGCATAGTTAAAAAGTAGGGTCATTCTGCTCTGGCTGGTGTGGGTCAGTGGTTAGAATACCGCCCTTCACACCAAAGGGTCTCGGGTTTGATTCCTGGTCAAGGACACGTACCTGGGTTGCAGGTTCAATCCCTATCCCCGGTCAGGGCACAGGCAGGAAGCAACCAATCGATGTGTCTCTCTCACA
>NW_005371912.1:128402-151819 GCF_000412655.1 Myotis brandtii | reverse complement strand
TAATGTTTCTATCTCTCAACCTCTCTCCCTTCCTCTCTGAAATCAAATAAAAAATATATATATTTTTTTAAAAAGAACCAATAGAAAAAAAATATCCTTGGGTGAGGATTAACAACAACAAAAAGTAGTCATTCTGAGATGCCCCTCATTGTTCCCTGAGCATCACAGAGCTTCCCTGGGTGTGAGCGGAGGTTCTCCGAGAGGTCTGCACCTGTGTCACTCTCAGGGTCTGAGGAGGAATCACTTTGCTGGCACGGCCCCTTCTCTCCGGCGAGGCAGGAAGGCTCACCGTCGGTGACAGGCAGAGGAGAGCAGTGCCCCAAAGCTGTGTTCCTCCAGCTGCAGTAGGAAAAACCGCAGGATAAATCTAATGCCATTGTGGTTTGTCCGTTTTATTCAATCTTCGATATTTAAAATCATATTTTTACATTAAAGCAAACGTGCATGCATTATGTCATAGAGTGAAAAATTTACCCGAGCTTTTGAAAGAAAATGAGAGATTTCAAAGAATTTTCTTTCCTGGTAAAGTTCTGGCAGAAGCTCCAGAACCCCAGGGAAATGCATTTACATTCCTCCACGGAAATGTAGCTTCGAGCCGCGCCCGCCACGGAGCTTTCTGGGATCATGGAAATGTTTTACACAGACACGTGTGCTATTGAGCGCTTAAGAGGTCAGAAGTGAGACCGAGGAACTGGATTTTTCATTGTATTCCATTTAAATTCATTTAATTAATTTTCATTTAAATAGCCACATGTGCCTAGTGGCTACTGCATTGGGCAGGTTTCACGGCAAAGTTTATATTTTATTCCCAACTTCTCCTGAGAGAAGTCTTTGGGAATTCAAGAAGACAGGAAATGGAGCAGAGCTTGAGGCTTCTGAAACAGTCCCCCGCCCTCCCTCCCCCCCCCCCCTCCCTCCCCCCCCCCTACACACACACACACACACACACACACACACACACACACTCATTCCTTGCTTCTGTGCCGACCTGGTGAGGAGGCAGAGCCCTGCTGGGGGGCGGGGACAGGGAGCCACCATGACAGTGGTGAAAAGTAAGAGTGTGGAGGTCTGAGAACCCATCCTGGTGTCCTGTGGTCCTCTGGCGAGCCGAGGATTCCTGGGGGTTCTGTTTAAGTGCATCTTACAGAAGTGGGAACTGAGACTTGGGGCTGGAAATATTGATTGTGCCAGGGACTGCGCGAGGGAAGTGGAAGCAGCAGCCCTCACAGCCTCCAGCCACGTGGGATGGTTCCTGTAATGAACCTGGTCCTTCTCAGGGGAGAGTGGTGGATTGTTCTCCACTGGCCTTCGAGGTTGTTCAGATTTCAAAGCCAGACAATACCCTTATTTGACCATGTGTATTGTATGATTTACAAATACCCCTCTGATCTAGGAATTTCTGTGCTAGCAACTCACGAGGAAATGTTAATAATGTTCTATTAGCCCTCGCTGGTTAGTGGATAAAGCATCAGCCTGCAGACTGAAGGGTCCCATTTTTGATTCTGGTCAAGGTCATGTACCTCGGTTGCAGGCTCATTCCTGGCCCTGGTCAGGGTGCGTACAGCAAGCAACCAATTGATATGTCTCTCTGTCTCTCCCCCTCCCTTCCATTCTCTCTAAAATTCAATGGAAAAATATCCTTGGGTGAGGATTAACAAAAAAAAGTTCTATTAAGTGGAAAAAAGACACAAAATTATATATATTTACATACAATATATTTTTACACATATAATGTTATATGCTATATCATTTAGTTATAATATATAACAGTCATTATATGTATTATGTACATATGTTATAATACATATTATATATGAGTTTTTTAAAATGCATTGTATGTCTATAACAAAAAGAAAATATACTAAAATATTAATAGTGACTATGAGTGGTAGGATTATGAGCGATTTTAATTTTCTACTTTATACCTTTTCTACTTTGGACTTTTCCGTTTTTCTTTAGTAGATATTATTTTTATACTTGAGAAAGCCAATATAACACCTTATTCATAAACACTAACACCTCGCTTCTTAATCATGATTGAATATCTTGTATCATTGAAAACCCCCATTCTCTCCACTGTTGTGGATACATATCGGTGTGCTTGGTCCTGCCCTTAGGAAGCGGGTATTCTGGAACAGCTTGAAATTTTAATGTAAGTTTTCACTTTTCATGTAAGTTTTCTCTGAAGTAGGCCCTCCGTGGAGACAGACACATTCCAGAGGCAATGCCAGTGGGCAAGAGTCAAGGGCAGCCTGGCCGAGGAAGTCTTCTGGGAAGCGGCTGGTTAGAGACCCTTTCACGTGACCAAGAACTGACAGTTGTTCTGGAGAGCAACAGTTATGATCAGAATGTACAGTCGTGTAGGCACCTTTGGGAGAAAAAAAAATGGTGTCTTTTTCTAATTTACAAAAAGGCAACTTCTAGGCTACCAATAGCCTTAGGTAGACACTGTGGTCCCAGTGACTTGATCATATTCAGAGTGAAATCAAGTCCAGCAAACACATCAGGGGCTATATGGGAAGTTGCCCTCACAAGAGCCTTCAGAAGTTGAGGCCAATGCCTGGATCTCCAGCACACCTAATTCTAACCACAGACAGGCAAGCCCAGGCTCATCTCCTCCCTGGAATGACTTTAAGTTGAAGCTGTGGGCTTCAACCTTGTGTGTTTTTTTAAAGCAATTGCCGATAGAATTGGGTAAATGCAACTTAGAACTGAGCAGTGGTTTCTAAGGTGTTGAGAGAGCCCATTACCTAAGCGAGCCAACTCCCCCCAGTCCACTGACAGTTCACTGGCAGAATTCATTAAGAGCAGGGCTTTCTGTGGTCATTCAATGGTCCCACTGAACACTGAACACACTGCTTTGCAGGCAGAACATGTAACTGTGCATTAGCTATCACCCAGCTTGCCACATCCCGTTATGTTGCATCCCATCAGCCTAAGCCGTGATGGAGGCGAACACAACCTGGGGTGACATGAAGCACTTTGTAATGCATTGTAGCATTTAAGTCTACATCAGCCAAGCTGCACACATCGGCTTGGACACTAGATGCTCGTTATCCAGAGGAAGTGATCTAATGTGCCGAAAGAGCCGGCTGGGGGTATGACATGCACCAAGGGAGAGCATCTGTGTCACTCTCCATCTGAGAGCCAAAGTGCATTCGCTACATTGAAGTATCAGTTTCCCACTGGTAAACTCCACTACCAGTGGGTCCTTGGGAGATAGGATCTGACAGATGAAAATATTTCAAACTTTTGGTAAGAGGATGGTGCCTCTAAACTACTGTGGGATGGGTCATGCCCTGTGAGCAGATCTTCTTCCAGTATTGATGCTGATGAATCAAAGGATGCAGTGGATGCTGAAACTTATAGAAACTTATGAAGCATATGACTGGATTCCCACTGTCACCTCAAGTCAGAATAATGCTAAATGATTTTCTTGGAGTTTAAACTTAAGAGCTTGTTATCATCAATTGTCTAAGCAATTGATTCCATGCATGAGACTTTTCAGGAGAACTTTGATGACAAATGATGAATAAATGAATGACCCGAGACTCTAAAGCCAAGTCTTCGCCATAGAGCAGCGGTTCTCAACCTGTGGGTCGTGACCCCTTTGGCGGTCGAACAACCTTTCACAGGTGTTGCCTAAGACCATCCTGCATATCAGATATTTACATTACGATTCATAACAGTAGCATTCATTACAGTTATGAAGTAGCAACGAAAATAATTTTATGGTTGGGTCACAACATGAGGAACTGTATTTAAAGGGCCAGAAGGTTGAGAACTACTGCCATAGAGAAAGAATTGACAGTAAAACTCTATCGTCTTCTCCTCCTCCAGTTGCTGCCTGAAGGACTGGGACTGGTAGTTATGGGGAACCTGATGCTCTCCAAACCCAACTTAAGGATCGGTAACGGAACTTGGGGACATAACAGCCCTCGAAAACTGAGAGGCACTGGAGTTATGGCTCAAGCTGTCGGTTTCACCGCAGGCTGGGAATCCTCATGGGTTCCTCTTAAGAAAATGTCAGAAGGGCCTCAAGAGCTCCCAACCTGCCTTTAGATTACAGATGCTTCCTATTATATCCTTTAAGCAAATTCCATGCTCTGAGGTTCTCTTGGCCCAGCCAGAGAGGAAGGAAAGGCTATATTTTTTTCAGTAAGCAGACTTGGTACCTTCCAATGCATAAGCCATCTATCCAGCAACTTGTTGATAAGTAGCAGGCACAGTGCCATGGCGATGTCAGGTAATCCTTTAACTTTCATGCGTCCATTAGTCTTCCCTGATGTGACTAAATTCTTACCTTCCTACCTCTGTCAAGACTTGCACTTCAAAAGGCACCCTTGATCACTTCTGCTTTCTCTCCACTTTAAATGTACCCTTCAACCAAACTTCACACAAATCCTGGTATAGTGAGATAGAATAGGTTTGTGAGTCAGACAGACTTGGCCTCCAATACTGGCTCAGTAATCACCAGCCATATAACCTTGGCTAAGAAGCATAAACCTCAGTTTCTCTAAAAGAGTAGAGACAACACATCCATCCCAAGAAGTGTTTGTGAGGAATAATGACTTATTTTCTGAAGAGTCACCTAAATTCAGAATCTTCATTTCTTTATTTTCCATTCACTCCATACTCACTTATTTCTGGCTTCTGCTTCTATCATTCCCTTGAAATTATTTTCATTAAGGTCAACAATGATTTTCCTGTTGCTAATACTTGGACTAATCTCATTCTTTTTTTTTTTTTTAAGAATTAACCATTCTCTCCTTCTTGAAAATGCTCTTTCTATGGTTTCTATTACAGTATATTCTGTTTTTACAAATCCATGTTGGTTTCTTTAAAATTATTTCAACATATAAAGGAATAAAAAAAATCATCTATCTTTGTATCATCAAAAAGTTAACTGCTGCTAACATGTTTGATTCTCTTTTTTATTATTTTCTTTAGGGAAATCACGCCACCATTTCATAAAACAGTTACTTGCTCATGATATAAATTTAATTAATATGGAAATGTAAAAACATTAGAAATTTATAAATAGCTCAGATTTCTTCATCCTGAAGGTCTATCCTTTCTTTAGAATAACACAACCAAAAACTCTTTGTTATCCAAAGCCTTTTTTTAAAAATGCAAATGTGGAACTAGAAAAATAGATGGAAATACATTTTTTTAAAAAGGAGCTCACATTATAGATGCTATTTTAAATTTAAACTTAACTATATTTAATAGATGTGAAACAGAAGAATTCTTGAACTTGAAATAAATATTTCTTTCACTACAACAGAAACAATTTTCTAAAAGAGTCCTCCAAAGTTAAAAAGAGAATATAAAAATATTAGTCGCCTAGAGTCATATTTATTTATATTTTAGACATCAGCATCCTCCCAGTTCCTCTCAACTCCCTTTGCAACCTCCTGATTTGTGTTAGCTGCACTGTTGTTTTTTTTATTGTCCATATTTGTAACTTTCACTTTAATTTATGCACATAATTCCCACAGTTGCTTGGAATCTGGCTTTGGTTCTACATATGGCTCTATATTCAAATGTATTTAATGCTCACTACCATTTATCCTGGAATGTCCATTCCTGCATTCTTTTTTTTTTTAAATATATTTTATTGATTTTTTACAGAGAGGAAGGGAGAGAGATAGAGAGTTAAAAACATCGATGAGAGAGAAACATCAATCAGCTGCCTCCTGCACATCTCCTACTGGGGATGTGCCCGCAACCAAGGTACATGCCCTTGACTGGAATCGAACCTGGGACCTTTCAGTCCGCAGGCTGACGCTCTATCCACTGAGCCAAACCAGTTTCGTCTTTTCCTGCATTCTTTATTTTTATTTATCAATGCAGAATTTTGTTGTTCGCAGTTTTTTCCTAAGTGCTCACGGGTCTGTATTCTTTGAGTTATTTACTGGACGTCTTCTTAGATAAAGTAATGCTCGCAGGTCACACGTTCCTTCCCTGACAACTCGGATGGTGCTCCTCCTCTGCTTTCTTCTCACATTGAATGCTTTTGTGGAAAAGTCTGTCGCCAGGAAGAATGTCTCTTTACCTGTGTTCATATCATTTACCTAGATTAGGTTAGCATAGACAATACCTTGATGTTCAGTGGCCGGAGCAATGAAGATATAACGTTTATAAAGTGCCCAGCATAGGGGCTGACCCAGTATGGCCCACACACCAAAGCGGCCCACAGCCTGTCTTAGTAAACAGAGTTCTACTGGAACACGGCCATGACCATTCGTTTCTGTATTGTCTGTGGCTGCTTGTCTGCTACAGAGGACGAGTTGAGTAGTTGTGACAGAGACCATATGGTCTGCAAACCTAAAATATTTACTATCTGTCTCTTTACAGAAAGTGTTTGCCAACACCTGACCCAGACATAATCTTTCTCCCAAAATACACATTTACTCTTTTTTTAAAAGTATTATTATTAAATCAGAAAATGTGGCCATTGAAAGACACTTTACACTGCAATTTCTAATCTAACACCTGGTTTTCTGTAAGAAAATTTCCCATAAAATCTAGACATGTGCCCCACTAACCTTTTGTCAGCCACCTCCAGAGAAGAGAAGTTCACATGTACTCCATAATTTTCATACCACATGCTGTTATCTTTCAAAGATGAGCTCATATCTGTGTCCAGAGATGCATCTACAACTGAGGCAGAATGATGCTCCAATATAAATCTACGTTCAGAAACCTGCCCTATTACCTTCATGGGGTCAGATGGGCTAGGCCCAATTATAAATAGCCAGTCGATATCCACCACAGCATGAGGTTTGATGGGGAGGAGGGGAGTGAAACTGCTTTTGATTTGAAGAAAGCCTGAGAAAATGAAGCAAGTCCATTAAAAGTAATTTTGAAATGGTCTAGATTTTTTTCAAGTTTTACTGTAATGACTTTGAAATGCACTTGAGCGGGATTCATCTGGTCCTTCCTCTTGGGCAGTGGTCGGCAAACTCATTAGTCAACAGAGCTAAATATCAACAGTACAGCGATTGAAATTTCTTTTGAGAGCCAAATTTTTTAAACTTAAACTATATAGCTAGGTACATTGTTATTAACTTAACTAGAGGCCTGGTGCATGAAATTCATGCACTCAGGGGGTGGGTCCCTTAACCCGGCCTGCACCCTCTCACAGTCTGGGAGCCCTCAGGGGATGTCCGACTGACGGCTTAGGCCCGCTCTCCATGGGGAGCGGGCCTAAGCTGTCAGTTGGACATCCTTAGTGCTGCTGTGGAAGCAGGAGAGGCTCCCACCACCGCCACTGTGCTCACCAGCCATGAGCCCAGCTTCTGGCTAAACAGCACGCCCCCTGTGGGAGCATACTGACCACCATGGGGCAGCTCCTGCATTGAGCATCTGCCCCCGATGGTCAGTGCGCATCATAGTGACTGGTTGTTCTGCCCTTGGGCCAAAACCGGTTCTCCAACATCCCCCGAGGGGTCCCGGATTGCAAGAAGGCACAGGCCAGTGCACGACTGGGGCCTGGGAGGGACATGGGAGGTTGGCCAGCCAGGGACAGACCACAGGAGGGCTCCAGTGCATGTCCAGCCCATCTTGCTCAGCTCCAATCAGCCGGACCCCAGCAGGAAGCTAACCTACCAGTCGGAGCATCTGCCCCCTGGTGGTCAGTGCACATCATAGCGAGCAGTTGAGCAGCCTTAGCATATCATTTGCATATTACACTTTGATTGGTTGAATGGCCAACTGGGAGACCAGACACTTAGCATATTAGGCTTTTATTATATAGGATTAGGGTACTCCTAAGGCTTAGGAAGAGCCACACTCAAGGCACCAAAAAGCCACATGTGGCTCGTGAGCTGCAGTTTGCCGACCACGGCTCTTGGGGAACGGGCAGTTTCCTCTATAAGGAACACCTGTAGAGATCATTTCCTGCTCTGTGAACTGCCATCTACATTCACTATCTCTCATGTACCAATTTGTGGAGAGTGATGAGGGTGGTGAGATAGGAGAAAGGATTAATAGTCTGCTTTCCAATGACTGGGAATGTTGAGAATAGATATTTAGCAGAGGGCAAAATAAGGAATCTCCACACTTTATGTGTGTTTGTACATGGAAGATATTATCAATACTAGTATATCAGCCTTTTAGATAGCCACTTGCCTTAGGTCAGTAAAAATTAGAGACAAATTTTATTTAACTCTGTGTTATCTACTCCTTGCAACTTGAGGTAGAGGTAGACTAGTTAATACAAAGTATATCTGGAGTGAGTACATATTTACAACTTATATAAAAGGCTGATATATAGCTTGTTCTATTTCATCCTCTATGGACAACAGAGCAGGCATATATAAACCTGAGAAATAGTATGAGCATACACCTGAGAGTCAACAGACCCAGCATGTGTTGCCTTAGGCCAGCTGCTTAACCTGCTCTTAGTTTCTTGATCTTCAAGATGGAGAAAATAGTAAGAGTCCATCTTAATCAAGCACTGACTATTTGCTAGGTATGATGCATGGATTATCTCACTTAATTATCACAACTGTTAATATACAAACTATTATTATCCTTCTTGCATGAAGAAACAGAGAGATAGAGAGTTTCAAGCCATTAATAAGTGGTGAAGCTGGGGTTTGAACTTGGCAGACTGGCTCCAGAGAGTATTCTGCCTCCCATTAATAGCGATATTGTTAAAAATATAAGCAGAGAAAAATTTCTTACCATGCACTTTGTGTATGGTAAGCAAGCAACAAATGGTAGAAATCTAAAATGATGATGCCCTGGCTGGTGTGCTCAGTGGTTAGACCGTCAGCCCGCATAGCAAAGGGTCCCCAGTTTGATTCCCGGTCAAGGGCATGTAACTCAGTTGCAGGCTCAATCCTTGGCCTGGTCAGGGCCCAAGTGGGAGGCAACCAATTGATGTATCTCTCTCACATTGATGTTTCTCTCTCTCTCTCTCTCTCTCTCTCTCTCTCTCTCTCCCCCCCCCATCCTCCCTTCCCTTTACTCTCTCTAAAAAAAATGAAAAAAATATCCTCAGGCAAGAATTAATAATAATCTATATATATAAAAGCCTAAGCGACCGCATGACCGGAACAACCGGAAAGACCAGTTGCTATGATGCACACTGACCACCAGAGGGAAGACTCTCAATGCAGGAGCTTCCCCCCGGTGGTCAGTGTGCTCCCACAGAGGGAGTGCTGCTCAGCCATCCCGGCAGCCCACCAGGCTGGCGGCAGCCACTCCCTCAGTAGTCCTATCCAATCTCTGGAGAACAGGCCAGGCACCGATGGACCAGCGCCACTGGCAGGATCCTAACAGTGCTGCCTGCCTCCTGGAAGTCAATCTCAGGCGTCACAGCCACTACCCCTCGTCCCCCATCCCTAGATGTTCTACAAGGAAGACAGGATATAAAAGCAAATGCCAGGGAGCTCCCAACAGCCGGCGTGAACATCAGCAGGACAGATCTGGATCCCAGGCTGGCAAGGGCATCCCACCGCCCACTCGGAGAGCTGATAATGTCCTGCCCCTCCCCCCAAGACCCCACCCATGCATGAATTCATGTATGGGGCCTCTAGTAATAATAATAAAATAATGATGATAATTGTGATGAAAAGAACAATAAAAAATCAAAGTGATTTAGAGAAGGTGTGATTAGAATCCCTGGAAGGGCTGCTGGCCCCAAGCAAACTGTTATCCTTATTGGAGAGAGGGCTTTCTTTACTTGTGCTTGATCCCACATGGGGGGAAGACTGTCTCTTCCTGCCACAGTGCTGATGGAGTTCAAAGCTGCTGAGCCACGATCACAGTTCTGGATTTGGGTCTTTGAATATGGGACGCGTGCTTACCCTTTATCTTTTGCCAGAGTCTCAAGGTCAGGGATGATCTTTGTGTATTCATGTGGGCTGCCAGGTGGAAATCAGGGATTGTTGCTTTTAGCTATGAAAGGCTTGGGAATGGGATCCACCTAGGCCAGTGATGGCGAACCTATGACATGCGTGTCAGAGGTGACACGCGAACTCATTTTTTGGGTTGATTTTTCTTTGTTAAATGGCATTTAAATATATAAAATAAATATCAAAAATGTAAGTCTTTGTTTTACTATGGTTGCAAATATCAAAAAATTTCTACATGTGACACGGCACCAGAGTTAAGTTAGGGTTTTTCAAAATGCTGACACGCCGAGCTCAAAAGGTTCGCCATCACTGACCTAGGCTAATGGGCATCAGTGGGAAAAGATGGGAGTATCCTCTTCTCGGAGTCTGGCCTGGGCTTCTGCCTCTTCCATAGCAGGCTCATGGTGGGAAGGAAGCTTGGGAGATAAATCAGAATCTGTGACTGAAGTAGGGGGACGCAGGGAGGGCAGATACTGAGAAGAGGTGAAATTTAGGTAGTAACAGTGAAAGGCACTGGCAGGAACTGTGAATCCCAGAGAGATAAAAGTTGGGATGGGTTCACATAGTTAAGGAGATGAGTAGTATTTGGCAAAGACCAAAATAATTGAGAGAAGACACTTGAACAGATATTTGTACACCCGAGTTCATGGTAGCATTATTCACAATAGCCAACTTAAAAGAGGATGTTATAACTCTAAGATCTTTTATGCCAACATCATGGTAGCCACAAAGTAAAAACCTCTAGTAGATACACAAAAAATAAAGAGAAAGGAATCAAGCATAACACTAAAAAAAAAACACACACAATAGCCTAGAGCTCAAAACAATCCAAATATTCATTGATGGATAAATGGATAAATAAAATATGGTCTACCCATACAATGAAATGTTATTCAGCCTTAAAATAAAATGAAATTCTGATATATGCTACCACATCGATGAACCTTGAAGATATAAAAATAAAGAGAAAGGAATCAAGCATAACACTAAAAAAAAAACACACACAATAGCCTAGAGCTCAAAACAATCTAAATATTCATTGATGGATAAATGGATAAATAAAATATGGTCTACCCATACAATGAAATGTTATTCAGCCTTAAAATAAAATGAAATTCTGATATATGCTACCATATCGGTGAACCTTGAAGATATAAGAAGGCCGGTGGCTCTGTGCTTTCCTCCACCCCCTTCTTTCCCCAGGGGGTGCTCTCTCTCTCTTTTCCAGAGCAAGCCCATACCTCCCCTCCCTCTTTCCTCCTTCAAGACACATATCTCTCTTTCTCCTATGCTCCAAGGGCCCTTCTACTACCTCAGTGATTTTCTAAATAAAAATTTTCCTTATAATTTATTTTTTAAGGCAGACACAAAATGATAGATATTATATGATTCCACTTATTCAGGGCACTAGAATAGTCAAATTCATAAACAGAAAGTTGACTGGTGATTGTCAGGGTAGGAGCAGAGAGATATGGAGAATTATTGTTTAATGGGTACA
The DNA here is from genome assembly GCF_000412655.1 of Myotis brandtii. Lineage (NCBI taxonomy): Eukaryota > Metazoa > Chordata > Mammalia > Chiroptera > Vespertilionidae > Myotis > Myotis brandtii. The sequence goes on along the minus strand of NW_005371912.1, from coordinate 140,452 downwards.
GAGTTTCAGTTTGTGAAGACGAAAAAGTTCTGAAGATAGATGGTGGTGATGGTTGCAGAACAATGTGAGTGCACTTAATGTCACTGACCTGCATATTTAGTTTGTGAAGACGAAAAAGTTCTGAAGATAGATGGTGGCAGAACAATGTGAGTGCACTTAATGTCCCTGACCTGTATATTTTAAAAACACGAAAATGGCAAATTTTATGTTATATATATTTGACCATAATAAAAATAAGAAATAAGATATAAAGGAAATCTCATTTAAAAGGAGTGGGCAAATAAGAATGACATGACTTACAGTAGTTGCCTTCTAATGCACAGCTGTTGCATAGATTGATATTTATATTTAGTGGTGGTGGCAGCTGGGGTGAAGAGGAAACTGGCTAAATGTGTATAGCTTCCATCTCAGCCAATCCAAACTCATTGGTCAGAAATGGGGCCTGTAATTTATTCCTGGGAGCTGCCACAAAATTTTGGGCAATCCCGCCCTCCTGCCAATCACTCTGCAGAGACATCCATGGTGCCCCAAGGGAGATCTGATGGAAGGTGTCATCACTAGGATTCCTGATGACTAGAGTTGGCAAGATCAGATCAGCAGGAAAGTAGGTCAATGGAGAAGTCATTTGCTGGCTTGTGAAGACTGCAGCTGGGGTGTAGAAGGGCAGGCTGTGCTGGTGACTGATTCAGGGCATGAGCACCTTCATGTGCACAGGCGTGAAGGTTGTTAATATCCCGAGCTTGCACAGGGCCCTCTGGAAGCCAAACAGCATGACTCTCATTGACTCTGGCAGACTCCCCAGTGCTGGCAAATCGAGGCATCATGGGACTCTAGTCTCCCTACAATTAAACAGATAATTAAGAAATAAGAACATATTTTTTCAATGTAAATTGATAGATGCTGGTTGGTAATGTTAGCATCAGGAATAAATTGAGCAGTAATCTGCAAAGGATGTTATTGCTATTATACAAATAAAGATCTGTCTCCGCAACCAATCAATTCAGCAGATATATACCAACAATCAAATTGTTAAAAATGACTTCTATGAATTACCCAGTGCTCCGTCTAACGGTGCCAGAAGCAGCTGGGATACAATTTAGAGCTGATATGCCTGTATGTCGAGAGTGCTTTTTCATTCTGATGTGTTTTGTTCTCTGTTAAGCAGTGTAGTAGAGCCCACAGCTCTGCTTAATGCACCCCTGTGAAAACAAGGTGTATTTCACTCCATGGGTTAGCAGAGTCATTTTAACAAAAACACTCAGGAATATATACATTTACTATGGGAAGAATAATTCAATTTTCTTTCTATTATTTCAGCTACAATGTTGAAGTATTCTTAATTCTTCATTAAGCCCTCTGGCTTGCGAGGAAGTTGCTGTTCTTTATGGGCTGCCATACCTCTTTCAAATGAATGTGGAAAAGACCCACAAAGGGATAGTTATAATCACGCATTTTTCAGTCTTGTCAAACAGCTATTTCAAGGAAATCAGAGCAATTCAATACCCTTTCTTGATACCTGCAGCACTTGAAGAGGAGGTCTGTCCAAACTTTGATTGTCTATTAATGCCTAATCACCAAGCCACAGGATCTGCTGATGGCCTTTCTTTCCTCTTTGCATATTCATGTCAGCTGACGAAGCAGTTAAATACTGGCTGAACTGAGAGCAATTTTCCCAGTTGGGAGCCCGGACACAACAGGAATCCACCTTTAAGAAAACACTTCCAAACTTAGCTCTTACTCTGAAGTTTGTCTAGGAAGCTTAGACATGGTTAACTCCAGATACACTTAACAGTGAGGGCAAAATATCAACTGTAGCCACTGGTCTTCTAATGAGTGTTAAGTTCTTTTCTCCAAAAAGGGGGTACCAGGAGACAAGTCGATGTAAATAAACATGGTCCTTGCCCTCAGTTAACTTACAATATAGTGAGGCAATAGCCACAAAATTGAATGGCTTTGGAATAACTAAGGTGATACAAACTAAGGGGAGTCCCATGACACAGATCTGCTTCGGGAGAGAAAGTTCCTATTTCTCCCCCAAATGGAGGTAGACCAGCTCTACACAGGGCATTGTGGAGGGTGAAAAAGTAGCCACCTCCTTGTGTTGAGTTCAGCGATCTAACAGTCTAGTTGAGGAAGAAGCTTACAGTGATGGCTCATATAATAAGGTGAGAGAAATAGAGTTCAGGTGCAGGGGGAGGGAGGAGTAGTTGAGGAGGGCTGGGTTAGTGACAGGTTTGGAGAGGCATCATTGAGACATATTAAGTTTGACATGGAAATGATATGCCCAGAAATCAACTGAAGTCTGAGTCTGAAACTCGGGAGAAAAGTCAAGAATAAGGGGTGGGGTGCAGGGTGGAGAGGGGTCAATGGGGAAAAACAGAGGAACATCTGTAATACTTTCAACAATAAAGATAAATTTTTTAAAAAATAATGAAAAAGAAAAGTCAAGAAAAGAGATATAAATGTAGAAGTCCTGTTTTTATGGAATATTGCTAAGGTATATTGTAGAATGTTCTAGAAGTCCTGTTTTTCATCCTCAATAATACTTTATTTCTTCCTCAACAAGTATTTATCCTGAAACTCTCAATGAAAAATCCCCATTTTTATTATCATTTTCAATGTAAAAGTTTTGGTAACTCCTAATTGATCCTTTTACTATAGATTTTTTTGAGTGTACCTCCAGATTTCCTGTCTATTCTTCTCCATGAGGCTGACCTCTGTGGACTGCATGCTTCATCATGCCCTCTGGCTGCCAAATGGTTTGGCCAATGGGAGACCCTGGTGAAAGATAAGAGTCAGGAGGAGAGTGAGGTCAAGATGTCTATTCCCCATGGACCCCTCTTTGCTTAGTCATGAGGAGTTGGCTGCCTCTCTCTGTACAGCTACTTGCTTTAGGTTCCAGTAACCACTCCCCCTCCCTGCCAGTCTGGCCTAGAGGTGCTGACAGCTCTCTGATGTTAGCCTGTAGGGAGTAACATCATCCTTTGTTAATGTCCCTAAACCCAGGCTATGCTTTTGTAAATAACGCATTTTTAAGCTTTATTAATTTTGTCAAACTTTATTACTTTATTAAAGTATTCTCAATTACTGTCTTTTTGTTGACATGACTCTGATAGAATCCTCTACAAATATATTTTTTTAAATATATTTTATTGATTTTTTACAGAGAGGAAGGGAGAGAGACAGAGAGTTAGAAACATTGATGAGAGAGAAACATCGATCAGCTGCCTCCTGCACACTTCCCACTGGAGATGTGCCCGCAACCAAGGCACATGCCCCTGACTGGAATCGAACCCGGGGCCTTTCAGTCCGCAAACGATGCTCTATCCACTGAGCCAAACCGGTTAGGGCTCCTCTACAAATATTGATTGATTGACTGGTTAATTGATATTATTAGGTCTTGGTTCTAATATAACTTCCTTTAAAAAATTCTGTGACATTGTAATGGTCTTTAGGTTGATTTCTTTTTATGAATGAGAATGCTTAAGATAGTTTTCCTCAACTTAAATATTTATCAATAGGAAAATAGCTAAATAAATTATAGCCCATCCTATATAATATAAGCGTAGTATGCAAATTGCCCCCTTGACTGGGAATTGTCCAGGAGTTTTACCAGGGGACAGGGCTGGCCAGGGGAAGGGAGGGAGGCCCTGGCCGGTGGCAGCTGCAGGAGGCCAGGGGAAGGGAGGGAGTATCCAGCTGGTAGCCAGTAGCCAGAAGCACTAGGGACCCTACCAGTGCACGAATTCTGTGCACTGGGCCTCTAGTCTATAATAATAAAAGTGTAATATGCTAATTAGACTGGGCAGCCAAACAACCTTCAAGAAAATAACAGCAAAAAGACATCATCCTGCCTTGTACATCCAGATTGTACCACTGTTTTTTCATAGGTGCATCTCACTGGTTTACTTTACTTTTTTAAATCCTGGTAAAATATACCTAGCATAAAATTTTCCCTATTAACCATTTTTAAGCGTATAGTTCAGCAGCATCAAATACATTCACACTGCTGTGCAACCATGAACACTGTCCATTCTCCAGAATGTTTCATCATCTCAAACTCAAATTCCATACCTATTAAACAATAATGTCCCCATTGTTCCCTTCCCCCTGGCCCTAGGTCAGCCGTGGGCAAACTACGGCCCGCGGGCTGGATCCGGCCCGTTTGGAATGAATAAAACTAAAAAAAAAAAAACCGTACCCTTTTTTGTAATGATGTTTACTTTGAATTTATATTAGTTCACACAAACACTCCATCCATGCTTTTGTTCCGGCCCTCCGGTCCAGTTTAAGAACCCATTGTGGCCCTCGAGTCAAAAAGTTTGCCCACCCCTGGGTTAGGGGCTATCAGGCAGGCAGTGAGCAGTTAGGGGGTGAGCAGGCAGGCAGGAGTGCAGTTAGGGGCGATGAGGCAGGCAGGCGAGTGGTTAGGAGCCAGTGGTCTTGGATTTTGAGACAGATATCTGACTGCCAGTTTAGGCCCGATCCCACAGGGACCAGCATTTGGACATCTCCCGTGGGGATCAGTATTGTGAGAGGGTGTAGGCCGGGCTGAAGGACATACACACACCCCTTTATGAATTTTGTGCACTGGGCCTCTAGTGTCTATATAAGATACAAAGAATGAGACAGTCTTATAGGTATGGACGTGGAAGTATCTCCAAGATATAATAAGTGGGGGGAAAAATCAAGCAATAGGAAAAAATAGACCCAGTCTATCCCCATTTATTAAAACGATATTAAACAAAATAAAACTAACATTTCAAATGAACCTTGATCCTTTGAACTTGAGCCCTAAACTTTTCCTTTGCCTCATCTCCACTTTATTCCTGCCTCAACTTTGCACTTCAGCTACAGTGTACAGTAGCTAAGCTAGAGTAGACATTCCATGTTTGTTGGATGAATGAATAAATTATAATTCTCAAACATGCCCTTCACTTCTCACCCCCCCATCTTTATTGAGGTATAATTGACAAATAAAAATTATATATATTTAAGGCAGACAACTTGATGTTATACGTACACAATGTGATTTAATTGCTACAATCAAACTAATTAGCATATCCATCACCTCACATGTTTACCTCTTTTCATTCCTTTTCTTTTGTGTGTGTGTGCATGGTGAAAACATTTAAGATCTGCCCTCTTAGCAAATTTCAAGTATACAAACATTATTGTTAACTGTATTTATTTTGCGCTTTTGAGATTTCATCATTGTAGTAGTTCATACTGTTTCATCTTCTGGGAATGCCATTAACACTTCCTTCACCTGTTGTAATTAGAGTAGTCTTCCAGCATCCACTCCAAATGCCCCCTTATCTGTGATGTCTTCCCAAACAGCTCAAGCTAGAATTTCCTGCCCTCTGCCATTCTATAGCAACTTGCAAGTTCAAACCCTTAGGACACCTTGCTTTGTATTAAGATCCAACTTCAGATTCTAAGATCTTTGAGAGAACTTTAGAAATTCTATATTCCTAATACCTAGCATAGCATCTCACACACATTAGGCACTCCATAGCCAATTGGTGTATTGTCTTGAATTAAAGCTAATTGATTGTTAGGGTCTGGTGGACCAGATCTTGCTGTCTACTATGGATCCTTAATTGAGTGTTTCCCATATTGATTAATCTAATTATGAAATTGAGCATCATCATATTTTAATAATTTATTCTAAAACTTCAGGTAATTTAAATCTAAGATAAAAAGCAGATGGTGAGAGTAAGAGTGTAAGTAGGAAAAGTGGGGTTTTTTGTTGGATATTACAGTCAACATAGAGAAGGTAAGGGCCTCAAGCAAAGATCCAGCCTGGCCAATGTGGGAATACGCAAGAGAGAAGTTGGCACATACTTGGGGAACTTCCTCCTCCTCCTCCCTTCTCTCTAGGGGAACAAGCATATTTTTTCATCTACTTTAGCAGCAGTTACCCCCCCCCCATGGATTTCCCAGTGAATCAGAAACCGCCTCTGCACACACCCATAACCCACAGCTTGTAAGTAATTCTCAAATCTAATTTATTAAAAACTCATTTATTTTCAACAACACCAGATTTCTGATTAATTCCCAGCACCATGGGTTATTTAATGCAGTGGGTTTCATTGTCATTTGTGATTTCCCAAAGTGCTTGACTGATAGAAGCTATTGTGGGCTTAGTCTGTCAGCATATTGTTCCCTTGTCAAATGACAACAAAAACACCTTATTGATGAAAGTGCTAGATGTCTCTTAAATAAGGCAGAAAAGCGGTATGGTGCTGGAGACCCACAGGTGTTCAGCATTCACCATGGAAACTGAAAATCATACTGGAATGTATGGCAGACATTCCTGTCTCTATTCCACCTAAAACGTCTGGCAGAGTATATGCTTGTGTTTTCTCAGCTAATGTTAAAGAAGAAAGAAGTTTATTTCCATTTTGCCTTTTTATGAGGGTGAGGAAATGCAGTGAGGTAGATTCAGAACCATAAATCGTCTTCCAACAAAACTGACCTTATTTTCCATTTGTTTTCTTAAAAAATTCATAACATTAAAAACTGATTTAAATCTTTGAGGAGGTCCAGCCAGTGTGGCTCAGTGGTTGAGTGTGAACCCGTGAACTAAGAGGTCACTGGTTCAATTCCCGGTCAGGACACATGCCTGGCTTGCAGGCTTAATCCCCAGTAGGAGGCATGCAGAAGGCAGCCAATAGATGTTTCTATCTCTCTACCCCACTCCCTTTCTTTCTCTCTAAAATTAATAAAAACATATTTTAAGTAAGTAAATAAATCTTGTCTTAGAAGACAAGATATAATCATAGAGGCTCAAAAGAAAGAAAAAGTTTTGTGTTGCTAACCTTCCACACTAAATAGAAACCCTTCTTATCCACTCCCTGAGTGTCCCCCGGACGGAGATGAGTCCTCCCGCTTAGCCACAGATACCAGCTAGGGATTGGGAATTAGGTATCAAAGTGATGTCCGTAAGGGGAAAGAAGCAGGTGTTCCACATATCAGCAATGCACTTTCACAATTTGCTCTACTCAGTTGCTAAAATGTGGCAAATCTCCCTGTAGACCTTCCATTGGCGTCTCTGGTCCTTTATCTCTGTATTTCTAGACAGACAAGGACCCTTGATGGAGGAGAAGTGGCCACTAAATGGAAAACCCAATCTGCTCTCATTGTTCAAACATGAAGACAATCAGATCTTTCTCTTCTAGACGGCTCCTTCCACAAGCCTCAGTGACCATAGTGCAGAGATTTGGATTAGCTTCTGTGCCAAATGCTTCCCTTTAGCATGGTGTCTAACAGCTGGACCACTGTGCTGCTCATGAAATGTTCACTGTCAAAGAGATTATGTACCACCTTGAACAGCTTAGAGGACACATACTGTGTAAAACTAAGAGTGAGAAGTCAAGAGTCTGAGAAGAAAGCATAATGCAGGTAAGTCTCCCAACTCTGTTCCATCACCTCGACTTGCCTCCCTGGAGGAAAGTCTAAGAGGGCAAACGAGGGGATAATGGCACAGAATCCCGAGTTCTTCAGATTCTGCTTCCCTGGGTCCTGGATTATATACTAACAAGCCCACTTGGGCGCAGTTTCTCAACAATAGATATAGCTCTGCTGACAATGTCCATGTTTACTGACACTCTGTTGTCAGACAAGTGAGCCCTTGGAGGTATTTTTCAAAGAGAGGTTTATAGTAATTTATCTACAACTATCTGCATGTAGGAACTTGTTCTTACTAAATGACTAAATTGAGAATTAATGCAATTTCAGTGCCCTTTACAAAAGATATAGTTGGTTTTTTTTTATCTCCACTTTTCACTAAGATTGACTGAGGTTAAAAAGCAAATATATTAAGATGGTGAGGAGGATATGGGGAATGAACACTTCTATATTACTATGTATAAACTGGTGCAAACTGTATGGAGGGCAATTTGAGAATATCTAACAAAATGAAAATGTGCTATCAGAGATGTCCAAGTTTAAGATAGCAGAGTAAAGTTTTTTCTGCCCCCTTTCTCGTCGGAAATCACCCAAAATCAACAAGGATAATGAGAAACAAAATGCTATTCCATAGTCCCCAAAATCAGGAAATATTTACAACCTCCAACTATAATATATAAATTGAATGAAAGAGTTAAAATGGTTTTGCAGACTGGAGTAAGCCTGATAATCGGTTAACAATAGGATTTTTAAGACATTTAATACCTCAGAAGGCATGTGTGAGAGAAGCGGCTAAAAGTGGGGAGATTTGTTCAAAGTCTAAATAAGGAGCAGAGAGAACCCCTCAGAGCCTCACCCGGCCTGCGCAACCAGGTGACTATCTTTCAAGATTCTGTACCAAGAGGAAGTCTAGCCAGAGAAGCTTCAAACTCAGGGACACCAGCCCAGTAGAAGGCAGGGAATAGGCACTAGTCTTTAAAAAAATGGTTATGTGTAAAATGAATGGAGAGACCCCACTTCCTACCCATGCAAAGCTGCCAGAACACTAGGAACCAGCCTTATTGCCGTGGCCTCCTCCTTCCCCACAACCTCTACCCAAAGAAAGTAAAGTAAGTTATAGAATTCTTCTGTGCAATAACTGAATGTCCCAGAGAAAAGGCCTAGAGATAGAAATACCTATAATTGTGATTTCCACCAATGAAAACCAAGCAGTTTGCTATATTTCACTAACTTACACTGAAACCAGCAAGTTTGGCTCTTTGATATAATAGCTCCCTTTAAAATATGAACTGACAACCAAGAATCTCATCTGAGGAAATCTTCCAATGTGAAAGACACACACACAAACACACAGAGACACATACACACATCACACATACACACACACCACACACACCACACACACACAAACACACACATCATACATACCACATATACACACATTACACACAAACATGCACACATCATTCATAACACATGCACACACACATCACACACAAACACACACATCACACATACCACACACACAAACACAAAGAGGGGGGAAGGAACTAGGAAGAAACAGAGACAAGGTAGGTAGCAAAAACATTATCTTCAAAAAATAAATATAATTTATATTCTTAGAAATAACAACAATAAAATATCTATGGGAAAAGAATGGGAACTATAAAAAGAATAATCAGAGAAAAGAAGCCCTTGAAAATTAAAAATATTACAGCAAAATTTTTTTTTTTACTAAAGGAGAAGGGAGAGCTTAAAGAAATATCTCTCAGAAAGTATAACAAAAAGACATGGAGATAAATCATAAGAGAAACAATGAGAAAATTAGAGGTTGAAACCAAGAGATCCAATATCTGATTAATGGATATACCAGAAAGAGAGAACAAAGAGAGTCATGGGGAAGGAATTATCAAAGAAATAATACAAGAAAATTGTAGGATATGAGTCTCCAGATTAAAAGAGCCCCAAAATGTCAATACAAAGAATGAAAAAGACCCACACCAAAGGACAGCATTGTGAAACTTCAATAGATCAGGAATAAAGGGCCTAAGCCTTTTGGAGATGTTTTAAAAGTCATATACAAAAGATCAGAAATCAGAATGGCAGTGGACTTCTCAACAGCATTCTTGGAACTTGGAAGACAGCGGGGAATGTCTTTGTAATACTGGACAGCTAGCCTCTTACACTTGAGGTGAGTTATCGGGAAAAATAAATATCTTAAAGTTTCATTAAAAAGTGCATTACACTTTGAAAAATCAACTTTACCTACAGGAATTTATTCTGTCGGTGTACTCACACTGAAGTGCATTAATATCATTAACCAAGTGAGCCCTAATTAGTCTAAATAAAGTTTTATTAGAACACAGCCTCATCCATTCATTTATACACTCTCGGTGGCTGCTTTCACTACGTTGGCAGAATTGAATAATCTTGACAGAGACTGTGTGGCCTCCAAAGCCTAAAATATTTATTTGGTCCTTAACAGACAAAAGTTGCTGACCCCTGGTCTAAGTCAGTGGTGTGCCTCAGGATTACCTGGAGGACATATTAAAACACAGATGGCTGTGTCTACCACTAGAGTTTCTAATTCAGCTGGTCTGGATTACGCCGACGAATTTGCATTTCCAATTCTCTCAAGTAATCCTCAAATTACCCTATGTAGGCGACTACCTATTCTGTGTCCCTCTGAGCTGATAATTGCTCTGTCTACCATGCACTGAGCATTCTGCTGAGCACTAGGATTCAACTCACAGCTTTCCATTTTTCTTCTCATAAACCATTTAATCTTTCCTCCCAGGTGTTTGGAGGGAGAGCCATGGAAACTCGAAAAGACGTATAAGGCCTGGGTTCAAGTTTCTATTCTATGTCCTTGTTAAAGCCGTTTACCTCTCTGAAGCCTTGGAGATAATAAAATGCTCTCACCTACTTTACATGGCTGTTGTGAGACTTAAATGGAAAATTCTGAACAAACTTTTCCCTCATTGCTAACATTTCATAAACTAAAGTTATATTGTTATGCATTCATGTTAGGAACCTATTATATTGTAACATTGCTATCGTTGATAATCCTAGCAGTTCTAAGCAGATGTTGCTATGAGCAGAGAGAAAGGCTTTGCCCAGGAAGAAGAAACCATTAATAAAATCCACCTCTGATTAAAAAGAAGGCCTTTCACCCATTAAGTAGCTTCAGACATTATTCTGCATTCAGCGGTAAATATTGTCTTCATCCTTGGCAGGAAATAAGAGTGGGCCGCACAGGTGAGGGGCACTGATAGATCCAACTTGCCAGACTGGAAGCTCAAAGCAAGCCTGTCTGTGCCCCTGCCCAGCGCATCTCCGTCTCTGGGTTCCGTTCTCAGCCCCCTGAGCGCCTCCAGGTGCTCCAGCACTTCTGCCGCATTGCTCCAGGAGGACCCGCACCGAGAACACCTGCCCACACAGAAAACGACTGCCAGTCAGCTCCAAGCTACAAAAAGCTATTAGCTGATAATGACCCTTGGCACAGCCACCCGGTGGATTGAAAGTTGATGCCGAGCTCATTAATGTTGCCTCCAGCCCCCCAGCTCCCCAGAGCACCTGAGCTGATGTTTGCTGGCTGGCTGGTCTTCTGAGTGTCTTTTCTCAAACCTCCCTGCTGTACTTCTCGGGGAGTTAGCCAGCGGTGGAGGCTGCCTATCTGCTTCGTGTTTGCTCTTTAGCTGTTATTTCAAGGTCAACTTAATTCACTGCAGATAAAGCCCTAGATTACCCATCAGGTAGGCATAGCTCCTGGAGTTCTGATTCAAAGCACAGTGCTCACAGGAGCTCTCCCCTGCCGCATTCCCCTAGGTACAGACTCACTGATTCCAGCAATTCCCACACCCAACTCACACGGATCTCAGGTGACTTCCGGAGAGCGAGCTCTTGGCTGATGCCAAGCAAATCACATCCCGACAGCATGTGTAAGAAGACTCAGAGCTCACAGGGCCATTGGCTGCCGTGGGAAACAGATGTTGTCTAGTCCACAAGGAGGGAGGGTCTCCTGATCCAGCCTCATTAGGAAGGTTTGTGCCTCCAGAAGTGAGAACGCAGATGGCTTCACCCTTTGGAGGAACTGAGAAGTTTGTTTATGGGTTTGCATTTGGAAACCTAAAGGCTGGGACACTCTGTCAGCTTGTGATTTATTTATTTTTAATCCTCACCTGAGGATATGTTTTTATTGATAAGAGAGAGAGAGAGAGAGAGAGAGAGAGAGAGAGTGGAGATCGGTTGCTCCTGTACTCACCCCCACCAGGAATCGAACCCCACAACCTTTTGGTGTACATACGATGCTCCAACCAAAGGAGCCACTCAGCCAGGGCTGGCTTCTGATTTAATATTGTGTGTTTCTCCTCTTGAAACAAGGGAGCCAGAGAGCTAAGTCTGGTCCCTGCTCTGCCACCAATTTACACTGGGATCTCTCATAAGTCACATTACCTCTGGGGGCCTAGGCTGCCTCCTCTAACAAAAAATAAAAGAAAAAGTTGCATAATGATTTCTAAGGCTCCTCCAAGTACCAAGGTTTTATGATTCTCTTGAACTCCAGGGATAGCATTCCTACCCCACCCCCAACACCCCTCACCCCCTACACACACACACACACACACACACACACGCAC
>NW_005371912.1:116020-127705 GCF_000412655.1 Myotis brandtii | reverse complement strand
GGCTTTGTCCTTTCAGGCAGCAGCTCACACAAAGGCTGTAAAGAAGTGGTTTCACTCTGACACTTCAATAAAGCTAGAAAGGCTGCCAGCCTGTCTGTGAAGATAGGCAAAGAAAGCGCGTGATTTGGAATACAACCCAGAAGAAAGCCCAGCACCTGTACAGATGCTCCCATTCACTTGAATTCAGAGACGTGACCGGGTCCTTGTGGAGAGTCTTGAGGGCCACTGAGGAAGGCACAAGAAGCTGCCTCCGGAGCTGAAAGGGGGTGGTTTTTAGGAAATACAACAAATTACTACTCGACGAAGCAGATAGTAAAGAAATGAAACATATTGCCCCTGAAGGCAATATAGGGTGAAAATAGAAATAGGCTCAAAAATTACTTTGGATCAAGTCAAACTTATACGTCTAGGACAGAGGGTTTCCTTTGTAATAGGTAAGCTCGGCACACTTGACGCTTGACGGAGAAGAGCTGTGCTTGCCATAAACATCCTTACTCCCTCCCACCCTGAGACGCTGCTGCTGCTGCTACTGTTGCTATTATCTTTCATTTATTGAATGCTAGGCAATTACGAAAAACTTCATACAGTATACACTATCTTATTTCATTCTCACAGGTACACTGTATTAAGTATTATTGTCCCCATTTCAGAAAAGAAGCAACCGAATATTGTACAAACCTCCTGGGTTTACTGTTTACAGCTCAGGCAACCCCGCCCCCATGTGACCACATCTATATCACATGATCCCTCCTCTCCTTCCGCATTGTCAATTGCTAACAAGGGCAATCGCCTGACCCAACCTAAGCTGGGCCGTTTGCACTCTCTCCCAGAAACATGGCATGTGAAGTGAGGAGAAACAGATGTGGAGAAAGCCCATTAGTGGCACAAATTCAGCAAGAGAACATATCCTGGAAGAAAGTGGAACCTCTTATATTGCTGATGGGACTGTAAAATTGTATGTAAAACGATGCAGCAGTTGTGGAAAATAGTTTGGCGGTTCTTCAAAAAACTAAATGTAAAATTACCATATGACCCAACAATTCAACTCCTGGGTATATTCCCAAGAGAATTGAAAACAGATACTCAGATACTTATACACTAATGTTCATTGGAGTATTATTTACAACTAGAGGCTCAGTGCACAAAATTTGTGCACTCAGGGAGGGGGGTGTCCCTCAGCCCAGCTCAGGATGTCTGACTGACTGCTTAGGCCCGCTCCCTGCTTCTGGCTGAACAGCACTCCCCCTGTGGGAGTGCAATGACCACCAGGGGGCAAGTCCTGCATTGAGTATCTGCCTCCTGGTGGTTAGTGTGCATCATAGCCACTGATTTGTATATTAGCCTTTTATTATATAGGATAGTCAAAAGGTATAAATAATCTAATAGCCAATGAAGATGAGTGGATTAAAAAAGCCTGGTATGTCTATACAATGGAATATTATTCAACCATAAAAAGGAATGAAGTCCTGATGCATGCTACAACATGGATGAACCTTAAAAACATTATACTGAGTGAATTAAGCCAGACACAAAATAACAAATATTGTATGATTCCACTTACATGATATATCTAGAAGAGGCCAATTCATAGAGCCAAAAATTTGAGATTACTAGGGACTCTGGATTTTTGGAAAGGTGTTCAGTGTTCACCTCATGAATAAATTTGCTTTTACTTATACACAAAATTAGCCTTTGTAGTCTGAAATCTAATATAGATATTTTTAGAAGAGCAATTCTACATTTCATTGCTTTTTTAATCAAAAGAAAGTCTCACAATTCATGATGAAAGAGTCTCATCACGCTGGACCACCTTATCATTTTTGCTAAACCTGACTTATTAGGTTGGACAAGAGCAGCATGTTAATCACAAACACATCTCTTAAATTTAATATGATAAATTCTATCCATGAAAACACACAGGGAAATACCCTTATAGTTCTAGGAAGAAATAACAACCATTACACTCAACTTGCAAATGTATCTGCCTAAAAGACAGACACTGTTGATTGATTACAAAAATACCTTTTCCCGTTGTCTACATCCTTGGTATTTCCCATTACTGAGGGTGGGGAGATTGCTCTTTTACAACTAAGAGTGAGCATATGACCCACCTTTGGCCTTTGAGATGTAAGTAAGACTGTTGGGCTAGGGCAGTGGTCGGCAATCTGCGGCTCGCGAGCCACAAGCGGCTCTTTAGCCCTTTGAGTGTGGCTCTTCCACAAAATACCATGTGCGGGCACGCACGTACAATGCGATTGAAACTTCGTGGCCCATGCGCAGAAGTCGGTATTTTGTGGAAGAGCCACACTCAAGGGGCCAAAGAGCCGCATGTGGCTCCCGAGCCACAGTTTGCCGACAACTGGGCTAGGGTAAGGGGAAGCTTTTGGAAAGAATGTTTTTATGTTGTGGTAAAAAGGGAGATGTCCATAAAGGTGAATATGACACAGAATGCTTGAAGGCAATTACTAAAAACTTTATATGCTCTATCTTATTTAATTCTCACAAGTACGCTGTATTAAGTATGCCTGTAACTGCCACATGTGGTGACCGACAGAGGATGAAGGCCAACAGGCTGAGGATACAGAGCAAAAATGTATATAGACTTGGGCCCCAGGATCAATACCAGACATCACTCACCTCTAGACTTCTTCCTCTTTTTAAAACATACTTTCTTTGAAGTATAATGTACATACAGAGAAGACACCAACCATAAGTGTACAGCTCAACGAAATCTCACAAACTGTATGTACACAAGAAAGCAGAACCCAGATCAAGAACAGAATGTGACCAGCATCCCAGTGTCCTCCCACACCATGTCCTCTTTCAGTCTTTACCGCCACGAGGATAACCCCTTCCTGCTTCGGATACCACTGATTAATTTGGCCCGATTTTGTACTTTATTTTATGTTTTAAATATGTTTTATTGATTTTTTACAGAGAGGAAGGGAGAGGGATAGAGAGTTAGAAACATCAGTGAGAGAGAAACATCGATCAGCTGCCTCCTGCACACCCCCTACTGGGGATGTGCCCACAACCAAGGTACATGCCCTTGACCGGAATTGAACCTGGGACTCTTCAGTCCGTAGGCTGAGCCAAACTGGTTAGGGCCCGATTTTGTACTTTATATAAATGAGACTCTACAGTGTGAATGATTTTGTGTCTGATCTTATTCACTCAATATTATGTTTGTGAGCTTCTTCCCTATGGTATCCATATGTGTATAGATCACAATTTATTGATTCTACCTTGGTGAGCATTTGTGAACTATCCAGTTTTGGGTTATTATCAAAGAACATTCTTAAACAATCTAATAATAAGCACATTTCTGTTGGGTATATACCTAAGAGTAGAATTGCTGGGTCTTAGGAGATGCACAACTAAAAAGTTTTCCAAAGTGGTTGTATCAGCCCTAGCTGGTTTAGTTCACTGGATAGAGCGTCGGCCTGGGGACTGAGGGGTCCCAGGTTCGATTCCGATCAAGGGCATGTACCTTGGTTGCAGGCACATCCCCAGTAGGGGGTGTGCAGGAGGCAGCTGATCGATGCTTCTCTCTCATCGATGTTTCTAACTCTCTATCCCTCTGACTTCCTCTCTGTAAAAAAATCAATAAAATATATTTTTTTAAAAAGTGGTTGTATCAGACATCGTTTTATGTGAAAAAAAAATAAAGCTGTAGTTGGTAAACCTAATGTAAGGTAGATTTTCAGTAATTAGCAACTGAATGCATTCCTAACCAATAGAGCTTTCTTGGTGTTTTAAAATATTTTTAATTAAACTGAAAATCAACTAAATAGTTTCAGTTCAAACAAATATCATTTGGAAACAACATAAAACTACATTTCTAAATTAATATTAAAAGATCCCACAAGATAGAACACATTTCTGTATGGAAATAATAGGCTGCACTTGGAAATCATAATTGTCAACACATACAGTGCTCATTATGTGCCAGAAACCATTCTAAGTGCTTTAGCTATATTATCTCATTTAGTAGCCCCCAACAATCCTCCAAGGCAGATATTGGTGATATTCCCATTTTACAGACAGGAAACTGAGGCACAGAGAGGTCAGCTATTCAGCCTATGATCACAGAGTAAGAAGTGATGGAACCAGGACTTGAACTCAGTCTGTCTGGTTCCAGAATCTGAGCTCTTAACCACTACCCACCACCATTAGAAGGGTCATGCATGTTCCAGTTCACCAGTCTTCCCCATCACTTTACCCTCTAAGATCCACGTCTGTTCTTATTTAAGTCAACCTGCCAGGGCTCTGAAGACATTTGAATTTGCAATCTTAGCATTACATATTTTGTGAGGGAAAGAAAACCCAGCCTATAAATTCAGAATTCTCCCCTTAACCTCTCAGGATACTTATCACACCATGAAATTACTAACCCCTGGAATTTAAAATAATTCCATACACTTACCCAGGTGCCATAATTTTGCAATTATGACCATGATTCATTATAGCAAATTACCCACCCCACCCCCCAAATTCCTGTGGATTTTTAAAAACTATTTCTTTTTGGTCAATAGTTTAACAAATAATTGTGTTACTATACACTAACGTCAGCACTGTTTGGCAGGCTCTTTAGGCCTGGAAGCTCAAAGATGCTGACAGAATGAGGCAAAGGGAAGTATTAAGAGGCATGGGAGCAGGCAGCAAAACGGTGCAGAGTGAAGTGATAGGATTTGGAGGAAAGCAGAAGTCATCAGAGAAGAGAAAATTACCTGAGCAGAGACAAGTTATCTAGAAGAGTCTTGAAAGCAGGCAGCAAGTGCTGAGGGGAATATTTTCACTTAGTTTGAAAGCTCTGAGAGAAGAGAAAAGAAGGCAGGGCATGAGTAACACACCATTTGGGTGGATAAGTAACTGAGAAATTCATTTTCCAATTGGAATTGGAGGTAAGGGAAGTGGTTCCTGGAAAGCAAAGGAAAGTTTCGAGGAATGTGGAGAAAAAGAAAAAGAAGAGAAAGGATTCCTAATGGTCACTGACTGCTCTTCTGATCACAATACCTCTCCCAGTCTGGGTAGTTCTACAGAATTCATCCCACCCACACGTCCTGAAATTGTCATGGCCCAAGTATGGCCCGTGAACATACTAGTATTCCATTTTGCGAGCTACCCTGATTAGTTCAATGATGGCATGCAATCCAAGCCAAACAATGCAATTCAATCCTGTGACTTCCACTGGAATTATGGGGAAAGATAAGCCCTTGCAGATATTTCTAGCTATTAACAGAAGGAGGATAGATACTTGAAGTGTCTGGGCACCTCATATGGGGAACATCTTAAAAATGACATTATTACAGATAAAATAAGAAAATCCTATATAATAAAAGCCTATTATGCTAAGTGTCTGGTACTGGTCGGCCATTCAACCAATCAAAGCGTAATATGCTAATGATATGCTAAGGCCACCCAACTTCTCACTATGATGTGCACTGACCACCAGGGGGCAGACAGTCAACCGGTCAACCAGTTGCTATGAGGTGCATTGACCACCAGGTAGGTTAGCTTGCTGCTGGGGTCCGGCCAATCGGGACTGACCGAGACAGGCCGGATATGCCCTGGAGCCCTCCCGTGGTCACTTCCCAGCTGGCCAATCTCCTGCGTCTCTCCCCAGCCCGGATCATGAACCAGTGGGCTCCCTTGGCTTGGCCTGTACCTCTTGCAATCTGGGACCCCGCGGGGGATGTCAGAGAGCTGGTTTCAGCCCGATCCCGCAGGCCAGGCTGAGGGACTCCACTGGTGCATGAATTCGTGCACCGGGCCTCTAGTTGAGTTATAATGACTTGATATGGTTCAAGCCCCTGGACTCAGCCATACCTGAAGTTCTGGATTTTTCCATCTTAAGAACCTATACGTTCCTTTTTTGTGCTAAAGTCACTTTGAGTTAAGTTTCTGTCACTTGCAACAACAACAACAACAACAAAATCTTGATTTGTTTCTTTATACTCAAATTATAATCCACAATGAATAGACTGAGGCGTGATAGATATAAAACCTTAGTAATTAAGAAAGAAAGCTGGAGCCCCTCTTGGTACCTTATCAGTATGTGGAAGCTGTGTGGGCTGAATGAGCCCTGGTGGTTACTCTCTGGACAGTTTGAATAGTCAGGTCCCTATTTTCTGGAGGGCAGAGTCTGTATTGTGTGGAAGATGTGGTTGAGAAAGGGCATCAGATGCAATAAAGGCAATTGCTCTGGACATAAGACTTCTTTGCCTTTTGGGGATGGTGACGTACATTTCTGTTTGTGTTATGCCAGCCATCTCCTGGTGGGCACTATGGCCCACTTAATCAATGACTTTTCTTGGGATTTCCCTTACTTTTGATTGCTTCTCTAGGCCTTTGCCATTATTTCCTTCTTTCCACCTTTTTCTTCCTTTGATTCTATTTCCATTTTTATATATTTTCTAGTCTTCTCTCCCTCAAGTGAGTTCAAAAGAGGAACTTGAGATTGTCATCATTAATCATTTGGTATTTAATTGGGTTTTGATTAATATCTGTGGATTAAGGTCACATCCTTCACTTAGAATTTCTGGCGGAGTGATGAAGGTGTATATAATTCTAACCCCAAGCCCCAAACGAAAATACTATGGACTAGGACAAATCACCTGTCAACATTATGCTAATGTTCAGCTCCAAAATTGTACAGACAGGTTTCTCAAGTGATATAGACAGCTTTAATTTAATCACCAGGAAAGGGTCTTGGGTAAGCACTGACTTCCACAACTGAATCTTTGAATTAAAAAACATATATATGTGTGTGTGTGTGTCTCTCTCTCTCTCTCTCTCTCTCTCTTTCTCTTTCTCTCTCTTTCTCTCTCTCTCTCTCTCTATGTGTGTGTGTGTGTGTGTGTGTGTGTGTGTGTGTGTGTTATATAATGTTTTAAGAGCTTGAGAGTATGGGGTACCGTTGTATTTTCTCATATTAATCCGAAAGTGTTGAGAGAACATCTTTCCTGGTAGTTTTTAGCTTTACCTGACTCAAATAAGCCTTACTCATTCCACTTCCAGATGACAGTATCATAACTGCAATGTTGGGACACTGTTCCCACTGTAATAAGAGATTATAGAATCTCCTTGATTGTTAGCTACATGTCAGTGTAACTATTGACATGTCCAAAGGTTTTGGAAGCAATGAAATGCTTTTGCAACAAACCTGTTTACAGACATTTTTAGTCTCTCTTTTCATTGGTTTCCTCAAAAATCAGAGCTAAACTTGAGTCAGCAATCTTTCCTTTCCATGTCCCTTCCCCCGCCACCTCTCCATCCATCCCTCATTCTCTCAATCTCTCTCCTCCAACCCACCTTTTGCTTTCAACATTTATTGAAGTCCTATTGTGGGCCAGCATTGTCAACTCTAAAATGACATTAAAAAGTCCCTTACAGTTCCGTTTCAGCCACTATTGTTCTCTATTATTTCACTTAATTCACTGAGGGAATGGTTTTTAATTTCATCGTTGGAAATTTCCTTAGCTTCTGATTTCCCCAGGGGATTGTGTAAAGTAAGAAAAAAAATTACTCTTATTTCCCCTCCTAAGATCTTAGTGAGTTTGAGGGCCGATACACATCACTGAAGTTTCCTATTAACATTAAGTTAGTTAATTATGGCAAACACATAGTCGGCATGCTGTGATGATGGAAGAGAAAAAGAATAGCCCATCAGTCAGAGGAGCTGCTAAATGATTTTGCCATAATCTGGGGTTATTGAAATTGATGGTTCTCAGCCCGTCGACTAACAGTATCCAGCTCTTACTGAGACAGGAGCTAGAGTTTTAAGGACACAAAATCCAAAGGATCTGGGGTAGGTTGCACAGGTCACACTTGAACCAAGAATTATTTCCATATGCTATACTTGTCATTCACACCAGGACAAACGTGCCCCACAACACAATCTACTATTGGTGCCCCACGTCTTTTCTGACCATTCCATTCCTAACAGACACCTTTGGCGTTGTCTCTGAAACTTCTGACATTACCACCTGAGTTATGAGTGGCCCTAGTTAGGTACGCTCAAATGTCCCAGCCTCTGCCTCCACCACCAGGCCACAGGATGAGCCCAGGCATTTTCCTATAAGTCTTGGGACACAGAGAACTTCAAAATGCTGGGAAGTTCTGGACTCTGGACTCCCCATCCCTGCCGCAAGACAAGTCATTCTCCTACAGGTGGAAAGCACCCACCTAGGCAGGTGACTGGCATCAGGTGGCACTGTTTCAGCCCCAACCCCCTTGACTGTTGAGATCCTGGCCCGTTTTGAATTGTTAGCCTAGCAGCGGTTCTCAACCTGTGGGTTGCGAACAATGAAAATACATCCTGCATATCAGATATTTACATTACGATTCATAACAGTAGCAAAATTACAGTTATGAAGTAGCAACGAAAATAATTTTATGGTTGGGGGTCACCACAACATGAGGATCTGTATTAAAGGGTCGCGGCATTAGGAAGGTTGAGAACCACTGGCCTAGAGTATCAGAGAACAATTGGAAGACATTTCAGATGGAAACCCACTCTCTTTTAGGCTTCTCCACTACCAATTCCCTTTCACTTCATTTCATGCAAATGAGTGTACGCAGAGCTTCCTTAACTGTGAAGAGAGATTTGTAACCCCACCATACCTGCAGGTTGGCACCATGGAAGGCCCACAACGGTCATTGTGATCATTGTCCTATCGGAAAAGATTTTCCGGTCTCTACCAAACTGCAGTAAACAATCCCTCTATCTGAGAGTATGTCTTGTCATCACCTGCACTCTCTGTCTCCTTAATAAGAGCACCAGAGCCTGGAGCAGTTAACGTTTCCAACCTGACCTCTTCCAGCGATGCTCCCTCTTAAAATGTCCATGTATCACTTTCTTTGAAATAAACTGAATGTTTAAAAAAAAGAACAGAGAGGCTTTAGAGTGAACAGAATGACAGTACTTCATCCAGAGACAGAAGGTGTTAAAATATTCTCCAGTTGTGCACCCAGGACATTCCTCCCCCCCACACCCCCCACCCCTCTGGGAAGCCCAGAGCTGTGTCTCCCAGGCTCACTGTGCTGTGTTTAACACATAGTTGCCCTCTCACAGCTCCTAAACAAGTATCTAGTCTTGTTTCAAAACAAAGTCAGCCCAACTCGACCTCCTAGTCAGTCTAAACCGATTAGATCTGATCTATTTCCCAGCTGCTAGAGGTCCAGGTAGTGGTTATTTGTGTAGGAATTTGGCAAATGTCAGAAGAACCCAGTGAGGCTTGTCTGGAGCCCTGTTTGCAAAAGATGGTGGCAAAAGGGTGGTGTGAATATTTCCCAGCTCCTTCTAAGAGGCTTACACAACAAGGTCCTGTAAATGGGTGAGCTGGAGAGAAAAGGTGGCAAGATGCTTCAGGAAGCAGAGCATTGCTTATTTCAGTGGTATGACTGTTTGCACCACAAACTCAGGGTGCAAATGTGTTCACAGTTCTTTCGCTTCCCTCATTATGAGTACACACACAATCAGTTCTCTAGTCAAAACCTAGACTTTTCCCCCCCTGGCTTTATTGAGATACTAGACAGTTAATTTGCATAAGGATATGCTGATTAGCCAATGGGAAGGATAGTGGTCGTACGCTAATTACCATGTTTCTCTTTTATTAGTGTAGATTATTATCATATGACATATGTAAGTTTAAGGTATACAATGTTATGATTTGACACATGTGTAAACATATATATTACAAAATGATTAGCACAATAGTTAGTTAATACCTCCATCCCCTCACATAATTCCCATTTTTTAGTGATAACATTTCAGATCTACTTTTAACAACTTTCAAGTGTATAGCATTTTGTTAATTATAGTCACTACGTTGTACATTAAATCCCTAGAGTTTATTCATCTTATATCTGAAAGTTGGTACTCTTTGACTAGCATCTCTCCATTTCCTTTACCCACCCTCATCACCCCCAGACCCTGGTAATCACCATTCTACTTTCTATTTCTTCAAGTTCAGCTTTTTTATATTCCACACATAAGGGAGAAATACAGTATTTGCCTTTCTCTGTGTGACTAATTTCAATTAGTATAATGTCTTCAACTTGCGCCCATGTGGTCACAAAAGGCAGGATTTCCTTTTTTTGTGGCTGAACAACATTCTATTGAGTATATAAAACCATATTTTCTTGATTAGTTCATCCATTGATGGACACTTAGGTTGTTTCCCTGTCTTGGCTACTGTGAATATTACTGTGAATATTGCAGTGAACATGGAAGGAGGTGCAGATATCTCTTCAAGATAGTAATTTCATTTCCTGCTGGTATATACCCAGAAGTGGGATTGCTGAATCATGGTAGCTTTATTTTTAATTTTTGAGGAGCCTTCGTACTCTTTTCCATAGTGGCTGTATCAATTTACATTGCTACAAACAGTGCCCAAGGGCTCCCTTTTCTCCACAGCCTTACCATGAGTTTTAAGACAATGCTTGTCTCCTGTCTTTCTCATAGGAGCCATTCTAACAGATGTGAGGTGATACCTCTCTTGGTTCCTATTGGCCCAATGATTAGTGATATTGACTATCTTTCCATTTACCTTTTGCCCATTTGTGTCTCCTTTGGAAAAATGTCTATTCAAGTTCTTTTCCTATTTTTTCATTCAATTGTTTGTTTTTTTGCTACTGAGTTGTATAAGTTTCTTATATAATTTGGGTGTTAACCCCTTATCAGATAGATGAGTTGCCAATATTTTCTCCCATTCCACAGGTTGCCTTTTTATTTTGCTGATGGTTTCTTTTGCTGTGCAGAAGCTTATATAGTTCCTCTTATTTATTTTTGCTCTGTTGCTTGTGCTTTTGGCGTCATATCCAAAAAAATCACTCCCAAGACCAATGCCAAGGAGGTTTTCCTTATGTGTGTATTTTTTTTTCCCAATAGTTTTACAGTTTCAGGTCTTAAAGCCTTTAATTCATTTCTAGTTAATTTTTTGTGAGTGGTGTGTTGTTTAATTTTCACACATTTGTGAATTTTCCAGTTTTCCTCCAGGTATTGATTTCTAATTTCAAACCATTGTGGTCAGAAAAGGTACTTGATAAAATTTTAATCTTACATTTGCTAAGGCTTATTTTGTGAGTTAATATGAATCCATCCTAAAGATGTCTGTGGGCACTTTAAAAAGATATATATTCTGCTGCTTTTGGGTGGAATGTCCATTTTGTCTTAGATGTAGTTCAAGTCCAGTGTTTCCTTATTGAATTTATACCTGGATGATCTGTTCATTATTGAAAGTGGGGTATTAAAGTCCCTAATTTTATTGTGTTATTGTCTAGTTCCCCTTTCAGATATGTTGGTATTTGCTTAATATGTCTAGATGCTCTGATGTTGATGCATATATGTATAAAATTATTATGTCCTCTTAATGAAGCGACCACTTTATCACAATATAATAACCTTCCTTGTTGCTTGTAACCAGTTTTGACTTAAAGTCTATTTTTTTTATTTTACTTTTAATTTTTTTATTTTTCCCCCCACTAGTTTCTTGTTGCTTGTAACCAGTTTTGACTTAAAGTCTATTTATTTTATTTTAATTTTTCCCCCCACTAGTTTCTCTTTTTTTAAAATTTGTTTTATTGCTTAAAGTATTACAACGAGTATTATATATGTCTCCTTTTTTTTTCTCCCCTTGACCCTCCCCTAACCTCCCATGCCCCCCAGTGTCTTGTGTTCAT
>NW_005371912.1:80338-115506 GCF_000412655.1 Myotis brandtii | reverse complement strand
CTTTCACAGGGGTCGCCTAAGACCATCGGAAAACACATATATAATTACATATTGTTTTTGTGATTAATCACTATGCTTTAATTATGTTCAATTTGTAACAATGAAAATACATCCTGCATATCAGATATTTACATTACGATTCATAACAGTAGCAAAATTACAGTTATGAAGTAGCAACAAAAATAATTTTATGGTTGGGGGTCACCACAACATGAGGATCTGTATTAAAGGGTCGCGGCATTAGGAAGGTTGAGAACCACTGGCCTAGAGTATCAGAGAACAATTGGAAGACATTTCAGATGGAAACCCACTCTCTTTTAGGCTTCTCCACTACCAATTCCCTTTCACTTCATTTCATGCAAATGAGTGTACGCAGAGCTTCCTTAACTGTGAAGAGAGATTTGTAACCCCACCATACCTGCAGGTTGGCACCATGGAAGGCCCACAACGGTCATTGTGATCATTGTCCTATCGGAAAAGATTTTCCGGTCTCTACCAAACTGCAGTAAACAGTCCCTCTATCTGAGAGTGTGTCTTGTCATCACCTGCACTCTCTGTCTCCTTAATAAGAGCGCCAGAGCCTGGAGCAGTTAACGTTTCCAACCTGACCTCTTCCAGCGATGCTCCCTCTTAAAATGTCCATGTATCACTTTCTTTGAATTAAACTGAATGTTTACAAAAAAGAACAGAGAGGCTTTATAGTGAACAGAATGACAGCACTTCATCCAGAGACAGAAGGTGTTAAAATATTCTCCAGTTGTGCACCCAGGACATTCCTCCCCCCCACACCCCCCTGACACTATACATAGTTATTATAATATTATTAAAGTCTATTTTAAGACCTAGACATTTGGTTGTTGTTTTCAATGTTGTTTATTTGGACGTCAGGTCCAGATGATTCTATTGATTATATTCTACTGTTCATGGCCCACTGGCAACATTGGTTGGATTTGTTTTTTCAAAGAAGTGTCTTTTGTTACTACTTTCTTCTTAGAACCTCTATTCTATCCGACTATTGATTTGCAAGATAATCAAATTCCCAGAGGGGAAATAACTGGACACAGAGGAAAGGAATTCTTTGTTCTCAAAGGCTAAATCATAGGACAAGGTACTTAAGTAGACTGAATCTAAAGGAGAAAAAAAATTGGTATAATCTGAAAAACTGTAATGCAAATTCCCTCTTGTTTTAACAACCATGCTGACATTATGAATCTTTTGCTTCTCATAGCTTGTACTATGTCCCCTTTTGTCCTTATTGAAATGAATAATGTAAATCTGATCCTACTCTGTCTAATGTCAACGGCCTTTAAATGAATCCTGAGGAGCAGAAACAAGAGATCCTGGGCCTTGTTAGTAGCAACTATACAGCTTTTCATCCTCTCGAACTCATACCAAATATATTTGGAACAACTTTTAGATGAGCTGGATGCACTCTCTTTCAATAGCAAACAGGAAGCTCATTCATCATTCTATCCTTTGATGATCGCATAGTCTTACTCTCTCTTTTTTTTTAAAATTTGTTGAAAGAAATATATTTGGAACAACTTTTAGATGAGCTGGATGCATTCTCTCTTTCAATAGCAAACAGGAAGATCATTCATCATTCTATCCTTTGATGATGGCATAGTCTTACTCTCTCTCTCTTTTTTTAATTTGTTGAAAATATTACAGATGTCCCCTTTTCATTCCCCATTGACCCCTCCACCCTGCACCACCCCCACCCCGAGGCCTTCACCATACTATTGTCTGTGTCCATGGTAGCCATCATCTTAAAGCCAATAATGCCATCAACTAACTGCTTTCAAAAAGAAAAGCCCAAAATTAACTGTGCCAAATTCAAAATAGTTGCCATGGGCAGATGTGCTTCAGTTTATAGACTGCACAACCTTGTTATTTCATTTAGTTTTCAGCGATATTTTACTTTTCCACCAAAGCTGCTTCCTGAGAAAAATGTTGGCACTGTTTGCATAGGCACCTGAAACCTACCCAGGGTAAAAATGAGAAGACTTCCCATATCAAGCTCCTGTTTTTATAATAAAACCTCGGCTTTGCCATCAGCATGCCAGACACCTAATGTACACCAACCTTCTAATATCAACAAAATGGAAGATCTATGCTTCAGATCTCAAATTACCTGCCATCCATTGTTGGTTAATAACCTAACTGAGACAATTGATCATTGAAAAGAATGTACTAAGAAGTATAGCTAACAATTTATTCATTTAGACTAAATTCCCCTCAAGCCTAAATTCTATCCTCATGACAAGTCAAAAACTATCCAATAACATTACTATGACAGATTTCGTCAACCTACCTATGAGAAAACTTTAACAAATCCATGACTTAAATTCTCCCCCTTGGCATTTATAAAGGATATACTTGAAAACATTCCATGGAAAAATGTTTCCATATCTCAAATAAAATTGAAGATATTTAAATATACTATGTTAATTGAATATCTCTATGACATATAAATTCATTTGAAAATTTAATAATAGGAAAAAATGTGTATATTTAATTTAATAGGCAATGAAGACTACCTCAAGGGATTATATTTTTTTACCTTGGATTCCGTGGAACTCAGAGCTATGTTTTGGATCAATTGTAGTAGTTTTGCTTGGCCTAATTTTTTACAACACAACTATAATCCATCTATTGTTTGACTCTTATTCTTTTGCTATATTTTAGTGGTTTCTAGCAATTTAGTCTTTATTGTAAATCATTTCAAATATTTTGGGCAATAGATAAAACCTATTTTATCTATTTCCCAATGGTAAGTAAATAAAT
Source organism: Myotis brandtii (assembly GCF_000412655.1). Lineage (NCBI taxonomy): Eukaryota > Metazoa > Chordata > Mammalia > Chiroptera > Vespertilionidae > Myotis > Myotis brandtii. The sequence goes on along the minus strand of NW_005371912.1, from coordinate 112,719 downwards.
TGTACAAAATTTTTTATTTCACCATTCTAGGAATTTGATACAGTATAGCTATAGGTGAAGAGAGAATAAAACTGTCATAAAAAAGGGGGTGGGGGGAGAGAAGGCATAGATAGAGAGTAACAGGGGAGAGGTAGCTTTTCTGCCTAAGAGGAAGAGTGGAAAGATATAGTCTGGTCTATGAAGCCCACTTATTTTCTAAAATGGATTCGAATTTGCACCTACTCTGGATACTGAGCAGTTAAATCTCCAACTGCTTCTTTGGACAAACTGTTAGTGATTTTTTTCGATTTTTTTTTAATGGTGTATGTTTTTTGCTTGCTTGCTTGTTTGGGGGGTATTTTTTCTTTTCTCTTTCCTCATTTCACCCAGGGTCTCTCCCTAGGCTTGTCCTTTCTAAGCACTCTTGAGACCACGAGCACAAATGCGCTCAGTGGAGACTGTCATCAGCCCATCAGTTCCCTCACTGCCTTCTGTGCCAAACTCCTCTCTCTGACTTGTAATTCCCAGGGCAGAGTGAATTGGCTGATGGAAGTGTCCCTGATGTCCCTTCCACCACGTCAGCTGTGGAGTTGGGCGGTTGCCAGTCAACAAGCAGGAAGACAGGCTCAGCTGTTCCAGTCAGAGAGACCCACCCTTTTAAAATAAAACTTGTTGGGGTGACTAGCAGAAGACTCCCCGGTGCTCTGTCAGGGAAGGGTCACACTCGGAGAGAACTATCAGGCCACAGAGAGAAATGTATATGCTCCCTTGACCTCACCCATTACAGAATGAGATCTGAGAGACAAGTTTAAGGGAAAAGATTGCAATTAGACTTTAAAAATTGGCAAATAAGCCAACTGATTTCATAGTATAACTGTAGTTGTAATATTGTACAGCTGAAAAGATATCCACAATAATAAAATTCAGATTATATTAAGTGACAGAATTCTGTGGGTGTATGAAAACATTCATTTTCCTGCATAAAGAAGTCACACTTTCATCAAATTTACAAAGAGGTCGACAATTTTTTTTTTAAAGGTCCAGAACCTCTCACTGATCTAATCCAATGTCCTCACTTCGTAGAGTTCATCCAATCATAACCACTCAAGTTACCGTGCTGAAGCACAGTTGCCAGGTGAGGGGTTAGGAAAGATCAATAACAGGAAAGGAAGTTTTCTAATATGTATATAAATAGAAAAAATAGCTAGTTAGGTAGATAGATAGGTAGATAGATAGATAGATAGATAGATATAGATATAGAGATAGATATAGATATAGAGATAGATATAGATATAGAGATAGATATAGATATAGAGATAGATATAGATATAGAGATAGATATAGATATAGAGATAGATATAGATATAGATATCTAAAATTCCTATACCGTGAAAGGTAAAAATAACATAAAAGAACAACAACAACAAAAAAGGTTGCACCATATAGATCAGTAAATACACAATTTTTCTGATCAAAATATTTCAGGCATAATAGTATTGTATGATCAATTTATTAGTTTAGGAGTACAATTTCTCCAGAGGTACCATATCATTTACAATAGCAAAACCTGCAAATAAGACAAGCTGACATCAGTAACAAGTCTGGATTTTTTTGACTGTTCCTCTCACCAAGAACTCATGGGTGATTCAAGACCCTACTCAATCAGTTCCTTGATTTACATAATGCCAATAAACATCTCCTTTACCTTTTCTCAGCCACCTCCTTCCAAGATTTTGTCATCATCCAGAATACCTCTGTTTCTGACAGCTTTCATTTAAAGTTCTTATCCTGCCAATTACTTTTATTCTCCCATTACTCTCTCTGTTAGTTTACACTCTGACCCCTCTACTTCCTTGACACTTCTATTCCCCCCATACTCAGCACCTCTGTTTGTTTTCATTGCTTTGTCTTTCCTCAACTCTTTTGTCTTATTGTCCAGTTCAACACCTGGCCATGTTTTGACTGATCCAACTGCTCACATTCTCTGTATCTGTGTTAGTCTGTATTAAACTGTATTAGTCTGTATTAGAAATAGAACTAATGATATACATGTGTATTCTATATTCTATTTATATAGAATTATACATATAGTTCCATATATGATATATATTCTGTATTCTATATATAGAAGTCTATATAAATATATAGAATTAATAAATACCAAGACTTCTATATATAATACTTGAGGCCCAGTGCACGAAATTCATGCATGGGGGTATGGGGGGGTGTCCCTCAGCCCAGCCTGCACCCTCTCCAATCTGGGACCCCTCGGGGATTGGGCCTAAACCGGCAGCCAGACATCCCCCTCACAATCCGGGACTGCTGGCTCCTAATCACTCTGCCTGCCAGCCTGATAGCCCCCTAACCGCTCCCCTGCCAGCCTTATTGATGCCTAACTGCTCCCTTGTCAGCATGATTGCCTCCAACTGCCCTCTCCCCCTGCTGGCCCAATTGCCTTCCCCTGGGGGGCTGAGGGGACTAGGTGCCACCATCTTGTGGCTGTGGGCACTGCCATCTTGTGAGGGTGTGACAGTCAATTAGCATATTCCCTCTTTATTGGCTGTGGGTGCCACCATTTTTGTGAGGGTGTGATGGTCAATTAGCATATTCCCTCTATACTAGATAGGATATAGAATTTATATTATATGTAATTATATATTTATGTAGAATTCTATATAATTATAAAGAATTATATATTCTACCTATATTTATGTGTGTATATCTCTATATATCCATCTACAGAGAGAGCAAGAGAGAGAGAGATTTACTTTACTTTTGGAATTGGCTTATGCAATTATGGAGGCTGAGAATTCCCAAGATCTCTAGTTCCAAGTTGGAGAGCCAGGAAAGCCAATGGTGCAAGTCCCAGTATGAGTCCAAGTCTGAAGGCAGGAGAAGACTGACGTCCCAGCTCAAAGACAGGCAGGCAGAGAGAAAGAATTCTTTTTAAATAAGAATTCTTTCTTTTATTCTGTTCAGGCCCTTAAAGAATTAAATGATTGTTTTTATTTTTTTAAGTATTTTAACAGTTTTACAGTTTTATTGAGGTATGTTGACATATAAGAAAGTACACATATTTAAAGTGTACAATTTGAATAACTTCTACATATGTATACACCCATGAAACCATCATCACAACCAAGATAATAAACACATTTATCACCCCCAAATGTTTCTTTGTATTCCTTTGTCATTCCTCCCTCTAACCCCTTCACTACATCACTCCCCATCAGTCCTCAGGCAACTATGATCTGCTTTCTGTCACTAAAGACTCATTTGGACTTTTTAGAGTTTTTAATAAATAAAATAATATAGCATATACTCTTTTTAATGACTTTTCAGTTATAATTTTGAGATTCATCTATGTTATTGCATATATCAATTGAGTTAATTCCTTTTTGTTGCTGAGTGGTATTCCATTGTACTATAGATATACTATTACAAATAAATCTGATATATATATAAATACAAGTCTTTATATAGACATACATCTTCAGTAAATACCTATAAGTCAATATCTGGATCATATGGTAGGTATATGTTTAACTTTTTAAGAAATTGCCAAACTGTTTTTCAAAGTAGTTGTACCATTTTTCATTCCCACTAGCAGTATGTGGTGCATGAAAGTGCCAGTTGCTCCACACCTTCCCCAGCACATGGTATGATCAGTCTTTTAAATTTAGCCATTCTAATGGGTATACAGTGGCATCTTCTTGAAGTTTTTATTTACATTTCCTTAATGACTAATGATGAGCAAATTTTCATGTAAATACTTGTCATCTATATATATCTTCTTCGGTGAAGTAACTTTTCAAAATTTTGCCCATTTTTAATTTTTTATTATTATTACTACATTTTAAGAATTCTTTATATATTCTGGATCTAAGTTGTTTTTTTGTTTGTTTGTTTGTTTTACCAATTGTGTGACTTTCAAGTATTTTCTCCCAATCTGTGGCTTGTCTTTTCATTATTTTAATGAAGTTCTTAATTTTGATGAAGTTTCTTTCAAAGTTTTTAATTTTGATATAATCCAATATGTCCATTTTTTATGGCTTGGGTTTTTGGTATTGTATCTAAGAAATCTTTGTCAAATTTATAGACATTTTATTTCACAGTTTTAGGTTTTACAGTTAAATCTAAAATCAGTTCTGAGATAATTTTTATGTGGTATAAGCTATGATCAAAGTGGGGTTTTTTTGCATATGGTTGTCCAATTGTTACAGAATCATTTGTTGAAAAGACTGTATTTACTCCATTGTATTGCTTTTGTGACTTTGTTGAAAAATCTTGGACTCTCTAATTTGTTCCATTGATCTATTGTGCTACTTTTATGCCCATACCATACAGTCTTGATTACTATATCTTTATAATAAGCCTTGAAATCAGGCAGTATAAATCCAAAATTGAACATAATCTCTCTTTCAACCTAATCTTATTCCTGTCTTCTTTATTTCCATGAATGGTGGTACCATTTATTCATGCCTGAAACCATAGCATCATCTTGGACTTTTTTCTCCACTCCCACATTTCATCAATTACCAGTACAGTACTTCTCTTCAGCCTTACTGGTCATTCTAGGTCACTACCTTTTTATAGTCAAACTCACTCTCTCTCTCTCTCTCTCTCTCTCTCTCTCAGCTTTAAAATTTGTGAGACCCTCACATGGGGCTTATTAAAAGTTAGTTGCATGAACAAATTAATTAGTTAACTTATCACCTGGAATTCTGCAACACACACAAATCAGTCTTTTAACTGGTTTCCCCGAGTCTTGGCCCATCCAATCCATTCTCCTCAATACAGTTGGATAAATTTTTACAGGCAAAACTTATAAAGTGCATTTCCTTTTCATCCCCTTCAGTGGCACCTCATTTCCCTCCAGATAATTTCTGAGTTCCTTAAATTGATTTCCACAGCCCTCATTGACCTGGCCATACTTAGTTCTCTAGCCCCAGCTCTCATCATGCCTATCCTAACGTTATGTTGCATGTTCTCTCATGTTTATCTTAGTGCATACTGTTTGCCTACCTGGAATAACATTTTACCCTCCCTCTTTCCTCTTCCCTTCCATCCGGCTAATTCCTATTCATCCTTCATGCTTTAGTTGAGATATCTTCCTTGAAGCCATCACACCTGAGTTAAATGTTTTTTATATTTGCTCCTAGAGCACCAGGTATTTCTACTTATCACAATATATTATATTTATCTATAACCATAGGAGTATTGGGGGGAGCAAGGAATGTGGCTATATTGTTAACCAGGTATCTCCAGCACCTACTATATTTCCTGGCATATAGGAGGTGCTTACTACATATTTGTTGGATAAATGCTGCATACTCTGACCTACATGGTTTAAACTAAGCATGGCATTGAAAACAGGATTAACATTGTTTCAAATGCATTGTTCTAATAGGTTTAAAACTCTTTGAACACTTCAACTTAAGAAAGATTTCATTTTGATATATATGCATAACTTTTAAAGAAATCAAAGTATAAAACGGTTTTCCAACTTCAATGTGGGTAGAATCACTTGGAGAATTTGTTAAGAATTTCAGATTTCTGGCTCCTATTCCAAGAATTTCTGATTCAGTGTATCTTAGAATGGAACAATGAATCAGGTCATTTTAATATGTATTGTATTAATCAAGGTAGTCTATCCTCGTAACAAATAACCTTCAAACCTCAAATAGTTAACACATAAAAGGTTCATTTCTTACTCATATCCTGAACCAAATTGGCAGCTTCCTGTGTAGAGAATTAGAGACCAAGACTCCTTACATTTTATGGTCCTGTCATCTTGTAAGAACTGAGAATCCTCTGTGGGAAAACCCTATATCTAAACAGGAAGAGAGAGAGAGAGAGAGAGAGAGAAGATTGAGAATGTGATATATTAGCACATGAGAGTGTTTACTGCCTATTATGGTAGTGGCTGAACTCAATCTAGAAATCACACCTCACTGTAAATTGGAAAGGGGAATACAGTCTCATGGTATATTCAGGTAGAAAGGAAAATGCTTGAATATAGGTGAACAGTGGCATTCCATCTCTAGTGCCCTTTGCTTCAGATGCACTAATCTATGGACCATAGTTTGAAAAAACTTTGCTATGTGGCAAAACTCAGTTCATTTCTTATAAATTCTAAACATGATCATTCATAACACAGTTTATTTTCCCAAGACTTGGTTTTAAAATGTCTTTGTCGTTTCTCTTTGATCCTTATGTTAAAGTCATATAACATGTAAGATGGCTCACGTCCATGGCTTTTCTGCCTTAGGGTGAAACGTTGTTTTCACAGCTTCCATCAACTATTGGCTATTGCTTTAGCTTAAAGAATCACTTCATTGACTCCCCTTTGTCACAGCCTCTGTTGAAGTAGTTCCTTATAAGTTTCAGGTGTTTTTATTGATTCTTTTCATGGAGCAGGAAAAGGAGGAGATTATGGCCAGGGAAGGCATTTCAGCCCTTCATAAAAAACAAACAACAAAACAAAACCAAGCAAAACAACCCTTAGTAATCAATTCTATTTCTAGATCCCTTTTCACTTGAGTGCCTTTATGTCTTTGCATTTTCTTTTTCTTTTATGTGAGAGCTCACTTCAAGTTATAACCATTTGATCAATATTTTATTTTGCCCATAAGTGATTTTCCTTAGTAACTTCTTAACAACTTACAACTTTGATAAACTGCCTTCTTAAGTAAACTGCTTTCTGAGGAAGATCACATAAGAAAGTAATTTGTAAAGATTATACAAAAGATTATATAAAAGTTTGTAAAGTTTATTGTAAAGGTCCTATTAAATATTATATGCAAATATTTTTGCCCCCAGAATTCACAGTCGGAATAGCATTTTCACACCAAAAAATGTAAACTTTTAAAAGATGATTTTAAGTTTTTTACAGGACTTAGGGACTGCAGAAATTATTTGGATAATTTGAGATGGGGGGGCAGGGTAGGAGAGAAAGTGTTGCTCCTGTTTTAAGCACATGGAGTTCATCTTCATCTTCATCCTCATTTTGTGCCTTGTAGAAAGAGAGCTGTAAATGAAGCGTAGGAGATAATTATTCTAAGAAACCAAGGAATCACTGAGGGGAAAAAAAGGGGAAATCAGAAACCCACTGCTTGAGTGTCTTATCAACTCATTAGGAATCAGAGATTTTAAAATTCTGCTCTTTCTAATCTTGAGTAACTTTGACTTCATCACTCTCCCAATCCCTGCCTCAGTTTCCCCATCTGATAGGCCAGAAAGTCCTGCCCTTACCTATGAACTTGGAGAATCCTAGGTCAGAGGAATTGCACCAAACCTGAAAATCACCTTGAATTCCGTTTTAAAAACAGTAAAGTGGAAGACTGATGAAAATATTGTTGGCGAGATGAGGCTCTGTCTCCATTTTTTTTTTTTTGGCTTTCAACTATAAACTAATATTTATTTTTTCATACAAATAAAAAAATGTTAGAGATGTAAATATTAATTATATCAACACTTAACTGTTTATTTTTCTCTCAAAAGCAAAATAAGAAAATGATGAAAAATATTGAGATAAGTTATTTCATTAAAATAATTATTTAGCTTCACCTTACCCTAAATTATAATTTAATTTTGTCAAGGATTAATAGATTTTCAACAAAAATTTACGGAATATGAGATAGAAAAGGCTCAAAGATATAATTAAAATCACAGAATTTATTATAAATCCATAGTTTTGGCATTTCACAACTGGAGATAGCTATCTGGTAAAACAGAGCACTGAACTTGAACACTACAACACCTGATCTGCCACTTGTTAACTAATAGTATGTGGGCAAGTTACTAACCTCTGAGTCTTTTTTCTCATCTTTAAAACTTCAAAAAAGTGCCCAGCTGGGTGTGGCCAAGCGGTTGAGCAATGACCCAGGACCAAGAGGTCACCGGTTCGATTCCCGGTCAGGGCATATGTCTGGGTTTCGGGCTCAATCCCCAGTGTGGGGCATGCAGGAAGCAGCCAATCAATGATTCTCTCTCATCATTGATGTTTCTATCTCTCTCTCCCTCTCCCTTCCTCTCTGAAATCAATAAAAATATATTTTAAAAAAAGAGCAAGTGGAATTAAAAGAAAATTATTTTTAAAAAACTTCAAAAAAGTTTTAGGATTAAATGAAAACACATGGAAATGCAGGTTCTCATAAAAGGTTAAAAAATGTAACATCAATTGAAAATTCTGAATCAAATTTAATTTCTTTTACCATTTAAAGTACATTTTCCTCAGTCTTAGGAATTTTTTTTCTTAGTATAAAATACATTGTCATATGTCTTGTAAATTTTGTATTTATAGCTGAATGTTTCTTCAATCATCAGTATCACTTCCTGAATCACTCAGCTGCAAATCGTTTCCTTGTGATCTGGCAGAGGGAGAGTGAAGTGGAATCTCTGTCTCCATTTATTAAAGGAATCATTCTTATTCTCAGAACTTTCTCGAATGGCCATGGAGATGAGGGGAGAAGAGGCTCAGCCTCCTGCCAAACCAGCAAATGTTAGCTCTTCTAATGCAATCTAAAGTTCAAAGGATAAGCAGGTGGAGCACAGCTGGGACACAGTGGCAAAGGCTCTGTACAAGAACAGAATTCCCTTAAGCCCTGATGAGGGCAAAGAGGCTGGTGAGCTGTGGTCTCTCTCTCTCTCTCTCTCTCTCTCTCTCTCTCTCTCTCTCTCTCTCTCTCTCTCCTGATCTTACACTCTCACTACCATTGTAATCATTGCAGATGAAAGTTTTAATAGTGTTTCAGGTTAATGTTTCCCGAGCTCTGGCTCCTTGGGCCTCACTGGCTCTGGTCCCAGGGGCTTTGTGTTTTGATACCGGCCGTATGGAGTGGGTTCTGGAGAGCTCAGTGAGGATGGTGGAAATAAATAGCCCTGACCTAGGAGATTCTGCCCCTCACCGACCACTGAGATCCTGAGGTCTGGGAGCCTAACTTTCTTCTGCTTCCATTTTCTCAGTGAAGAACTTGGATGTGCTCTCTGCACTGTTTGTACAAAAGGATGGCAAGAGGACGAGAGGCTCTGAGTATTTTTAGGAAGAATTTCCCTATGGCTTACCAGTATATGTCAGGCCATATGCATCATAAGCTTAGATTGCAGATCTAGAAAGGGGCTAATACTAATGCTATATCTCATATGAACTTCAGGGGTTAACTGTTGCTAATAAAAGTTCATTAGAATTTGCATGCTTAACCCGGCTGGCGTGGCTCAGTGGTTGAGGGTCAACCTATAAACCAGGAGGTCACATTTGATTCCCCAGTCAGGGCATATACCCAGGTTGAGGGCTCAATCCCCAGTGTGGGGCATGCAAGGGGCAGCCAATCAATGATTCTCTCTCATCCTTGATGTTTCTATCTCTCTCTAACCCTCCCTTCCTCTCTGAATGCAATAAAAATATATTTTAAAAACAGAATTTGCACTGTTATAGCCTCTCTTAAAATCTGTTCAAGTGGATTTGTTAAAAATGCCCTTACACAGTGAAACAATACAAATTTATTCTCTTTCGGTTCTGGAGAGTGAATTCCAAAACAGGCCTGGCTAAAATCAAGGCAGGGCTGCTTTCCTTCCTGCAGGGGAGCATCTGTGCCCTGCTTTTCTGGTTTCTGTAGACTGACGGCTGCATTTCTCAGCTCCTGTATCCTTTCTCCATCTTCACAGCCAGCAAGGATGGGCAAGTCTTCCCAGTGCTGCCAGCTCGCTTGAACTTCCGCCTCCTCTTCCATTTTTAAAGACCCTTGTGGTTACATTGAGGCCGCCCAGAAAACAACTTACCTATTTTTGCATTGAATTTTTTTTTAAAAATTGTGCTAAAATATACATCGCATTAATTTTACCGTCTTAACTATTTGTAGGTATACAGTCGGCAATGTTAAGTATATTAGTATTGCTGTGCCTTTTCTTGGTTATAAAGAAAGTTCAAGTCCCTCTAAAATATAAAACACACTTCTGATCATTCTTGGCTGAAAAAGGAAATTGAGACTCAGTGAGCCCCAGTCTGCAGGGTACTCGGAACCGCCGTGGGGGCGCCTGCGAGCTGGTGCTGATCCCGCAGGGCCAGAGCGTGGAACCTGGAGAGCCAAGAGGCGGGAGGAGACCAAGTGCGGGCAGGGGCTGGGAGATGCCCATCTGCTTCACCTCAGTGCAGAAGAGGGCAATGCGGACCCTCTGGGCAGTGCTGGATGCCTTGGACCACATGTGGCTGCCTGTGGTGAGGACGTGGCCTCTCAATGAGCGGCCCTGTGGGGGTCTGACTGGCCTTAATAAAGCAGAAACTGCTGCAAAGCATGGCGAGGCCCAGGTAAAGGCCTGGAGGCGCTCGTAGGATATCCCACCACTGATGGAGCCCGACCTTCCCTTCTACTGCCACATCAGTAAGGGTTGCAGGTATGCAGACCTCAGTGAAGATCAGCCACTCTCCTGGGAGAGTCTGAAGGACACCCTTGCCAGAGCTCTGCCCTTTGGGAATGAAGAAATAGTTCCCCTGCCCTAACCGGTTTGGCTCAGTGGATAGAGCGTCGGCCTGCGGACTCAAGGGTCCCAGGTTCGATTCCAGTCAAGGGCATGTACCTTGGTTGCAGGCACATTCCCAGTGGGGAGTGTGCAGGAGGCAGCTGATCAATGTTTCTCTCTCATCGATGTTTCTAACTCTCTATCCCTCTCCCTTCCTCTCTGTAAAAAATCAATAAAATATATATATATTTAAAAAAGAAATAGTTCCCCTGATCAAGGAGGGGACACGGTACTGATTGCAGCCTATGGCAACAGCCTCTGGGGCATTGTCAGACATCTGGGGGGGCGGGGCTTTCTGAGGAGGCTGTCATGGAGCTGAACCTGCCGACTGGTATTCCCATTGCCTAGGAATTGGACAAACTTGAAGCCCATCAAGCCCATGCAGTTCCTGGGGGAAGAAGAGACCACACTAAAGTCATGGAGGCTGTGGCTGCCCGGGGCAAGGCCAGGAAGTGAAGGCGAGCAGGCTGACGAATTTCCCAAGGACACCCTCCCTCCCACCCCATTCCTCTGCATCTCTCCTGTGCACAGGTCACACTGCCCATATCTGTAGGCATCTTAGGTTGTAGCTGCAGATGGGGACTGGTGGCTCCCAATTTTGTGTTAGCCATTTTGTCTCCTGCACCCACTCCCTTCATGCAATCTCATCAGAATGGCACCTCTGGGGCATGGGTCCTCACTCTAAACCGAGGGAAGACTCTTACCTAAGAGAGTCCGGAGGTAGTAACTCTGTTTTTTTGCTAGTGCTTTGTTTACTACTAAGGACCTGCTGGAGTAGGGGGATAGGGAGGTTCCATGCTAAGGCGTGACCAATGAGGAGAGGTGAGAGAGCCTACCTGTGTTCCCATGAGCAGTCCTGTGCTATTCTGTAGTCAGGTGACTGGGGGGCGGGCTCTGGTCATCGAGGATGAATGAGTGGTAATTCAAACAAACATTTCCTCCCTGACCCCTGAAACGCTGGCTCCAGAGGATTGGGATCAATCCTGACTGTTGACATGTTGTATTTACTTTGACAAAAAAAGGAAGTTAAGTTATCTATATATATAAAGCTCTCGCTGGCGCCAATCGCACGTGTGTGTTTCCATCTGTCATTGTCAATGGCGAATTTGGTTTATGCTTCTATTATAGAGATAGGGCGAATAGTGATATTAAAATATATCTTCTAATTAATTTCCTTTAAATGTGCACAAATTCGTGCACCAGGCCTCTGGTATAGACTAATACAAAGCAAACACCCTTCTGGGGTTTCTAGTGGTGGTTGTACTATTCCCCCATGTGGCCATCACAAAAGAAGCCATTCCTCACACCATGGTGGGATGAACTCCTTGACTCTGAGATGTAGGAGTCATTCTGCTGTGTGTTCTGGAATCCTGCTCCTGCCTCATTGTTTCCTGGCAGTGAAATGCCTCTTGAACATGTCCAAGAGTGTCTCTCACTGTGTCTGAGTTCTGAATCCTGTTCCTGTTGTGTGGCCCTGCCACTTGCACCCAGTATGCATTTTGTGCATAACTACTAAGTCTTTTATTTCCAGATCAGTATAACAAAGGAGTGATGTGCAATAAAAAAAAAAGAAATTGATGCAGAAATTACAAATTATTGAGAAATGAATGGCCCTGTGGGGTGTGAGTAAGGAAAACTTACAGCCTTAAATATAGTTATAAGAAAATAAGAAAAATTAAAAATAAAGTTAAAAAACAAACTAGTCATTCATTACAAGAAAATTTTGAAAAGAACACAAAAGTAAAGAGGAAGTATTATAAAAGTAAAAGCAGAAATTGATGAAACAGAATATAAATATAGTAGACTTTATCAATATAAACAAAAATGAATTTTTTAAAAGAATAGTAAAATAAACTTTTGGCAATTCTCATAAAGATAAGAAAATAAACCTTAGAAAAAAGAAAGTGAACAAACTAAAGGTCCAACAGTAGTTTATTTAAATTATTAAAGATTATATAAATTTTATACCAATATGTTTGAAAATATAGAAGAAATGGATGATTTTTCAGAAAAATTTAAATTTATATGTTGATTTAAGGAGAAATAAGAGGTAGAAAACAGAATAATTCAATAACTATAAAAGTAATTGAATAGGTAATCAAAGATCTATCCTTTAAAAGGTTCATTTCAGACAATTTATAGACAAGTTCTATCAAGCTTTTAAGAAATAGATAATTCTTATATAAATTATTCCAGGAACAGAAAAAGATGGAAAACATCCCTACTTGCTATACAGCCATATATATATATATGCACCCTCTCACAATCCGGGACCCCTCAGAAGATGTAGGAGAGCCAGTTTTGGTCCGATCCCACAGGCCAGGCTGAGAGACCCCACTGGTGCATGAATTCATGCACCGAGCCTCTAGTATATTATAAAATCGAGATAATTCTCACAAACCCTCATCAAAGCCAATTATCAATTAATCCCATAATTATAAGGATATCTCAATATTAGAACATCTTTTCATGTAATTGTCTACATTAACAAATCAAGAAATTAACATTAATGAATATTTTTAAAATATGCTCAAATTCAATTCCTATTTTTCATTAACATTAAAAACAGAAAAGGAAGAAAACACCCTTAACTTGATAAATAACATCTGCCATAAATTCAGCCATAAATTCAGAACAAGCAGTGAAACTCTGCTGGAGCATTAGAAGCAGTCGCACTGAAGTCAGGATGCAGAAATGGTGTCTGCATCAGCTCCGCTATTCAACATGGTACTAGGCTTCGAGCCCGAAGACAAAGAAATAAGTCACAACTACTGGGGGAAAGTAGCAAAAGTGTCCTTATATGTTCCTTTACAAATTACACTTTAACTAGAAGTTCAAGATAATTACTTAAACTATTGGGATTGATAAAGAAAATTTATAAATTTCAACAGATTTCAAATCAGCATATAAAAATCATATTTTCTATTTGCTCTTAAAATAGAAAAAAACAGAGATTCCTTTCATAACAGCAATGAAAATTACAAATTACTTCAAAGGCAATACAATAAGAAATGTTCAGTATCAATAAAAAGAAAATAAGTCCCGAGAGTTGCTATGTTTCTAAATGGGGACATTTAATATTATAAAGACACCTATTATCTGTTAATAAACTAAAAACTATTCTACCTAAGAGCAAAATACAAGAGACAGTAACAGAGAGAGAGAGAGAGAGAGAGAGAGAGCAGTGAGAATGAGTTTTCCACAACTCCCTGCAATGATTTCAAGGAATCTCACAAGCGTTATGTCAAGTCAAAAAGCCAGACACAAAATAGTGTACTATATTATATGATTCCATTTCTGTAAAGTACCAAAACAGGCTGACTGAATCTATGCTCTCAGAAGTGCCGCTGTAGAGGGGGGTAGTGGCAGGAACAGAGCATGAGGAAGAAGGAGGTTCAGGGTGCTTGATCTGGGTGCTAAGCCTCATGTTTGCATTTGGTTTTCTAAAATTCATTGAATGCTACTCTTAATGCGGTTTTCCATACGAAAACTACACTCGATTTTAAATTTTAAGAAAGAAGATAGCATTATTTCCCCATCAAATTAGTAAACATTTAAAAGTTGATAATCTCCAATGTTGATAAGGGTAATCAAAGCTCCCATCCGCTAAGGCTGGAAAGATAAATTTTAGAAACAAAATTAGGAGGTATCTTTTAAAAGTTATTAATTTTCATTTCTTTTGATACAGAAATTCCACTTCTATGTAAACTCATCCTATAGAAATAGCTACACATGCGCACTATGCTTGAGGGCTATTTTCTGCAGAGAAATAACCAACACAAAGTACAAAAATGGAAAACGCATGGCACTGAATGGGCTGGGAAAAGAATACTTGGTTACAGTGTGAGAACTGAAGGCACAGGGCAGCCTTGTGGGATGTCAGCTGGGAACCTGTGCCTTAGGTGACTCAAATGTTCTGCTGCTCTGTGCATGTCCAAGCATGGCTGTGAAGGAGCCTTGAGTATTGTTCTGTTGGGGGTGGTGGGGATCAACTGTATATACACATAGTTGTGTTTTTTTTTTAAATCAAACAGTGCCAGAGGCTTTTACAACAAAAACACACCATTATCCTACCCCATCCCAATCCATCTCCCTCCCGCACCACCCACCACCACCTGGTTCCCTTCCTCAGGGCAACCAGTGTCTCTGGTGTCTTGTATTTCCTTCTAGAAATATTCCAGACAGGTACAACACAAACACACTTTTACATACACTTCGCTGAATACTCGGAGTCCTGCTTTTTTCACTTAACAATATATCTTGAAGATTTTTCAGTGTCAGTACATTTAGGGTTGCCTCAGTCTTTCTGATGGTTGAATAATAATCCATTGTTTGGAATACTATTGGTTTAACTCTATTGTTATCCTTTAGGTTGTTTCAGCCTTTTGCTATTTCAAACAACATTATCATAACTATCCTTGAATATGTGCAAATATACAGGATAAATTATTTTAAGGAGAATTTTTGGGCCATAAGTTGTGTGCATAGATATGTCCTTTTTTCCCAGCATAGTAGCATGTTAAATCTGTTTTCCCTATGACACATGTATAAATATTGTTCATTGCTAAGCCAACTGATATGCCATAATTACATTTATATTCTTGTGCAAATTTTTGTTTTACCTGGAGTTTAAAAATACTCATGTTTTCATTTGCTTAATATTCTTTGAACATATAGTTAGATTTTCAATACACTCATAGAGAAATGTAAAATGTCACTGCAAAGAGCTTTCTCCATAGACAAACTTGTCAAGAAATTGATTTTTTCCATTTTTTTATTTCCTGGAGATGTTCCTCTTAGAGCCTCTGCCTTCCTGCTCCAATTGGTTTAATTTCTCCAGAAAATAAATCTCTTTTCTCCTACAGGAGTGGGTGAGAGTAACTGTCCTGATTGAAAGTAGAGGTGGGGACATGCATGTTGCTATACAGCCTTCTAACCAGTCTTCCTGTTTTTATCCCTCTGCCTCATCCCTGCCTTTCAAAGAACCGAGTGCTTCCAATTCCTGACTCTCCTAAACTTTGCCAACTCTTTTCTCATTCCTCACCCAGTGTTCCATCTCCATAGAGTATGACTTTAGGGTTATACATGACCATATGGAGTTTGTGCTTCTGTTCATTGTTCTCATTATTGTTTGGGGGGTGACTTTTTAGAGGAAAAAGTGGATGTATTATTATTCAGGGTTCCAAGAAGAAACAGGTAGCATACTAAACTTAGCATTGTTTGAGAATATTCAATAAATGTCCTATTTACACGGATTTGAGCTGAAGGTAGAGAACCACAGGGATGCTACAGTGCCAGAGGCTGCAGCAGAGTTGTTACTCACCCAGCCCCAGCCTGACGGGGGAGGGGGAAAGGTAACTGGGATCCAGAGAAGAGAGTTCAGTGGAAGAAGCCATCATGAGAGTAGCAGTGACGTTTGGTTGATATGACCCCAAAACACAGCAACCAAAGGACCTCATCATCCCTCCCTTCTCTCAGCTCCTGGGGGTGGGTGGAGGGTCCCTCAGGGGTAGAACTCAACCAGAAGCCCTAGGCTAGGGCAAGAGAGCCCATTGATGGCTCCATATACACATATCAAGCTCCTTGAGGCAGAAAGCAGGATAGAAAGAGGAGGAAAACAGAAGATACCTGGAACAGGGGTAGAAATGTCTTCTGCAACTATTTTAAAACTGGAAGTTTGATCTCATGACTTTAAATGTTATTTCTGTACTTGACACCTAATTTGATGGCCTAATTTGTATCTCAAGCTAGACTTCTTTACAATCTAGACTTCCAGCTCCAAGTGCCTATATAACAGCTTCACTGGTATGTCTACCTGGCATCCCAAGCATAACATGTTCAGTACATATTTCTAACCACTGCGTGTGCCTCCCTAGCCTTTCCAGAATTAACAAGAGCACTGCCCATAGCCCAGCTGTTCAAGTAAAAAGCCTGAGTCACCATGGACTTCCCTTCCTCTCACTCTTATATGCTGCTGATGATCTTGCCTCAACCACTTCTCTCAATCTCTCCACCATCACCTTAGCCTCAGCCCCCATCATTTCTTGCCCCAGTTTATCATTGAAAATAGCTTCTAATTGGTTTCTCTGTTTCATCTATTACTTTCCTGCATTTTATTCTTCACACAGCAGCCAGAGTCATCTCAGTTAAAAACATATGTCACATAACATTCCCGTGCAGAATGCTTCTATTTCATGCTGAAAATGCTCTCCAGTGATGCAGTGGAAATTCTTGGATAAAATTCTCGATTTCAAGATAAAATTCTAACTGCTCATCATGTCTTTATGTCCCTACAGCCTTTTGATCTAACTCTCCAACTTCTTCTTACATAAATGTAAATGTCGTCTTACATTATATGCTATTTTTTTATTGACCCCCCTAGATAAGCCCTCAAACAGTGAGTGTTGGGAGTTGGTATACAATGCAGGAGAATAGCAGGTCATGCCACCCCAAAGTATGCAGCTTTGGTATACCAATTATTAGGTACTTGAAAAGCAGCAAATGCAGGGAGAGGCTTTCTCTGAACTCCCCTTATCTACCCAAAGACAGAGCCTCCAAAAGAATCTCAGTTGTAACATGCCCTCCCCGGGAGTTTCATCAACAAGAAAAGATTGACTCCCATCCAAAGAGAGGAGACTAGAAGTCAACACCATACCAGACACTGTCACACACTATTGTAGCTCTGCTATATTTTTCTAAGGATCCATTTATTTCCCTCCAAAATCACTCTCCACCTACCCAATTAAAATGCTATTTAAACCCAAATTCTAGGCCACCTCAGAGACTTCCTCATTTTTCTCTGTATGTATGAGGTATACGTGTTAATAAACTTCTGTTTACCTGGTGAAAGACATTCAAGTCAGAGTAGAGTAACTGGGGCCTATACACAGTTTGAAGGTCAAGTTCTGAAAATAAAGATATGATTCTCATTTCAGCCCACCTAGTCCCTTTGTTCAGTGTTCACTTGAAATAATGGGCCTTGCTCAGCCCGTGTGGCTCAGTGGTTGAGTGTCAACCTATGAACCAGGAGGTCACAGTTCGATTCCCAGTCAGGGCACTGAGTCTGCCCCCTGAGTGTATCTATCCACTGAGCCAAACTGGTTAGGGCTACAGTGATAAAATTTATGTTATGCATATTTTACTGCAGTAAATGCACACATACGCACCTCCTAAGTTCCAGTATACCTATTATACCAAAAATAGAGGTTTCTTAAAATGTAAACTAGACCCAAAAGTCTGCAATGTCATCTAGAATAGAGACTTTTTAATATAGTCCTCTTAACTCTCACCCCAAGCTTCATTCCCAGGAGCTCAGCCAAATCTGTGGTACACAGCAGGCCTTCAATAGCACTTACTAAATTGAATTTTGGACAATTATACTGATGATGAAACAAGCCTACATCCATTACCTAGGAGTGACTAGGAATTGAAATAGATGTTACCTCATAGAACAGACTCAATTCTGGTCGTTATTGTCATTATCCTGCTCACTCTTCTGTGCCATCGCCTTGTATCATCTAGAAGACCATCCCTATTGTCTGTTGTTCTTCTGCCGTGCTTCTCTCCTTGTTTCTTTAACCGTCGCTCCCAATTCTTGCTTTCCAATCTTAATTCACTCCCACTTTCAACCTCAGATTGGGGCACTGATATGAGCTCAGAGTCGTAATTCAGATACAGTCTGTCAGGCCCCTATGGAGTGGGAGCCTGGGGTCCACACTGTGTCATACTTGGTAAATGTCTGTCTGCTGGAAGCAAATTCAATAAAATGCAAGAAGTTCATCAAAAGGCTGATGAACCTTGGAGCTTCAGCAGGGCTCAATTCTGGTCGTTATTGTCATTATCCTGCTCACTCTTCTGTGCCATCGCCTTGTATCATCTAGAAGACCATCCCTATTGTCTGTTGTTCTTCTGCCGTGCTTCTCTCCTTGTTTCTTTAACCGTCACTCCCAATTCTTGCTTTCCAATCTTAATTCACTCCCATTTTCAAGCTCAGATTGGGGCACTGACATGCACTCAGAGTTGTAATTCAGATACAGTCTGTCAGTCCCCTATGGAGTGGGAGCCTGGGGTCCACGCTGTGTCATACTTGGTAAGTGTCTGTCTGCTGGAAGCAAATTCAATAAAATGCAAGAAGTTCATCAAAAGGCTGATGAACCTTGGAGCTTCAGCAGAGCTGAAGATCTGCATATTATCGCCTGCTGCCAGCCAGCCGAAGGCAGTTCCCCCAACCTGATCATCTTTTTACTGTTTACCAAACCTTACCTTTGATATGTATATCTGCTTTGCTATAGGGCAAAATGTGTGAATTAAAAGCCCTGGGTTCAGAGATTCAGGGAACTTAGTTACTAAAGCTAAGCCTCCCCTGGCTCCCCCAACATGCCTCCCAAATTTATATTTCATGTCTAGTTTATTAATTTAGGTCGCAGCCCCTTCTCCAGATTCCTGAACCCTTCTAGATGTGGATAAGACCGCGGCATCTGTCCAGTCTCTCCTTATCCTAGACATTTACCAGGAGCATGCAGCAAGCTGCAGGCTACCCCGTCCTCCTTCAGAATCACTGAGGGACCATCCCCTCACTTAATCCCAACTCCTGTCACCTCAATCTTGGTTTGCTGTTTCTGCCTTAGTTCTTTAAGCCCTATCTGATCCCAACTAAATTCCAGCTAATTTATTACCACCTTGGGCTACCCACCTCCTCACCATTAACTTGCCAGACTCAGCATGGGCAGCACGGTGTGGCAGTATTCTCTAATCTGGGATGTGTTGGGAAATGTTTAACAACTGGCTCTCCAGGCAAAACAAACAAGATAACACTCAAAGAAACAACATCAAAAACCACTCGATTTTGTAGCGTTTGCCGATTTCTGTGGTATAAGTACTTCCACCAAGCAATCCATGTGATGTTACTAAATATGGACTTGGAAAGAGATACCCAGTAGCACATCATCACTTAGTGTTCCCACAGGTGCTAGCCAGCCTCTAAGATAATCACATCCTCCAGTATTCACACCTAATATTTATTCCCTTCCCACATTGTGCTAGAGTTGGTTTATGTAACCAATCAAATATGGCAGAAGTGATGCTGCGTTCCCCCAAGGTTAGGCTATAAAAGGCACTGTAGCTTCTCTCTCTCTCTCATCACGCGTTTTGGGGCTGGCTGCCATGCCGTGAGCAGCTGATGGAGAAGCTCATGGAGTGGAACTGAGGCTCCCATCCAACAGCCATGTGGTTACCATCTTGGAAGAGACTCCTTCAGCCCCAGTCAGGCTGCAGGGATGGCCACCGTCCCAGCTGACATCTTGACTGCAGCCTCATGAGAAACCCGAGCCAGAACTACTCAGCTAAGCTGCTCTCAGGTTCCTGATTTAGAATCTTGTTGAGCTAATAAATGTTTATTATTTTAAGCTGCTAAGTGTTGGAGTAACTTGTTATGCAGCAATAGATACTTAATATATTACCATACACATAAATAGATGCAAATAACCTCAAGAGCATAGGTAACGGGAATAATGGTAGTAAAATAATTAGGAAATGACAGGTTGTGAATATTTACTGATTTTGTTTTTAACATAGTTTACATAATTATATGTTTGTATCATTAAAATTTTAATAACAGTTGTGTTTAACATATAGCTTTAAAATCTCCTGAAAATTTAACAATTAGCTGTCCTGAGCTTACATGAGCCAGTTCCAGAACAGCAGGGACTGTCATCCAGTGGTTGCCAAACAGTTTTGGTTGCATATACCTATCAGTAACGGTCCATTGTGCTTATATATCTATATAATTGCAAATATTGGTGGTTAGCATGACCCTATGTGCACATACTACTGTACTAATATGGTTATAAAACCATGTAAAGTTAAATAAACAATATCTTAAAATGGATTTTATTTTATTGATTTGTAATGTAAAACATTTCTTTTCAATGCAAACAACCTTTTTCTAAGCAAAAAAAAAAAAGGATCAGCACTATTAGATTATCACTATTTTCACCTGTAATGTGGCTGAAATAGAGCTTATTCCAGAAGGCACAGCGTCCACTCTGCCAATTCCTTGTGGTTCCTTTGTGCTTGAGTTATTAAAGTTCAATTTAAATCATGGTCTCTCTACAGGAATATTTTAAACTACTCTTCATCTTGTGGATTAAAATTAAACATAATCTTCAAAACCACGTCACTGTACGCATGCAAATAGTAATAGTTGATGATTCTATGGAATCGAGTTAATGCGAATGGGGACCATTGTCAATTTCAATTCATTGTGGTATCCCCACTCTTTCCAGTACACTTGGCACATCACTGGTGACAAACAACTGAATGGGGCAAGTGAAGGTGGCAGTGTCAATCCACATAGTAAGTATTAAAGTTTAACAACTTTCACCTTTTTAAAAATATTTTTTATTGATATCAGAGAGGAAGGGAGAGGGAGAGAGAGACAGACACAACAATGATGAGAATCATTGATCGGCTGCCTCTTGCACCCCCTCTACTGAGGATCAAGGCCACAACCCAGGCTTGTGCCCTGACTGGGAATCAAACCGGGACCTCCTGGTTCATAGGTCGAAGTTCAACCACTGAGTTCCCCCAGTGGGCCACAATTTTCACTTTTTAAAGTAAAATAAATGTGTTATTATTTTTCCTCATACACCAATGGATCGTTTTGCCCAGTCACTAGAACGTCACGTGTCTCCCCCTTTTAACCTTTAGAGACCAATGGCTTAATCCTTTGCTGGCAACTAACGCTGACAAATGGTGTAAAATGGCCATGCAGGGCCTTGGACAAGGGTTCCTGAGAGACACGTCCCTTTTGTAAGAGGTAGGGAATTGCTGGAACTTGGATTGACAAAACTGGGTTGAATGCAAGGGATAGAAGAACGCAAACAGCTAGAAAACATTAGCTGACTCTGTAGAGCTGAAAAGAAGAGATCAAAAGAAGGTTGTTTTAAAAACAGCAAAACAAAAAAAATATCACAGCAAAGACCCAGCACACGTGATGGGTGTGTTACCCACCAGAATTGTGGTGCTTTGTTAAGAGCAAAAGTCAAAAGTAAAAAAAAAAAAAAAAAAAAAAAAAAAAAATGCCAGTAAGAGAAAGGAAGAAGCTATAAGTGTGATTTGTAAGCATCTTTTGAATTCCTAAAGTTTCCTTTTATGGGAAGATTTAATAGAAGAATAAAGCAGTCACCCATCCTCCTGCAGAACATCTATAAATGTGTTATTTTCCAAAAAAAAAAAAAGTCTTTAAAGATGATCATTCAAATGCATATTTTTCTGCATATTACAAAGTAATTTGTCACTTCCTTTGTGTTTTGATAGATGTTTCCTGGTGTTTAGCTCCAGAACATTTCCTTTCATGCATCTGAAGTGTTGTCATTTCCTAGAGACTCCAATGTGGCTTTTAAAAGAGACTGTTTCTCCCCCAACCACCACCTGCTCTCTGTGGTGGGTCTTAACCCAGGGAAACTGGGAGGCCCTGGTGAAGGTGGCACTTGACCCACCTTCTTTAAGCTCCTTTGTCACTGTTTAAAACACCTTTGCCGAGGTGTTGGGATTAGGGTGAAGGTGCATAGAATATATTGATACTGCTTCTTTTTTGAGATCGAAACATGTACTAAATGTGCTATTCCAAGAGGAAAACATTAATGAAATAACTCCATGAGCATAGCCCTTGACATTTTCTAAAGCACCTTTGCTCATTGGAGGCTACTTGCAGCCCTGGGTTGAGATTATTCTTATTTACAGTTGACCAGCCTGAGGTCAAGTGGTTTACCCAATTTACACAAAGCCCGTCTCGAAGGTAAATATACAGACACAGCAGGTCTTGTCGCATGTGGTGAAAAGGGAAAGTAAAGATGATTTTTTTTTCTTCTCTTTGGCTTCATGTTTTCACTACTTCCTACCCTCACCTGGTCTGGGTTGAGGTGAGTCAACAGTCCTCATTTACTTTCTACTTGTTTTGAGAACAAGTATAAACAAAAATAAGACTCAGGGTCAGGATGAGAAATCTGTTTGGCTATAAAGCAGAAAAGACAGAGGCTGTATAGGAGAATCGGGAAAGAGACAAGAATCAAGAAAACTCCAGATTTTTCACAGGACTGTTTCGCCTTTTCGTAGCATCTTAAGGTAAAATGAGCAGAGACTTTGTTTCGCCTTGTAAGACTGTGTCACTGTGTGAGCTGCATGTCTCGTCTGAACCTCAGTTTCTTTCTCTCCCAAACACACACACACACACACACACCTAAATTGCCAGATAAGATACAAAATACCCAGTTAAGTTTGAACTGGAGATGAAACAACATAATTTTATTAGGCTAAGTATATTCCAAGCAATACATGGAATATATTTATTCTTTTAAAAATGTTCTTTATCTGTAATTCAAATTAAATTGGATGCTCTGTATTTTTATTTGTTAAATCTGGCAACTATAATTAAGTTTCAAGTCTACTTTCTACTTCTGAATGTCGTCTTACTGGTGCTGAGGACATTGCCACTGTCAGCTGCTGGGCTTTGATGGAACAGTCACTTTCTTGTATTAGGACATGTATATTACTTGCAAATAATTCTTAGTTTCTGACTCTAGTTACTCAAAGTTCACACTGTGAGGACAGCTCCCATTCTGCAGATGCTACAGAAAGGTTTCAAGTAGATATATCTTGGAATTTGTTTTCTTTCTCCCCAAATTGCAGATATGCTTAGTCCCTTCACTGCCAAAGGAGCAAACATCACCAGTTAATCACAGTGAACTTAATGTCCACCTCCTATGGACTGCAGATAAGGACAAAGGCTTAATTATCAAGGTCAGGATTTTTCCTACAAATCCTATTCTTTGGCTGTCAGATCTATCACAAAAACTCATAGAATCTCCTTCCCATGAATTGGTTAATTGGAGACATGCCGTCTCAAATGGATTGAATTCAGATTTACCAAATGGCAGGCAAAGATGGAATAATTCTTCAGATTACTCTCTCTCTCTCTCTCCTCTCCCCATCCAAGTCTCCACTTTGCTTGGGAGAACCTATGAAATTGGACTTGCAGAGACAGTAAGCCATTGCACACAAAGAATGTAGAGGGATCTCCTGTCCCTGCACACAACCGTGAACCTGACCCCATCAATGGCTCCCATATCAAAGCCAAAGGAAGGTATGATCGCTTTGTGTGCCCTTGAGGGTTGTTTTGGTCCCAGAAAAGACCATTTTCAGGTTCTTAAAATGTTATTGAATGTGTTAAATTATAATGTATTAAAATCTAAATCTAATCTTTCTTAAGATTTTTATTGAGATGAAATTCACATAAAATTAGCCATTTAAAATATATATGTATATTTTTATTGATTTCAGCAAGGAAGGGAGAGGGAGAGAGAAAGAGAGAGAGATAGAAACATCAATGATGAGAGAGAATCATTGATTGGTTGCCTCCTGCACACCCCCTACTGGGGATCAAGCCTGCAACCTGGGCATATGCCCTTGACCGGAATTGAACCCAGGACCCTTCAGTCCACAGGCTGATGCTCTATCCACTGAGCCAAACTGGCTAGGGCAAAAAAAATTTAGCCATTTTGAAGTGAATAATTCAGTGGCATTTAATACATTCATAACATTGTGCAACCACCACCTCTATCGCTGATGCTCTATACACTGAGCCAAACTGGCTAGGGCAAAAAAATTTAGCCATTTTAAAGTGAATAATTCAGTGGCATTTAATGCATTCATAACATTGTGCAACCACCACCTCTATATATTTCTAAAACATTTCCCATCACTTCAAAATCAACTCCTTACCCATCAAGCAAGTTTCTGCCCCTTTCCCCCTCCCCCAAGCTCGGTAACCACCAATCAGCATTTTGTGTCTATGGATTTACCTATCTGGACATTTCACATAAACGAATCATACAATCTGTGACCTTCTGTGTCTGGCTTCTTTTACTCAGCACAGTGTTTTGGAAGTTCATCCACATTGTACTCCATTCCTTTTTATGGCTGAATAATGTTTTCCTTAAGTTTTAAAACTCAGCTTATAAATCTTAGTATTCTATTTCATAGAATTAACAAATTTTGAACAATCACTATTAAACTAATATTTTAGTCCACTTACATAGTTAATTAAAATGTCTTTAAAATTTCAAATAGTACATACTTAACATATTCCATTTCTTTAATACTTTAAAGAGCATTGAAATGGAAATATAACTCACATGTAGAAAAGCACACAACTGATACGTACACGGCACATGAGTTTTCACAAAGTGAGCACCCCTGGGTAGCTTTCACCCAGGTCAGAAATAGAACATGCCAACAACAAAAAAAGAAGAA
This sequence comes from Myotis brandtii, assembly GCF_000412655.1. Lineage (NCBI taxonomy): Eukaryota > Metazoa > Chordata > Mammalia > Chiroptera > Vespertilionidae > Myotis > Myotis brandtii. The sequence continues at coordinate 87,912 of NW_005371912.1, read as the reverse complement.
GAAGAAGAAAGAAAGAAATAGAACATGCCTAGCTTTGCAGAAGTTCTCCCGGCCCCTTTGTATTTTCATGTGAAAGCGGCGTTGTCTCTGAGTCTGGGATCTGTGTGATTTTCTGTGGAAGATACTGTATGCTTATCTACCAATTATTTGCTAGGCACTTGTGACTTTAACAACAATGGCTGGCATGTTGCAAAGGACAAGATTCAGAAAGAAGCTCATGTCTTATGGCTTTTATAATCATTGCCCTCCCAGAACCATCCCCGCCCCCGCCAACATATTCTTCCTTTTGTGCTGAGTACATGTTGACCTTCAGTGAGAAGGGATTGGAAGTGCAAGAGAAAGACATTGTATATCAATTTTACGTTAGGTTTATGCTGAAGATCAACTGCTAGTTACAGTATATAAATTTCCCCTGTTGTGTGGGCAATTAATCTTCTTGTTATGAAAATCCTTCAGGAGTTGCCAGAGATAGACAGAGGAACTCCATGGGCTTTAATAGTGTTGGCCATCAAGGGTTCCTACGCGCAGATGGGGTAAAGAGACCCCCTTAGAAAGGGTGCCTGAGAAGAATTATTTCCAGCTGGAATAGACTTTAGTTGCAGCAGCTGGAGGAACAAAAACCCACAGCTGAGATATGGACATGTGGAAAGTAGGTAAGAGTTCAAGTGGGAAAGCAGTGGGGCCATGCAGAAGAAGGCTTTGGAAGCTAAGAAAGGAATATGTTGTTAGATCATCAGGAGTTCTTGGAGGGTTTTGAAGGGAGCCAATCAGATGCTAACCATCCTCCACCCCTTCGTCATTATTTGCATTTTCAGAGGGGTTTTCTGAGGTGATGTGAGGACTGATGGGGGGATTCTTCACGCCTTGGCTTGCTGGGGAGATGATTCTGTTCAACAAGGTCCTTTATCAGGCCTCTGCCCTCATCGTGGTGTGGGCCGCCTACCCAGCCTGCTGCAGGAGTTCGGGATCAGCCATCCTAAACATGACGCTCCCACACACCTATTACTTTGAGCTGAAGACACTTGAGCAGCAGATGCTGGAGGAGTTCCCTGACTCCCTCCTTAATACCTACAACAGGCCACAGAATTTCCCATGAGAGAGGTGCCTTCTTTTTACCAGAAAGTCAAGAACATCCCCATCACCAGAGACCCGGGCTTGCTTTTCTACCCTTGACCCATTTTGCCACAGAATACTGGGAGGGTTTGTTAGAGTAAAAGTGGTTTACACTCTAAGGCAAATAACAAAGTGCTATTATCTGAACACACAATACACGCTGCCCTTTCAGAACGATTGCCTGTAGACTTAGTGCACGGTGCAAAGCAAAGCCCCCTGGGAACGAGCCCTTGCAATGAAAAAGGTTTATTATCATAATGGAGGATTCAGTTGCTTGTTCTGATGAGAGGTGGAGGAGTTTCTAAATTCATGGTATTAATTTAGAGTTTGGGGGGAAATAATTAAAAATGTAGGCCACCTATGGGTGCTGCACAATGTGGATATTAGTGTGGTTATAATGGGACTATGATACATTTTATTTACGCAGTCTCTAGCTACAAAGAGGACATTAGGTATTTTTGCAGTGGGACTCAGAAGCCTAAAACAAACAAGATTAAAATCAGCAATAAACCAAATCAGGAGAAGCCAGTGAAACTCAGCAATAAATCTGATGCAAAGCCAATGTGACACGCCAAAGGCCTTTGAGAATGTGCTGCAGGCTAAGGCTTATGTGTTCTCAATTTAGTGATATGGGAGGATATGGAAGGTGGCGGTTATGACTGGGAGGAGAGGTCAGCCAGGGAGCACTTCCTATTGTAGGAGGAACAATTCTGATTTTGTGAGGAGAATAGGATTTTCATGCCCTACAGATTTTTGTGAAAACTGTGTGTGTGTGTGTGTGTGTGTGTGTGTATGTGTGTGTTTACTCCCCACAGTCACTCATTCTTGTATGACTCGTACTCTGTAGAGCCAGCAAATTCTTCCTTCCCACATTATCTTTCTGGGTCTCCTACTAAGGTTTTCTTCTCTCTTGCTCTCAATTCTGTTTCTCCTACTCCCATCCCCAGCTTCCAATCTTTGAAACCTCTCCTCTTGGTGTCCCTGGTGTTACTGTAACATTGCACACTAGACAGAAAGAACGCTATTGAGACTGGATTCGGCAGAGGGGACTGTTCACCTGCTCAGAATAGCAGAACATGGACTGAATGATATGGGGCTCAGTGGGTGCAGGTATCTAAAGGTAACGACGCTTAGAAAAATTCCTTATCTCAGAACTGTATGAAAATGGCAGTAACGATTTGTTGAGAAAGACTGAATGCTCTTTCTGTATGGAAAATAGCTTCTTTTTTCTCTAGGCACTTGAATTTAACATCCTCTTAAAAAAGCGTATCTCCTAGCGCCCTGGTAAACTGCCTTACCCAGTAGGTTGAAGAGAATGATTCGGGTGTAGTTTTAGCTGTTCCATGTTGTTCTTGCTGCAAATGCAGATGAATTTGCCTGTCAAAGCCTCACCTCTAAGGATGAGTCTTTATTGTGTATTTTCTATGGAAGATTTGCCCATCTGTCAGTAATTCCACAAATTGCTTGCTAGCTGCCTGCTCAACTTGTTAACAAAAAGGGTGTGTGGGGCTGCTGCATCTCTCATTCTGCACAGGGTACACTGCATCCCCAGTCTCCTTGGCCCCTCTTCTTGCTTTGGTGACTCCGGGTTCCCTGTGTGGTGGTGGTCACAGAGCTGTCTCCTCCCCCTGACTGGGAAGTATTACTTCCTGCTTGGCAGCTGTGATAAAAGGTCCTGCTTTGAGCTGCACCATGGGACTTTCTGGGTAACACCCTTGAACATCCTCTTCCTCCCTGTGCCATTGGCTGACAGTGTTATTGTTTAAACACGTCATTTCTAAAACCATGTAGCAACATCAGCGTGTAATCATGAAGCATGCTCGAGTTATTTCCCAACTTGCTGGTATGTTTCTGCAAGGTGGGCACTGCTCTCACATTTGCTTTGTTTTTCTTCATGTCTGGCTCATTGCTATGTATGTATTAAATCCCCAATAAATATGCCTTTTCCACATATACTTTTACGTTTTCTCCTCCACACATTATTTTTTATTTATTTTATTTATTAATTTTTTTTAAAATATATTTTATTGATTTTTTACAGAGAGGAAGGGAGAGAGATAGAGAGTCAGAAACATCGATGAGAGAGAAACATCGATCAGCTGCCTCCTGCACATCCCCCACTGGGGATGTGCCCGCAACCCAGGTACATGCCCTTGACCGGAATCGAACCTGGGACCCTTCAGTCCGCAGGCCGACGCTCTATCCACTGAGCCAAACTGGTTTCGGCTATTTATTAATTTTTAAATGTTCAAACATACCGAGAAGTTGAAAGGATTAAACAATTGAAACCTACATGGTTAGATTTAGCAATTACTAATATCTGGCTACATATGACTTATCTGTTTATACATATTTTATTTTCATCTAAACCACTTGAAAATATCCTGCAGAGACCATGATTTTTCACTTATAAATATTTCAACAATTTCCAAAAAATAAGGATATTTTATTATATAACCACAATACTCTCATGGCAAAGGAAAAAGTATAATATACAGTTCACAGTTAAAACTTCAGAATTGCCTTCAAAAGTCTTTCATAACTGTTGTTATGGCTTTTTAAAAATCTAGGATTGCATTAAGGTTCATAGGTTGCATTTTGTTCTTACATCCAAAATGTCACTTTGAATGAATGAGGAGGTTTAAAGTCATTCATTTACTGTTCCTGTCCCATGGTTCTTCTTGGTAGAATCTAGAATGATTAAAGGAACTAGAGATAATATGTTTAGAATACTCAGATCATGGTCTAGTATATAAAGCAAGCACTTGTTACTAGGAACACTGGGATTGTTATTTGGATTAGAGCAGGGTCGATATTCTGCAGATATGCACCAGTATAGTGTTAATATGAAATGCTGTTTATAGTAACCCCACCTTGCCCATGAGGGATATACTCCAAGACCCCCAGTGAGAGCCTGAAGCCTCAGATACAACTGAACTTTTTATATCCTATGTTTTTACTACACATACATACCTGTGATAAAGTTTAAAAGAGATGAACAATAACTAATAATAAAATAGAACAATTTTAATAATATACTGTAATAAAAGTTATGTGAATGTGGTAACTCTCTTTTTCTCTCTCAAAATATCTAACTGTACTGTACTCACCCTTCTTCTTCTTCTTGTGATGATGTGAGATGATGAAGTACCAAACCTATTGCCGAATCGGTGTAACCATGTCCCACTTGCAGTAAGTGACTTAGTGTCGCTCATTTCAGGGGACCCCTTGTTGAAGTCTTTGTACAGACGCAATGCTTTCTGGCACAACATGTTGCCCTCAACCAGAGCACATTTTCTGCTCATGTCTTCCACTCACAAATTTAATGCCTTTTCCATCGTACCTAAGCACTAATCATGCATGTGGCTCTAACTTTTGTAGTTTGCAGTGGAACAGCAAAAAAAGCAAGGATTTCTTTTCCTCCTTCACAATTTCATCCATAGGAGATTCGTTCTTATCATAGATCTTAGTAACCTCAGCTAAAACCTCATACAATTTTTTCTTTCCTTATTAAATAAAGAACGTTCTCCTTTTCACTTAAAGGAAGCTTTACAACTTCTCTTCAGCATATCTGAAGCACCAGCACCACCACTCTTGGGCTTGGGGGTCATTTGAAGTAAAATATGGGTGACTTGAACATAAGCACTGTGATAGAGTGGGTCTGATGATGGAAATAAGTAACTAACGGGCAGGGAGTGTCTACAGAGTGGACACACCGGTTAAAGGAATGGCTCTCGCACCCTAGTGAAATGGTACAAGATTTCATCATGCTTCTCAGAGTGGCGTGCAATTTAAAACTTATGAATTGTTTCTTTCTAGAATTTTCCATTTAATATTTTCGGATCGAGTTTGACCAAGGGTAACTGAAATCTCGGATAAAGGAGGGACTACTGTACTGTTGGTAAGTAGCTATTGCCTGAAGCCCTCCACAGTGTGTGCCTTTCTCCACATCTCTCACAGCCACACGACAGCACCTGAAGGCTGAATTCCTAGCAGGCCCGAGGCTGAGGTATCTATTCTAAGTGGTCAGTAGCTGTGCCATACCATTCCTTACTTTTAAAATATCACTCCTGGACTAAATGTAGATCTTGCTAATAGACACATTCCAGATTACTCTGTTTCTATTTTATTTTTCTTACCAGTTTACTGAGATCATTGCTTAAAAAAATTATTTAGAACTTCTGATATTTTGTCAAGTCACTCACTAGTTTTAGGATTAAATGTGTCTTACTGATTAAGATCTTAAGTTATCCTGTTACTCATTCCTGTAATTTCCTGCATTTTGATTTTTATTACACTCATGCTAATCTATCGTATATAAAAATCTTATTTATGTTTTCCCAAAGGAGAGCACTTTTTTACATGATCACTCGAGCAGAAGAACCCAGCATTCAGTGCTCAGGTGAAACCCAACATTCAGTGCTCATCCTATATAATAAAAGGCTAATATGCAAATTGACCTGTCCCTATGACGTGCACTGAGCACCAGGGGACAGATGCTCAATGGAGGAGCTGCCGCCTGGTGGTCAGTGTGCTCCCACAGGGGGAGCACCACTCAGCCAAAAGCCCTGAGCTGGAATCTTGTGCACCGGGCCTCTAGTATTTATTAATTTACAAATGTTTGCATGGAACAGGTAACAGGTGATAGCGGCTGTTTCTTAAGAATTGTGTGTATATCTGAGCATTTGTTTACTTAATATTTTTTAAATTAAGTGTGGAAATTTCACAAACCTATAAAGTTAAATAAATGTCATCTATTTTGCATTTCCTTAGTGCCTACAAGTGTTTCTAAAAGTGGTGCTTCTGAGCAGTTATTTACATAATCAAAGAATTTGATGAGATTTTGAGCAATCATTTAATTAAATTACTTTAAAGCATTAGAATGTGTAAAGGTAAATGAACTATGTGTACGAACTCTGAAAAACTGTATCAGGATTGCCAAGTAGACGTTAGAAAAAAATTTTGAAGATGAAAATGGAACATGGATAGACAATGCTGAAGAAACAATGATTGGAAGTGAGAAGAGTGAAATGCCATAAAATTTCTCAAAGAGATGCTAATAGTCAATAGACTGTCAGCACCTTAGCCGAACACTGGTGTGAGCACCCTGCAATGCAAGATATTAGTGACAAAAGGGCGGCACAATACATAAAAGCCAGAATATTAGAACTATTAAAGATGGCCAGGATAATGTGGGTTATGCTGGGTAAATCTTATTATAATACTTTATTTAAGTTATTATGAGCCTCTCCCGCCTCCACGACAGCACTAAGGATGTCCGACTGACAGCTTAGGTCCATTCCCTGTCAGTCGGACATCCCCCAAAAGCTCCTGGAAGTTATTATTTTTGAATACTTAATACTTAGCATAATTCAAAATTTTAAAAACACAACCCTACTCTTCAAACACCATTTCCCTCTCAAGAAGCAACCAAGATGATCATATTATCAGCTTTTTGTATTCTTACAAGGATACATAATGCATAAGGAAGCATGATATATTCACTATATATATAAATTCAGTATACATATTCACATTCAGAAAAGTGAACAATGTATTCAACAATACATTGTTGTCACCTTCAAAAAAGTTAGTAAAATAGAATAGAAAAATAAAATATAAGTAAGATATAAACAAAATTAATATGTATGTAATCACCACCTAATCAAGAAAGAGAACATTACCAGCACCCCTTCCCTCACCTGCTACCCGGTCCCTCTTACCCAGAAGGTAACCGCTATCTTTACTTATAGTATAGTTTATTTTGCCGGTTTTAAAACTTTATACAGACGAAATGAAACAGTATGCATGCATTTTTTTGTGTGCCTTTACTCATTACACACATTATATATGTATATGTGTGTGTGTGTCTCTGTGTGTTTATTGATTTCAGAGAGAGGAAGGAAGAGGGTGAGAGAGATAGAAACATTGATGAGAGAGAAATATTAATTGGCTGCCTCCTGCGTGCTCCCGACTGGAGATGGAGCCCACAACCTGGGCATGTGCCTTAACCAGAAATCAAACCTCCTGGTACATGGAACAGTGCTCAACCAGCTGAGTCACACTGGCCAAGACACAATATACTTTTGAGACTCATTCATGTTGTGTGTATCTGAAGTTGACCTCTTTCATTGATGTAGGACAGCAATTTTCAACCCTTTTCATCTCATGGCACACACAAACTAATTACTAAAATTCTGCGACACACCAAAAAATATATTCTATTTTTTATTGATTTGACAAAAAAATAGGTGTAATTTTTATTCATTCAAACTGGATGGCTAGGGGGAGAAACCAAGATGGCGGCATAGGTAAACACCGGAGATTGCTGCCTCGCACAACCACTTCAAAAATACAACTAAAAGACAGAACGGACATCATCCAGAACCACAGGAAGGCTGGCTGAGTGGAAATTCTACAACTAGAAGGAAAGAGAAAAGCATACCGAGACTCAGAGGAGG
>NW_005371912.1:71333-79262 GCF_000412655.1 Myotis brandtii | reverse complement strand
AGTATTATATGAAATGCTGAAAGGTATCCTTTAAGAAGAGGAAGAAGAAGAAAAAGGTAAAGATACAAATTTTGAACAACAAATACACATCTATCAACAAGTGAATCTGAAAATCAAGTGAATAATCTGATGAACAGAATGAATTGGTGATTATAATGGAATCAGGGGCATAGAAAGGGAGTGGACTGACTATTCTTGGGGGGGAAAGGGGTGTGGGGGATGTGGGAAGAGACTGGACAAAAATCGTGCACCTATGGATGAGGACAGTGGGTGGGGAATGAGGGAGAAGAGTGGGGTGGGAACTGGATGGAGGGGAGTTATGGGGCGAAAAAAGAGGAACAAATGTAATAATCTGAACAATAAAGATTTAATAAAAAATAAAATTAAAAAAAACAACTGGATGGCTATTGTTGTGTTGGTTATTGACATTTTTTATTTGACAATATAAGGAAAAAGAGGTCCGTGCCCCTGATTAAAGAGTCAGGTATTGCAAGTTTTAAAAAATCTTGTTGCACACTGGTTGAAAATCACTGCTGTAGGGTCTTCGATTGTATGACTGTGGCATTGTTTACTGCTGTTACTGGGCATTTTCTTTTTATGCCCAGTTTTGGGATACTATGCATAATGTTGCTATGAATAACTTTTACATGTCTCTTGGTGCATATATACTAACATATCTGTCAACAAACCTAAAAAATAGGTAGCCACATTTCTTTTCTTTTCTTTGACTTTCTTTTCTTTCCTTTTCTCGTCTTTTCTTTTTAAACTTTTTAAAAATATATTTTATTGATTTTTTACAGAGAGGAAGGGAGAGGGATAGAGAGCTAGAAACATCGATGAGAGAGAAACATCGATCAGTGCCTCCTGCAAACCCCCTACTGGGGATGTGCCTGCAACCAAGTACATGCCCTTGACCGGAATCAAACCTGGGATCCTTCAGTCTGCAGGCTGATGCTCTATCCACTGAGCCAAACCATTTACGGCTAGGTAGCCACATTTCAACAGATATGGAATCCAAGGCTCAGAGACAATTTAGGCAAGCAAAAGTGTATAGGAAATAGGGAAATATAAGAATACCTGGCACATTTAGGGCATGGCTAGAGAGTACATACCATGGGGTAGAATCAATAAGGAAATGAGAAAGATAGTTTAGAGGTGGCTCTCTAGTAAACGATGTTATGGGCAATGCAAGTCCTTGGAGGTTTAAAGCAAAAGAGAAAAAATCAGATTCTTGCCCCCTTTTTTGGGAGGAGGGGGGATTTGTAGGAGAGATTAATTTGAAGAAATATTACAACATATGAAAACCACATACAGTCTTAATTTCCACCTACAGTGGTAGATTTGGTATAATGCATAATTAGAAACCGTTTAAAATCCTGAACGCATGAAGTACTGCACATTTTGCTCACTAAGTCATTAGTTGATAAGCAAACTTCACAGAACAGCTTCATGTGAGCAAAGGCCACAAACACTGTGCACAACACATTTAATTTGACGGATTTCTACAAGTGAGGTGGGTAGATTGGAATGATGGCGGGATAAGAGAAAAGGGTAACAAGTGGGAAGCCATGGAAAAAACTGAGAGGAGAGATGGTGAGCAGGCTATGATAGTGGGAATGCCGAGAGGGGGACAGATTTAAGAAACACTGTGCAAGTCAAAGTTATAGAACTTGGTGTCCAACTGAATGATGACTTAAAGGACATAGCTTGGTCTACCTCTAGATATAGATATAGATATAGATATAGATATAGATATAGATATAGATAGCAACCAAGATGATCAACTTCAAATACATACAACATGAATAAATCTCCTGGCATGTCCCAAATATTCCAGGTATTCTTATATTTCACTTTATATATGTGTATCTATATTTTCATATATATGTATACTTTTTAAGGTGAAACTTATAGCATGCACTTAATCATTTGAAAGTTACAGTTTGGTGACATCTAACACATTCACTATGCTATGCAACACGATCTAGAACATTTTCATCACCTCAAAAGGAAACTCTGTCCCCGTAGAGCAGTCATTCCTCATACTTGCCTATCCATGGCCCCTGACGCCTACTACCTTCTCTCTCTTTGGATTTACCTTTTCTGAATATTTCATGTACATGGAATCATACATTGTGTGACCCTTTGTATCTGGCTTCTTTCACTAGCACAGTGTTTCTGAGATTTCATCCATGTTGTAGAATTCACTTCATTTTTTCTAATCCTATATAATAAAAGGCTAATATGCAAGTTATCCCCTCGGGAGTTTGACCTGGAGACCAGGAGACCGGGAGACTGGGAGACTGGGAATTCGATCACTTGCTATGATGTGCGCTAACCACCTGGGGGTGGCGCAGAACATGGCGAGTGACCAGCGGCGGCATTGGGGTGGTAAGGGAGGAGAGAAGGAGGAGGCAGGGAGGCCTGGAGATAGGGAACCTGATTGGCCCTGATTGCTGGCTAGGCCTAGGAACCCTACCTGTGCATGAATTTCATGTACTGGGCCTCTAGTATCTGAATAATATTCCATTTATAGATATACCACATTTTGTTTATTTGTCTATCCATTGATGGACATTGGGGTTGTTTTTACCTTTTGTGAATAGTACTGCTATAACATTTGTATATAAGTTTTATTTGAACACCTGGTTTCAATTCTTTTGCATAATACCTACGAGTATAATTGCTGGGTCACATGGTAATCTTATGTTTAACTTTTTGAGGAATCACCAAACTGTTTACCACATCAGCTACACTATTTTATATTTCCACAGGGAAAGTACTAGGGTTTCATTTCTCCACATACTTGTGAACACTTGCTATTTTCCTTTAAAAAAAAAAAAAAGCCATCCTAGTGGATGTGATATGATATCTCATTGTGGTTTTGATTTGCATTTCCTTAATGTGCTACTTGGCCATTTATATATTGCCTTTGGAGAAATGTCTGTTTCGATTCTTTGCTCATTTAAAAAATTGGATTATTTATTTTTTTTGTTGCTGAGTTATGAAAGTATATTTTCTGAATATTAGTCTCTTATCAGATCTTGCAAATGTTTTCTCCCATTCTGTTGGTTATCTTTTCACTCAATAGATTTTTGAGCCATTTATTGAAACAGAAAACCCAGAGGAAAAGCCAATGGGGATAGATGAGGGAAGGGAAAGTGGGTACAATGAAGGTGTTGGTTGGAAATCTGGGGGAGAGGGGTGACTAGAAAGTATTTGGCTGTAATGTGCTGCCTGGAACACTATGTGCATTTGGTGTTTGTTGAATGATGGAATCTGGAAGGGAATTTGGGGGCCAGTTGCTGGCTTAGATACCAGCAGTCAGAGGCTTGTGTCCGACAGAAACAAAGGACACTCCCCTTTCAACAAACTTCTCTTTTATTATTGAATAATATTATTAAATGCAACTCTTGGCCAACCTCCTAAAACATTCAGGAACTCAAATGCCATATGAAGTTTAAACCACAACTTCTCAATCAGTCAACATAGGCTAAACCAGGTACCAGGAATGTGGAAAACAAAATCAACCAGCGAGAGATACAGCCTATTGCGAGTAACTTATAAATTTCCCTCCAAAGAGAATACCATGTGTGCTAAGCTTACATTTGTGTAAGACTTATTTAAACCAAAGTAATTGAAAGAGCTGATATAAAATTTATCATTCCAAATAAAACAGTTGCTTTTACCATGATGAAAGCGCCGTTAACTTTCCCCTTCAGTTTATAATCTATGTGCTGTGCCTTGATTTTCTCAGCCATGCCCAAAGCACATTTTTTATATCTTAGGTGAGCTGAGTCTTATAACCAGGAAATGTTCATGGAGGCTTGAAACTCCTTTTCCAGAGCTCTGCCCGCCTTGTTGATCTTATGAGACACTCCTTTAAAAATCCATGGAGCTGGGGGTCCTGTAGACACCAGGTCTGGCATGTTTTTCTGAATCTCAGAAAAGCAACTCTGCTGCTGAGCTAGCTTGACGCTCACATTTCATTTATCCACAATAATAAGAATATCAATACCTTGGATTTATATAGAGCCTCTCATCCAAAGAGATCAAAGCATTTTAATTTAATTGGATGTTCCCATGGCTTTAAGAGCCTCTAGGTATATTTACAAATGTAATAATAAGAAACAGTCTCCTTGGTGTACAGTATAATAGACAATATAAAACAAGACCTGAACATACACTGCTTCTCACCTTCACTGCACAAGCATATCCAATGCCTGGCCACGGAGTTCAAGGTCCTTTCTGAGCAGAGCTCCATGTATCTCTACCTATGACACCACTTGTCCATGAATCCTTTATTCTAGTCAATTTATTCCCTAAACATAGAATGCGTGTTTTCACTTTGTACCTTAAGCTGTCTATATGGCCCTTCTCTTCCTCTTTAGGTGTGTAAGTCTCTACTTTTTGCGGGGGATGGGAAGTGGGGGAGGGGAGGAGTCCAGCTCAATTATAACCAAACTATTCCATGCGGACTGCTCTAGTCATCCTAGCCTTCCTTTCTTATTTCCCATGGAAACATCTGCAGCATTTATACTATTATTCTATGGGCATTGAGTAGATACTGTGGTTTATGCTCATTTCTTTTTATTTCCCTGTAGAGCATGTCAGCTCCTCCACACAGAGAAGTCTGTAACCAATCTTTTACATCTTCATGAACTTTAGCTGGTTCCCTTATTTTATTATTTCATTTTATTTTATCTTATTTTATCTTATCTTATCTTATCTTATCTTATCTTATTTTTTCATTGTTCACAGTTTGGTGAAGGTTTGGAGTTAATTTAGAAAGTCACCTAGAATAGAAGCGATGTAAAAGGGTATGTCTTGAAATATGGTAGCAATCATCTCAGGTAGAAACTCTAGTTTAACTCTAACCCTGCTGTTTGGTTTCTGTACTTATTTGCTTGCTAAAATAATAGAAAAGTTATTTTGATTTTCTGAATTATATAAATCATCCCATTCGATTAAATACCCTATTGATTGTAATGTGAATATCCCATTGGTTGTGGTCATACTGGTCTTAGAAAGCACATTTTCCTTTACCTGGGAAGGACAGCACAATTATCTCAAGGTCAGAGGGCTCCATTTAACATGTCCCTGTTGATTCAGTGTTCCGGAGACCCAAAAACTGTAATTTAGATAACATGCTTAAGTCTGACCAGGTTCCTCATTCTAGACCCGAGGGCTCTAGATAATGTGTTTCTGTCAATTCAGTGATCCGGAGACCCAAAACGTAATTTAGATAACATGCTGCTTCTGCTTCTGTAAACTGCTTTTTTGCAAACCAGGTTCCTCATTCCAGACCCGAGGGCTCTAGATAATGTGTTTCTGTCAATTCAGTGATCCGGAGACCCCAAACTGTAATTTAGATAACATGCTGCTCTGCTTCTGTAAACTGGTTTTTTTTGCAAATCAGGTTCCTCATTCCAAACCTTGGGATGTAATCAATACCTTTGTGATCTTTGCCTATATAAATCTGGTGTTGGGGCTGGGGCGGGCACTATGAGATTTGGGAGAGCAAAATGCTCCCTCATAGTCCTGGATTTGCAATAAATGTGACTCTTTAATTCGACTTCTTGAGGCGTCCTTGTTTGATTCGCGGGGTACATTACAACATCCTGTCACCGGAAGATGAGAGAGGTGCAGTGGGAAGGAAGTGGAACAGAGAAGCAAAAACAGTTTATTGAATTAAGATTTAATTGGGGTGTGTTGATTTAATTTTTGCATAATTGCGTTTCCAGTTAAGTAGCCCATCATTTTTTTATATTTATCCAATTCTTGCTTTTAAAAACTGTTTTATTTCTGTTTGTAAAAGCAATACCTATTCATAGGAAATTTGAAAATAGCACACAGAAAAGTGTAAAGAAAAAATGAAAAATTACCCATATTCTTGCTTCTCAAAAGAACTTCATAATACCCATAGAGGTATATTTTAAACAAAATTGGTATTATACTTGAGTAATACTAGCTGATCATGCATGTCTCACAGTCTCACAATACCCTCGGGGAGTCCTATTATCACCTGCTTACTGATAAAAAAAACTAAAGCACACAAAGGTTGAGAAACTTGCCTAAGGTAACCTGGCTATTAAGTGGAGAGCTGGCATTGAATCTAGGCAATGCTACTGTACACCTGCATTTTTTTTTTATTGTGGTGAAATATACATCACATAAAATTTACCATTTTAGTATATCATTCAGTAGCCTTTAATACATTCTCAATATTGTGCAACCATCACTATTATCAAGTTCCAGAATGTCTTCATCATCCCAAAAGGAAACCGTGTCTATAAAGCAGTCATTGTCTTGTTAATGTAAAAACATTCAAACCTGTAAAGAATTTTTGTAAGTTTATTTGAGCCAAACTGTTGACAATTGCCAGGGAGCAGAATCTCAACAGATTGGGATAATGCTCCGGAGAATGACTGTTTTTCACCTTGTTTTATACATTACGATCAAAGGAGGAGACATAAGTGGGTTACATGAAATCCATTGGTGATAGATTAGGGAGGTGGGAGAAAGCTTGGGTCTGATAGATTAGGGAGGTGGGAGAAAGCAAAAGGGGTGGGGTGGGGGGAACTCTGGGATTGGATGAAAAGTAAAATGATAGACACATACTTCTTTTACTTAGGTGGGTGCAGAATAGTTATAGTTAACAGTCAACAATTAACGTGGTAACCATAACAATGAAGGAATTAATGGTCTCTGTCCTGGTGACCAGATGCATTTGGTTGTGTCCTAAGGGATCGGGAAAGAAAGAAGTCACAAATTACCCGGACATTTCACAAGCATGTTATCTTAGATACAAAAAGACAATAGGCTCAGTTAAGGTAAAGATTGACCTTTATCAGGGAAGATACTGTATAGGACATGACTACCCACTAAAACTGCTTTTAGTTAAAGTTTTACTTTCAGACCATACTTTGTGGTTACTTTAGGTCTTTGAGTTTGCAAAACCGCCATGCAGGCCTTCCCTGAGCTAGTCAGGTTAGCATGTGGACTTTTTTTTGTCCATAGTCTATTCCCACCTTCCACAAATTCTGGAAACCATTAATCTGCTTTCTGTGTATGAATTCGCCTATTTCAGATATTTTGTATAAACGGAATCATACACTGTGTAGCCTTTTATGTCTGGCATCTTTCAATTAATATAATGTTTTCAAGGTTCATCAATGCTGTAGCATGCATTGGTATTTTATTCCCTTTTATGGCTGAATAATATTTCATTGTATGGATATGTCACATTTTGTTACATATGATACCATATTCATCCATTGATGGACATTCAGGTTGTTTCTACCTTTTGGCTATTGTGAACAGTGCTGCTGTGAACATTTGTGTACAAGTTTTTTTTTTTTTGAGCACTTGTTTGAAATTCTTTTGGATATATCCCTATGAATGTGCTGCTGTGAACATTTGTGTACAAGTTTTTTTTTTTTGTTTTTTTTTTAGCACTTTTTTGAAATTCTTTTGGATATATCCCTATGAGTTGAATTGTTGGGTCATTTGGTAATTTTATGTTTAACTTTTGAGGAGCCACAAACTATTTTCTGTTATGCCAAGATTTCAGGATCCCCAAGAAACCACACCAGGGAGCCAGCCGTATCAGATGCAAAAGCATAAGAGTCTTTATTCAATCCCTGGCTTGGCTCCCCTACCCTCCTTACTGGCGCAGCAGCAAGTGGCAGAGAGAGAGAAATCTGTGTGGAGAGAGGTTTTATAGGGGGGTTGGAGTAAGGGGAGGAGAAAGGACTGTGGGCTCTGCCGATTGGCCAGGCGCAAGTCGGTGTCTTGTTACACAGGATGTGGTCATATCTATGGCGCGCACACTTCCCTTGATTGTCATTGGTTAGTTTAAAGAAGTACTGGGTGTGGCTAGCAGAGGCTTAGGCTTCTGGGAAGAAGCTCCTTGCCGAGCACATGGCT
>NW_005371912.1:50314-71218 GCF_000412655.1 Myotis brandtii | reverse complement strand
CTTACCCTGGGGCAAGATGGAGGGCGTAGCCCTCGCCCTTTCATTTTCCACATTGGCTGCACCATTTACATTCCACCAACAACGCACAAGGTTCCAATTTCTCCACATCCTTGTGAATATTTTTTTCCATTTAAAAAAATCACAGCCATAATGAAACAGGAATTTTTAGGGGTGAAAAAGACAGGTTTAGGAAATTTTAGAAATTAAGGGGACCATGGAAGAAGCACAGGGCTACAGAGCACCAGAAGGTATATTTCCATAGAATAGGAAAGCTGAAAACAGCAGAAGGTCTATATTTACAAAATAAAGGGAAGGAAGTCCCTCATCCAGAAGGAGAAGAAGAAAGCCCAAAGGGAATAGGAAAGGGAAGGGGGGGGGGGAAGAACCTCACATGTCC
The DNA here is from genome assembly GCF_000412655.1 of Myotis brandtii. Lineage (NCBI taxonomy): Eukaryota > Metazoa > Chordata > Mammalia > Chiroptera > Vespertilionidae > Myotis > Myotis brandtii. Next base: position 70,821 of record NW_005371912.1, on the reverse strand, counting down.
CATGTGAGGTTCTACCTTTGAGCTCAGAAGTTACTATAGTAACCAGTCTAAAGAAATAGTGACCAATCAGAGGGGATATCAAGGCACAAAGATCTACAGCCTCTATAAACTGTGGAAACAGGGACTGGGGTGGGGGTGAGGGACTCTTTCCTCCTTCCCACGTGGGAATCTGTACTTGTTCTTCAATAAATTTCCACCTTTGCTATACCACCTTCGTCTGTGGTTTTCATTCTTCGTTTCCCACGGACTTTGATTCCCACAGACAAAGAACCCAGGAACCCGTCTGCCCAGGGGAACACCATGTGTTCCAGTCTAAAAATCCTGTTTCAATAATAGTACATATGAAGTGGTATCTCATTATGATTTCCCTAATGACTAAAGTTGTTGAGCGTCTTTTCATGTGCTTGTTGGCCATTTGTATATCTCCTTTGGAGAAATGTCTATTCAATTCCATAGCCCAGTCTTTTGCTGCTGATTTGTAAGAATTCTTCCCATATGCTGGATAAAGACTCTTTTCAGATATATGATTTCCATATATTTTTCATATTCTGTGGGTTTTAAAAAATTTCTTGATAGTGTCCTTTGATGCACAAAGACTTTAAATTTCAATGAAGTCCAACTTATCTATTTTGTTGTTGTTGCTCATGCTTTTGGTGTCATATATAAGAATCAATTGCCAAATCTAAGGATGTAAGAATTTACCCCAAAACATAGGGGTAAATTCTTACATCCTTAGATTTTTATCTCATACATTTAGGCCTTTGATTCATTTTAAGTTACATTTTGTATGTGGTGTGAGATCTGATTGTGTCCACCCCCAAATTCATATATTGAACCCTAACCCCCAAAGGTAATGGTATTAGGAGGTGGGGAGGAGATTAGGGATTAGGCTTCTTATAAAGGGACCTTCCTCTAGCCAGTTTGGTTCAGGCGTTGGCCTGCGGACTGAAGGGTCCCAGGTTCAATTCCGGTCAAGGGCACATGCCCAGGTTGCGGGCTCTATCCTCAGTAGGGGGCATGCAGGGGGCAGCCAATCAATGATTCTCTGTCATCATGGATGTTTCTATCTCTCCTTCTCCCTTCCTCTCTGAAATCAATAAAGATATATTTAAAAAATAAAAAAATAAAGGAGACCTCACAAAGGTCCCTAGATCTTGGACTTCCCAGGCTCCCAAACTGTGAGAAATAAATTTTTTTTGTTTATAAACTATCCAGTATATGATTTTGTCGGGGTCCAGCCCCAGCGGGCCAGGGGTTCCCAAAGGTGTGGACGGAGACAGCATTCAGATGATCAGCATAGCTCTCTTTAGTCTCCGTGGATCTTCCTGTGCCTAGAAGTAGTTTGTCCCAAAAATGTTTTAATCTTTGGATTTAAGAAGAAATTGCTGGTCTCTTTTCATGGATATAAAAATTTCAATGTGATAATGATATTTACTAATAAAATCAGGAACTTAATCTGTTTTGCATCATTACCATTCAGTGCTCCTTAAACATTTGTTTTCATAAACTCTTCAATTTTTGTGGTAATACCTATAGTGATATAATGTCAAACTTAAGCATCCAATACAACACCAAATAGTAACTATTATGTATTGCTATTGTTCCAAGTATTTTATTTTATTTTAATTTTTGTTTTTATTGTTCTAAGTATTTTAAATGCATTGTCCTTATTTTTTTTTTAAATATATTTTTATTGATTTTTTACAGAGAGGAAGGGAGAGAGATAGAGAGCCAGAAACATTGATGAGAGAGAAACATCGATCAGCCGCCTCCTGCACATCTCCTACTGGGGATGTGCCCGCAACCCAGGTACATGCCCTCGACCGGAATCGAACCTGGGACCTTTCAGTCCGCAGGCCGACGCTCTATCCACTGAGCCAAACCGGTTTTGGCCAAATTCATTCTTTTGCATGTTAGATGTATGGGTTTATTTCTGAACTTTCAATTATACTCTATCTAATTTTTATCTTTATGCAAATACCACCCTTTTGATTACTGTAGTTTTTTAGTAAGTTTCAAAATCAGGAAGTCTGAGTCCTCCAAATTTGTTGTTTTTCATGATTGTTTTGGCTTTCTGAAGCTCCTTGCAGTTCCATGTGAATTTTTTGATCAATTTTCCAACCCTGCAAAAAAAGGCCATTGGAATTTTCATAGGATTGCACTGAATTTGTAGATAGCTTTAGGTGTATTGACATCTTAAAATATTCTCTTCCAATCCATGAACACAGGATGTCTTTCCATTTAGTTAGGTCTTCTTCAGTTTATTTCAGCATGTTTTATAGTTTTCAATGTGTAAGTCTTTCACCTCCTTGAATAAATTTATTCCTAAGTATTTTAATCTGTTTGATGTTATTGTAAATAGAATTGTTCTGTTAATTTTCTTTTTGGATTGTTTATTGCTATTGTATAAAAACACTACTGATTTTTTTTCTTGATATTGTATCCTGCAACCTTGCTGAATTCATTTATTAGCTCTAACAGTTTTTTAAAAAAAATTCTTTAGGATTTCCATATGTAAAATCATATTGTCTACAAAATAGGAATAGTTTTACTCCTTCCTTTCCAATTTGAATGCCTTTTATTCTTTCCTTGCCTAATTTTGCTAGCCAGACTTTCTAGTACTTTGTTGAATGGAAGTGGTGAAAGTGGGCATTCTTGTCTTGTGCCTGATCAGAGCTGGAAATGTTCAGTATTTCACCAGAGTATGATGTTAGCTGCGGTTTTTAAATAAATATCCTTTATTATGTTTAAGAAGTTCCCTCCTGTTTCTAATTTCTGAGTGTTTTATCATGAAAAGTGTGTTGGGTTTTGTCAAAAGCTTTTTCTCTGTCAACTAAGATGATGATCATTTTTCCCCACTACTGTTGGTATTCTTAGCCACTAGGCCCAACTATCTGCCTTATATTAATGAGTTATTTAACTTTATAACTTGCTTTTTGCACTTATACCATGAAAACTTTATTTTCAGTAAAGATTAAAATTATGATTTCCAGTGGCTATTTGTTATATTCTTATATGAATGTTCTATATTTAAAATTTCTATGTTGTTTCAAATTTTCAATATTTTTCTATGCCTCTATTTTTTTTAGGAACAAAGTCCCTAGAACTGGAATTATTGAGCCAAAGGCTATGACTACTTTTACATAAAAAGAAAATAAATGAGAACTCCAAGCTGATTTTAAAAAGTCAATGTGAACTTTCATCAGTACAATCTATAATAATAAAAGCATAATATGCTAATTAGACCAGATGTCCTTCTGGACTACCTTTCTGATGGGGGTCCCCACTGGGGTGCCTGGCCAGCCTGGATGAGGGGATGATGGCTGTTTGCAGCTGGTCACACCCCCTTCAGGGTGGGGGTCCCCACTGGGGTGCCTGGCCAGCCTGGATGAGGGGATGATGGCTGTTTGCAGCTGGTCACACCCCCTTCAGGGTGGGGGTCCCCACTGGGGTGCCTGGCCAGCCTGGATGAGGGGATGATGGCTGTTTGCAGCTGGTCACACCCCCTTCAGGGTGGGGGTCCCCACTGGGGTGCCTGGCCAGCCTGGATGAGGGGATGATGGCTGTTTGCAGCTGGTCACACCCCCTTCAGGGTGGGGGTCCCCACTGGGGTGCCTGGCCAGCCTGGATGAGGGGATGATGGCTGTTTGCAGCTGGTCACACCCCCTTCAGGGTGGGGGTCCCCACTGGGGTGCCTGGCCAGCCTGGATGAGGGGATGATGGCTGTTTGCAGCTGGTCACACCCCCTTCAGGGTGGGGGTCCCCACTGGGGTGCCTGGCCAGCCTGGATGAGGGGATGATGGCTGTTTGCAGCTGGTCACACCCCCTTCAGGGTGGGGGTCCCCACTGGGGTGCCTGGCCAGCCTGGATGAGGGGATGATGGCTGTTTGCAGCTGGTCACACCCCCTTCAGGGTGGGGGTCCCCACTGGGGTGCCTGGCCAGCCTGGATGAGGGGATGATGGCTGTTTGCAGCTGGTCACACCCCCTTCAGGGTGGGGGTCCCCACTGGGGTGCCTGGCCAGCCTGGATGAGGGGATGATGGCTGTTTGCAGCTGGTCACACCCCCTTCAGGGTGGGGGTCCCCACTGGGGTGCCTGGCCAGCCTGGATGAGGGGATGATGGCTGTTTGCAGCTGGTCACACCCCCTTCAGGGTGGGGGTCCCCACTGGGGTGCCTGGCCAGCCTGGATGAGGGGATGATGGCTGTTTGCAGCTGGTCACACCCCCTTCAGGGTGGGGGTCCCCACTGGGGTGCCTGGCCAGCCTGGATGAGGGGATGATGGCTGTTTGCAGCTGGTCACACACCCTTCAGGGTGGGGGTCCCCACTGGGGTGCCTGGCCAGCCTGGATGAGGGGATGATGGCTGTTTGCAGCTGGTCACACACCCTTCAGGGTGGGGGTCCCCACTGGGGTGCCTGGCCAGTCTGGGTGAGGGGCTGAGGGCTGCTTTCAGGCTGGTGGTTGTTGACTGAAGCTCCCAACTGCTCCTTTTTTTCCTCTTTTTTTAATATTCTTCTGGGCCAGCTTTAGCTCTGGCTCTAGCTCTGAGGCTTTGTATCTGGTTTGTTTGCCGTTCTATAATCGAAACAATGTACTTCAGCTCACAATGTTGCGGTCAGGCTGGCTGAAGCCCGGCTGACTGAAAGCCGGTTTCTGGGGTTTTGTTTAGCTTCTATATTTGCAACATAGTTGCTTAGAGTTGCAGCTGAGAGGCCGGCAGCGGCAGGCGGGGAACGTTGGAGTTCGCCGTCACTGGAGCAAGCAAGCCTCCCTGTTCGCTTCAGTGCATGGCTGCCGGCCGCCATCTTGGCTGACAGTTAATTTGCATAAGGATATGCTGATTAGCCAATGGGAAGGGTAGCGGTCATATGCTAATTACCATGTTTCTCTTTTATTAGTGTAGATATTTCTTTACAATATATGTTTAAGAAAGTAGTTGATGTGTTTTGGGGTTGCTACTTCACAACTCCAGACCTCTGAGTTTGCTTTCTATTCATCTCTTAAATTCTTAATCTTTACTGCTACTAAGCAGATTGAAGCATAGTAACTTCCATCTTGTGTAAAAAACTGCTGTTTGAAATTTTAACCCTGCTATTTTGGCTTCTGTAAACGCGTGCTTGCTTAAATAATAAGGAAAAATAAGACTACTTCCATTCCAGAGAGGCCATAAACTATGCCCCAGACAGAGTTGTCAGTGCTGGCTCCAGGCCAGGTCTTGAAATATGGTCTCACCGCCCTGTCCCAGCACATAGGACTTCTTTCTCAGAAGGTCCAGAAGTCTCTTCCAAATTTGGAAGACAAAGAGCTGAAAAAAGTATAAATAGGGAAGACTTCCATCATGTTGGAGCCCAGAATCTGACACATTCTACTCTGAGCCCACTAGTGCTAGCGTACTAATAAAAGACTCCAAATTAATTTGGCTTATTGACTAAGGTGTCTTCTGATTTACAGTATTACAAGATTACCTCTTTCCCTCCTTTTCAGTATTTGTTTTTTGTATTGTTTTTGATTTGTCTACTTCCTATACATACCCTAATCTTTGTTATTTGTTTATTTCATCTTCTGAATGAATAACTAAACCAAGAGTCATACGCAGGAAATATGAAGACTTACTAGTAAAAATATTAATAAAGCACACATGGACATGATTATTATCCATATTTTATTTAGCTTGGGAAGAAAAGGAATTTATAATCTGGTCAGTTTTGGTTTTCATTTCTTTGGTCTTCATCAATATCCATTTGCGGGTTCCTGAGTGTATGTTTTTTAGGATTATCTGGGAATACAGGGACACTGAAAATGATTGAACTCACATAAAAATAATGCAAAACACTTAGTTTTAGAGAATATTAAAGAAAAGCATTTGTCTCTTCATTTTCACATTTTACTGTTTTTAAAAAAACTACTATTTTTGAAGTAGAATCGTGCATGTAGACATCAAGCATAGACCCCTGCCCCACTTAGATATGCCCCTCCACACACACACACATTGTGGCATCATCAGATAAATTTTAACTTAAAAACTGATATCATTCTAAAAACAAGGAAATTAAAAAATACGAAGATCAGAATAAAGATAAGTAAGTCACTTATTAGGGGACTTCACGGAGCAGCCCCTGGTTTGGCTTCCTCCGCGCCCAGAAGCGGCTGAAGAAAAACTACAATTCCCAGCGTGCTTAGAACGCGCGTCGGCCTGGAAACGCGCGAAGTCCCGCCCCCTCACTCCGGCAACGGGAAGAGAAGTTCTGTGAAATGCTCTTCTCCTATTGGTGGGCTCTCGGAGAGGTCAATTGCAGAGTTCTCACCGCCTTCGCTCCATTGCAGCCCGCGGGTTCTCCGCCCGTTACCAAGATGGCGGCAGAGGCAGCCGGTGGCAAGTACCGAGGCACAGTCAGCAAAAGCAAAGACCCCTCGGGGCTGCTCATCTCTGTGATCAGGTGAGGGAGGCAGGAGGCAGGAGGCAGGGTCAGGGGACAGGGCAGCGGGCAGCGGCTCCACCTCCGCTTGGCAGGGAGAAGGGTGAGCCGGGTGCCGACCCTCCCCTGTCCTCCCCTCCTGGTCTCCTGCAAGCCCATCCCAGGGTCCCCACGGACCCCCCAGTGTCCGGGGGCTGGGCTGGAGGGAGGAGCCTCCCTCGGTGTTTTCTCTGGGGCCAGAGCTGCCCGTGGGATGCCCAGGCCCTGCCGGCAAGCTGTGGGGCGTGGTGGAGGGAGCCAGGTGAGCTCCGGGCGCCCGCCCCGCACCTGGATTGTGGGTTTCCCTCTGCCGCGCTCCCCGGAAGGGGCTCGGTTCCCGGGACTTGGGGTGTGAGGCCTGCCCCGCGCTGCAGATAATGTTGTCACACTCGGGGCACCCCAACCACCTGTGAACGGCCACAGCCTCCCTCTCGGGCGGGAGCCGGTAGTGAGCCCGTGCCAGGGCTGTGGGTCTGCAGGCACTCATCCGTTTTCGACTTTTATTCTGCCTCCTTTTCCGGTCTATTCCTTAAGAAGGAAAGAAAGAAATGAAACAAATTTCAAGTTACCCTCTGTACACATCCCCCCCCCCCCCCCCCCCAGTGGGAGTGGGAGTGGGAGTGGCAGGCCTTTTTTTTTTTTAAGTGAAATAAGTCGAGGATGGGGGAATCCTCTCAAGTACCATTAAGAATGAGGGAGTGACTGAAAACAACCAGAATAAAACGCAACACGTTTTTTACGTTGTTGGCATTTGAATTTCAACTCTGGTATTTTCCATGAAATAAAACGTGACTGTCCTCAACCCCCCCACCCCGCCATGGCAAACTTTTGGTTCAGTTCTTGGAGGGCTCTTGGACTGTCCTGATCTTTTTAAAACCCTGGCCCAGCAGTATCTGGTATTTAATAAGTTCTTGAATGAATGCACAGATCGAACTTTTAAAACAGCCTGCCTTTCCTGGACTTATAAAGACCCATCTCATGTGTGTTATTTAGGGACCTCTAGGTTAAGATTATGATATATGAAGCCATCATTACTAAATATTTTAAAGGATTAAGATGATAATTCTCTGTATGGAAATACTTAATATACTTGGCAGGCCAAGCAGAGGAAGTGCGGTTGTATTGTGGACACGTTTTCTTGCTGTGACAATACACAGGTAGAGCAGCTGTTCCACGGTATCAGAACATTTGTAGCTTCCCATCCGAATCCCCTTGGAAATATATAACACATGATTTATGTGGATTCTTTTTTGGACTAGTTCACTTTTTTCTGCCTTGCAGTCAGCATTCATTTAAGCAGTACATATTTCCTGTCTGTAGCATGGTGCCAGGCACTTATATGTACTTTGGAAATATTTATTGAATGAATGAGTGAATGCCTTGAATTTTGCAAAGACTAATTTGACATGATGTACACTATATTTGAGGGATAAAATATGTAAGTAACAACTATGACATGAGACTAGAAGAGACAGATGGGATGCAATGGGAATCCCCGGGAAGGAGTGATTATTTCCCAGTGAAAGTGGAGTGGGGAATTAGGGAAGTTAGCAGCTATATACAAATGTACCATCTCATTGGTGTACTTATGATTCTGTAGGTTTTACCCATTTCTTTTATGCTATATCAGTTTTTAAAAATGCAGTTAAATTTACCCTAATGTTCTATATTTGAAAAAAGCTTAAAAAACAAACTAAAGCTTTGTTATTGATACTGATTCAAAACATACATTGCTTTTTGGTTGCCTTTGTGTTTTCCAGGGGAAATTTCCCAATGCTGGGTGGTGTGGGGTGTGATTTTGTGGTTTATCCATCCATTTCTTATGTCCATACATATTACTTTCTCATGATCACCCTGATTTAGTCCCAGCGCATTTTTTTTTTTTATTCTGGCTTCTGTTCCTTTTTTTTTGTTTTCATTTTTCTTCCTTATTTTTGACCACCTCAGACCATTTGAACAACACTTTTTATTTTGTTCTATCTATTACCAGCATGATATAAATGGAGTGTCCACACCTAGCATTCTGGGTAAGGATACTGGTTCATGTTTACACGTGACCATTTTAAGACTGATGTTGTTGATGTCAGAATGTTGACGTTTATATATTCATGTTTACACGTGACCATTTTAAGACTGATGTTGTCAGAATGTTGACGTTTATATGTCAACATCTCTTTGAGACGCAGGGCAATTTTGACATTGTAGTGAGGGTGTTGCTAACTCTCTCCGCTCTTGTTTCCTTCCTGATATGCTTTTGAACATACCCAATGGTTTAACTTTCATAAACAGTGGCAGTGAATGAGAGGAGGATGGTGATATTACCTTGGTGTTCAGGCTGGGGAGAGTCAGGGGAGAGTACTTCAGGGAACAGAATAGGGAATGTAGTTGCTAAGAGAGTAAATATAAAAATTTCTCATCACAAGAAAACATAACTGTGAGGTGATAGATGTTAACTAAACATACTGTGGTAATCACTTTGCAACATACACATAAATCCCATTTATACCTTAAATGAATACATTGTTAAATGTCATTTTTATCTCAATAAAACTGGAGAAATTGTTCTGTCACTGTAGTTGCTGCTTTGTCTATCTGTTCAATTTGTATTTTCTGTGTTACCCTTCTTGCAACATTGTCTTCATGATTCCTCATTCCTGGTATAAAACTTTGGTTACCTCCTCTTACCCTTAACCTCTTTTCAAACTCTCAAAGACTGTAGCTTTCCTGGTTGCTTTGGCAACAAGCCTCAAAAAGAAAAAACAATTTTAGACTCATGTTAATAAAATTTGAACTACATCTAAAGGATACTTGGAACTAGATGTGCCAATTCTCTTTTATGTTTCCTTGGCCCTATCATTTTGTCACAGTAAATTACTTGTTCATGAAAGAGTCCTCTGTCCTCTGAAAAGTTTGCTTAGTTTAGCTTTATCTTTTTATATCACTGAGCAGTTGTTTTTCTTTTTTGAATAGTGAATGTTAAAAATTCTCCTTCAGTTCTCTTGTTCAGATATGTAAAAAAGGTCATTTCTAAACTACATTATGTATTGACAAGTTTTTATGTATTTTTAAAATGCTATTCCTATTTGTTAGAAGAGCATTTATTGTTATAATTGTCTTTTAACACTGGATAAAAAAAATGTACAGATGAATAAGGGGTTGACCTAAGGACAGAGTAGGTGTGGACATGCCTAATCCAAATCTCATCTAGGGCACCAGGGTTTCTAACCAGGGTACCAGGTAGTTAAAAAATGACTCTATTTTGCTAGTGTGGTAGTCCATCAAAGTAACTTAAAGATGAGGTATAGTGTAACTGGTATTAAAGTATCACATTTGGCAGATGGGTATTTTTAAAAGTACATTGAGACTCATAAATGAAATTCTGAACCATTTAAAAATATGTCAGGACAGTCAGGTCTTCCATAGGGTGTACTCTGGGCTTTGCAAAGAGGTCCGCAGGTGGTGAGGAGGGGCTTCGATGAGACCCAGGGCTGGGGATTGAGTCTGTCGGGCGTCTGCTCACTGCAGGTTTTGGTTTGAAGTCTGGCCCACTGGCCCCTTAAAATGGAACTAATTGGGTGGACAGAGTCCTGACTCCCTGCTGATGCACAATTTGTACAGTTTCATGCCCATGTCCGCACACAACATTTTCCTGCTGTACTATCAATCCTCTGCCCCCACCTGTCACCTTGTGTTTGGTGTGGAGTTGGAGCAGGAAGCCTTTCTAACCAGGAAATAAGCACCATGACATTTGGGAAATGCTCTTTTGTTTTTGTGAGTTCTTGTCAGATTTTTAATTGGGAAATGTGTCTACCTTTTACTGTTAGGTGATTTGCTTTCCAATTAAAGGTTGACTCTTCTTTTTATAAGTTGGTCTTTAATTGCCAATTTAATTGGGAAGACAAACTTGACTGTGACTTGAGGAGACCTTACCGAAACCTCGGAGTAGAGCTTTTGTAGGCAGATGTTACAGATGTCAAGGGGGTTACAGATGTCAAGGAGGTTTGAAGGAATTGAAGGCTCAGGTTTCCATCAGCTTTCAGGTCTTCACAGAAGATGGAATTTCAAAAACCGAGCAAATCCTTCATTGAGAACACCTGTTAAATTGCAGGGAGCGTATTTTGGTCAGCCCCATGTTTAATCCAGAGAACACTGTTGAGGGGTCCAGGCTTTGATGAGAGCATTGACCAAGCAGCTTTGAGGTCCACAACCCTGTTTGTGGTGGGAGAGGGGTGTAGACACTTCAAAGCAGAGTCCTGCACGTGGTGCTAGGTAGTCAGTGTCGTCTCCAGCACCACCTTCTCTCTTTATTTGAGCCCATTTCATAATGTTTTTTAGGGTTTCTGGCTCTCTTTGCACCCTCGGAGTCTTGTCACGAGTGACACACTTTGAAAATTACTACTAGAATACCTGAAGACTAAACACGTTCTCAACTTTCTGGGAGTCCCGGGACATCCAACAGCATATGTGGATGTAAGGGGGGAAAATTTTCCTTTTTTTTTTTTTTTTCTGGCTAAACATGCAGAATTAATATCATGGGAATCCACGTTGTAGTTTCTAACCTTTTTGTTGTTGTTATTTTAGAGAAAGAGGGAGGGGGCGGGAGAGAGAAACATTGATGTGAGAGAGAAAATTGAATGGTTGCCTTCCATACATGCCCCAGTGGGGACTGAACCTGAAACCTAGGTATGTGCCCTGACTGGGAATCGAACCCGACACTCCAACCAGCTGAACCACACCGGCCAGGGCATGTGTAATTTTTAACATTGGAATTTCTTGAAGGCTTTGAGGCATATGTTTTTAATGTTGGGTGATTGGTCAGGTTTTTTTTTTTTAAGCAATTACTTGTAGGTAGATGTGGGCACAGTCTTTGGTGGGAAGTGTGGTATAGTTAGTAGAAACTTACTGTATTATCCATGTAAAGTAACCCTGGACCAGTTACTTAAAACCACCAGTTTTAGTTTCTTTACTTGTAAAATGGGGTAATAATGATCTGCTATGGTTGTTGGGGAAATTAAGAGTGTGTGAAAGTGCCCAGCATAGTTTGGCATAGAGAAAGCATATTCATTTCCTCATTTTTAGGATCTGTAGCTTCTCTGGTTAGAAACTTTATTTTAATGTTTGCCAGCTAGCCACCGGGTTATGTTAATTTTCATCCAGACTATTCTTCCCAGGTTGGCTAGAATGTTTGATTCCAGTTATCAGAATGTTCTCTTTATTCCCAGGGAACTGTGTGTAGCTGAATTTAGATGGTTATTATTTGATAATATGAGAGTCAGCTAAATAGCTAGATTTAAATATATGTATGCTTATGTGTGTATGCAAAACAAAATGTAAACCTACATAAAATATAAAACATACTTATTAGATTATACACACAAAGATGTGTGTATAATCAGCAAGCAAATTGAAGGGCCAGTGATCTCTGCCTAGCTCATCTTTGCTGCCATTAAAACATTATACATATGAGCCGAAACCGGTTTGGCTCAGTGGAGCGTCGGCCTGCAGACTGAAAGGTCCCAGGTTCGATTCCGGTCAAGGGCATGTACCTTGGTTGCGGGCATATCCCTGGTAGGAGATGTGCAGGAGGCAGCTGATCGATGTTTCTAACTCTCTATCTCTCTCCCTTCCTCACTGTAAAAAATCAATAAAATAAAATTAAAAAAAAGAAATAATACTTATTATAAAAAAACATTATACATATGATTTCTAAAATTAAATGTGTAATTTTCTAAAATTAGTCATGTATTTAAAAATGCAAATATTTGAAGAGGAACAAAATAAAAAGAAGTGAAGACTTTTCTCCTTGTTCATTTCTTTCCTAAAACATAACCCTGTTAAGTGTCTTGTGGTTCTGTGAGGAAAATAGGGGACTATATTTAAGTATGTGTGAATGTATAATCTTAATGAAAAAATATATATTTAATGTATTAGTACAATATTGTTTATGAATTTATATATTCTTAAGGAATATTTATAAATATTATATATATTCTTTAAACAAGTGGGATCATGCTATGTATACTTTAAAACTTTGTTCATTTGTTTTACTTTATCTTTGAGATCTTTTCTAGCAGCACACACTGATTTCTGTCATTCTTTTCAGTAGCTATGTAGTATTCTGTCATATGTATACACCATAATCTATTTAATTGGGGCCACCTTTTACTTAGTTTTTAAACAAGCACTTTAGGTGTTTCTTTATTGTTTTTATCTTATGTTAAAACTATATTGCAGTGAGGGGGTATACCCAGGAATTTAAATTTATGGCAGTGGCAGTGGAATAGTTGCATTAGAGTATGTATATATGCCTTTTGTATTCTGACAGATAGAGCCAAAGTGTACTTTAAAAAGATGATAATTTACACTCCCATAAGTGGTATATTAGAGTACCTGTTTCCTCATGGTTTTGCCAGAAATGGAATTTTTATTAAAAACTTATTATTTATTATAGTTGACATACAATATTATATTAGGTCCAAGTGTACATGGTGATTTGACATTTATGTACCTTAGGATGTGCTCACCATGATGTCTAGTAACCAATCTATCATCATACATAGTTATTACAATATTATTGATTATATCTTCTATGCTCTACATTACATCCCTGTGACTAATTTATTTTATAACTAGAAGTTTGTGCCTCTCATTTCCCTTCACCCTTTCCACCCATCTATCCCCTTTCCAGCTACCATCGTTTGTTCTCTGTATCTGTGAGTCTATTTCTGCTTTTTTTGCTTGTTCGTTTACTTTGTCGTTTTTAGATTCCACCTATGGGTGAAATCATACAGTATTTGTCTTTCTCTGTCTGACTCATTGCACTTAGCATAATATCCTCTAGGTCCACCCATGTTGCAAATGGCAGGATCTCATTCCTTTTTAATGGCTGAGTCATATGCCATTATATATATCAGAAACTGGATATTTTTGATGATTGTCTTTACTAACTCTGCTGTATTAAAATATTACCAGGGGAGTGTTTCTTTCACTGTCATTTAGACACTGCTGTTGGATGTACCGGGAGGTGTTTTGCAAATATTTTTCCCCAGTCTGTGGCTTGTGTTCTCATTCTCTTCACAGTGTCTTTCCCAGAGTGGAAGTTTTTTATTTTAATGAAGCTCAGCTTATCAATTATTTCTTTCATTGATTGGTTCTTTGGTGTTGTATTAAAAGTCATTGCAATATCTAAGATCATCAAATTTTTTACTGTGTTACTTTCTAGGAGTTTTATATTTTGTGTTACATGTTTAGGTCTGTTATTTTGAGTTGATTTTTGTGAAGGGTGTAAGATCTGTGTGTACATTCATGGTTTTGCATGTGGGTGTCCGGTAGTTCTACCACCATTTGTTGAAAGATTATCTTTTCTCCATTGCTGAATATATGTTGGATCTTCAGCAATGATTCATGCTTTTTGTTCTCGTCCTTTGTACACTTGTCATTGCAACATTTCCCTTTATAAAAATTATATCTCACAAACATAAAAAATATATCATAAAAGAGTAACATTGTCCAACCTCATTTCCCAAAATACTTCCTCACTTTCTTTTTTTAAGGTTTTCACGTGGATGCTGTCCACATGCATACAAAGAATAATTGTTGTAATTATAATAAAGTTAACATTTTTTAGCATAACAAAATTTTTTTATGTTAATGTGTAGTCTTTGTAGTTATATACTTTTAAGTGGGAGAATTAAAAATATAGAAATTACAGAGAAGAAAATATAAATTACTCATATTCTCTTCATCTAGAATTAACTACTCTTAATAACTTTGCTTTCAATTTTTAGAAAATCACTATATTGTTATAAAAATAGTATGCACGCATTAAAGGAATTTAAACAATGGAAATGCAGAAAAATCTGAAGATAAAAAAAATTTCAAACTTTATCCTCCATAAGTTTCCTTCATTGAAATTAGATGAACCTAATTTCAGATATATTTCTCACACATGTGGGCTCTCTCTCTCTCTCTCTCTCTCTCACTAACTCTCTCTTTCTCTCTCTGTGTGTGTGTGTGTATGAAATGTCGGAGGGATTGATAGAAATAATTTTTAAAAAATAAATATGGGCCCTTGCCTGTATGCTAACTTACATGCTTACTTTGTCTCCCTTTTTCAGGTATATATATGTATAGTAAAATGTACACATATTAACTGTATGGCTTGATGAATTTTTACCTGTATAATCACATCAAAATAGAGAACACTTTCAGCATCCCTGTCAATTTTTTTAGTGTTTTGTGTGTGTGTGTGTGTGTACAGATATTCTCTTGTTCCAATACCATTCATTGAAAAGACTATCCTTTTTTTATTGAATATCTCTGCACCTTTGTAAAAAATCTGTTGGTTAATGTGGGTCTGTGTCTTGACTCTTAGTCTGTTCCATCCATCTTCTTATCTTGATGACAATACCAGTCTTGTTTACTGCTTTTATAAATTGTGAAGATGCATGGTGTAAGCTCTCCAACTGTATCCTACTTTATAAAAGTTGTTTTGGCTGTCCTAGGTCCTTTGTATTTCTGTATCAATTTTAGAACTAGGTACTCAATTTCTACAATAAAACCTGACGGGAAGCCAGACCGGTTTGGCTCAGTGGATAGAGCGTCGGCCTGCGGACTGGAAGGTCCCAGGTTCGATTCCGGTCAAGGGCATGTCCCTTGGTTGCGGGCACATCCCCAGTAGGAGGTGTGCAGGAGGCGGCTGGTCGATGTTTCTCTCTCATCGATGTTTCTAACTCTCTATCCCTCTCCCTTCCTCTCTGTAAAAAATCAATAAAATATATTTAAAAAAAAAACCTGATGGGATTTTGGTTGGGGTTGCATTGAATGTACAGGTTAACATGGGAGAATTGACATCTTAACTGTATTGAGTCTTCTGATCCATGAACAGGGTATATCCCTCCATTTAATTTTTCTTTAATTTCTCTCAGCAGTTTTAAAAAAATAGGTTTCAATGTATAAGTCTTACATTGTTTGTCAGATTTATTTCTATTGTTTTAAGCCACTGCAAGTTGTCCCACAGCTCACTGAATGCTGAGGTTCATTTTTTCCCCATTCTTTTTTTCTTGGCATTTTCTGCTGTATAGTTTGTATTGTTGTGTGTTCACGTTCACTAATCTTTTCTACAGTTCCTAATTTGTTAATTCCATGTAATGCAACTTTTTAATGGTTTGTTGTATTAATCTCTAGAAGTTTGATTTGTGTGTGTGTGTTTTAATATGTTTAATGTCTGCTTACATGTTTGCTCTTTCCTATAGTTTCTTGAACATATGGGATACAGGTATCATAAATGTTTTAATGTTCTCGTGTACTAATTTTATCATCTGTTTTATTTTGGGGTTAGTTTTAGTTGAATGATGTTCCCCACCTTCCTTCTACTTTTTGGATGGTAGATATTCTAAATTTTACCTTGGTAGGTACTGATATTGGATGTCTTTATTTTCCTATAAATATTCCTGAGGTTTTTTCTGGGATGTGGTTAAGTTACTTGGGAACAATGGGGTCTTTTCAGGTCTTGTTTTAAATTTCTCTAATTGGGAACAGAGCAACATTTAGGGCCAATTTTGTCTCACCAAGATGGCAAAATCCTTTGGAGTGTTCCTCCCAGTGCTCTGTGAATGATGAGAGTTCTCACTCTGGCTGGGCATGATTTCAGATAATTGTTCGCATTAATCCTCTCAGGTGGTTCTTTTCCTGGCCTTGAGTGGTTTCCTCTGGCGCTTGCGCTGATGATACCTCCCTGAAGAATGGAGAAAGACCCCCTATGCACCTCCCAGTGCTGCGGGGAGCTCTCTCCTCTCCACAGCTCTGCCCTGCAAGCTCTAACTGCCTTAATGTCCAAGTTTGAACCTGTTTTGTTTTTTGTAAGTCATTTCAGATAATTTGCATATGCTCAGAGAGGAAGAATAAGGTAATCAGATGTGTATATACAGTTTTGTCATGAAAATGAACTAGGTATCTTGACACTAGTTGGTCTTTCTGACTTTTCAGTAATTTGCGGTGTATTTAATTAAACAGCTAAATACCTTTGATTCATATAGTACTTTTTCAGGAACTTTTCCTTCAGAACTTTTACAAATGCTTTGGAATTCTTATATATCTGTTTATGTATTTCTTTATTTTTAACAATACAGTTCTTCTCTGTGTTGCTTATTTAGTGACTGTGATAGTATTGTTAATTGTGAGCCCGAGGTCTCACAGTTACGGAGCTGGTAAATGGGGTTTCTTTGGGTGCCATCATACTTGGTCTCTTTTGCTTGCATTCGGATGGTTGCAACCTGTGCTTGCATTTTCCAGTTTGCAGTGAGGAGCCTGCTCCCTGTGCGCTTCTCTGTTGCTTCCTTTCTCTGTACTTGCTTGCAAGCCATGAAATGAGTTATGATCTTGGTCGTTGTAGTATCAGTCCTTTATTTGTAGGGAATTTCACCTTGAAAAAACATGGCAACTCACCATTTAGCAGGAAGTTATAATGGAAAATTGTTGGGTACCATTTTACGTGGTAAGAAAATTTTAAGATCCTTAGGAGAACCTTTTCTTTAAAAATCTTAATAAAGCTGCTGCAGAAAATAAAGTGGTACATGATTCAAAAGGTGATTTTCTATTTAAAACTTGGTGCCTGTCATTGTGGTATGGGAGACATTATTTTTACTCAAAATATAACTTGAGAGCTTTTTAGAAATACAGGATTTCAATCACCACCTGACCCACTGAATCTGCCTTGATTTCCAGGTGATTCAAATACACTTTAAAAAACCAATTAGCATTTTACTCTTTAAAGAAAGCTGAGGTACTGGCATTGTAGCTTTGTTTCTTAAAAAAGATTATTTTAAAGCAATTCACACTGAAATACATACCAATAAAAATGATGTGCCTAGGATTTGCTTCAAAGTAATTGGGAAGAAGGTTGAGTCAGTGAAAGATGAAGCAAGATTGGAATGTGTTTAGTTATTGAAGCTGGGCTTTTTCGACAAGTGTCTTAATTTTTGTACGTGTTTGAAAATTTTGATAAAATTGTGTGTATGTGTGTTATATATGTTATGTGGCGGGGAGAGGGAAGAGAGTGGGGTTCTGTAGATTAATAAATTGCAGAAATGCTAAATAATGTATCTTCATGACCTGTCCCCCCAGCCCCTACTCTGACAACCTCCCTCCCAGAGGCACCTTGCACATTATTATATTCAAGTCTCCTGGATGTCTGTGGTTAACAACCCTTCAATTTGTGTAATCCAGAATTTCCAAACATGACCAAATTACACCTATTAATATCTTACAAAACATCATTTTGGAGGAACTCACCAGAAACTCCACATTAGGCAATAGCATACACCCTGAAAATGAACAAATGCTGTAACAAAAACATTTCACTGGAGGTGAAAAGTAAGATCACTGTGGACAAAACTTTTCGCAGGAGGTGGGGCTTAACATGCAAGAGGGAAAAGAGAGTCAGTAAGAGTAAGGGGTAGATGTTAACTTGACTTTGTCAACCCTGGACTCAGTTTTATGTGTTAGTGGGAGTGATTTTACTTAATTTTAGATAATGGCCTTCTCTGTTGGCTACAAGATTTATAGCTTTTGGTCCCCAGAAGTGTTTTGAATAACCGAGTTAATTGAAATATTGAAAAACTGCATGTGTTTGGTGTAGTAATTGGCCCTAAGTGCTGTCTGAAGCAAGACACCAGTGAGTTTTCAATTGACTTTAAAGCAGAAATTGCTTCCTGTCACTTGGTAGTAAATGAATCTTTGTACTGAATTAAGGGATGTTGTTTTTATGCCTCAGAAAACTTTTTCAGAGGGACTTGTTTGTCATCGTGAATTGCTATCAATTGGGATGGGATTATCTTGTATTTTTTGAGCTCTAATAAGGCAATTAGGAAACAAGCAATTGCAATGTATAATTGAATATAATAAAATCGATTAAAAAGTGTAATGTAGCCCTAACCGGTTTGGCTCAGTGGATAGGGTGTCTGCCTGCGGACTCAGGGTCCCAGGTTTGATTCCGGTCAAGGGCATGTACCTTGGTTGCAGGCACATCCCCAGTGGGGAGTGTGCAGGAGGCAGCTGATGGATGTTTCTCTCTCATCGATGTTTCTAACTCTCTATCCCTCTCCCTTTCTCTCTGCAAAAATCAATACAATAATTAAAAAATAAAATAAAAAGTGTAATGTAGCCCTGGCCGGTTTGGCTCAGTGGATAGAGTGTCAGTCTGTGGACTGAAGGGTCCCAGGTTTGATTCCGGTCAAGGGCACATGCCTGGGTTGCGGGCTCGATCCCTAGTGGGGGGTGTGCAGGAGGCAGCTGATCAATGATTCTATCTCATCATTGATGTTTCTATCTCTCCCTCTCTGAGATCAATGAAAATAATATTTAAAAAATAATAATTAAAAAAAATAAGTAGAACAACAAATTGGTATTTCTCGCTCTCAAACCAATAAATTAAAAAAAAAGTGTAATGTAGATTTGGTTATGCTTTGAGTGAAGCCATATCTAGTGTGATTTTATAGTGGTACACAGCTCAAACATTTCTTTAATGTGTGATTTTTTTACCGCTAACTTAGAATTATGAGGGTTTGTTATTTTTATAACAAACGGAAGCATTAATAGACTGCCTATCATACACAGAGTGCTTTGCTTAGTATAAAGTACAGTGGGGCCTTGACTTAGGAGTTTAATTCGACCGAGCTCGTTAAGGAGCTCGTTAACTCAAATTACTCTATCAACTCAATGCAAAAAATTGGCTGAGAGACAGCTGGTATCTCAAAAAACTCGTTAGTCAGGACACTTGTAAGTCAAGGCCCCACTGTATCTTTAAAGACCTCCTTCTCAGCTAGTTTGGTTAGTGTTTAGATTCATAGCAATCTCTTTTCCTCCTCTTCAGTTCCTGCTTTCACTCAACTCAGACTTGGCACTGCCTTCAGTTCCCTGCTGATAGGGTACGTATTTGTTGCTGTCAGGAATTTCTTAGGTTGGCTGTTTGGCACTTTAGAGGGAAAGAAAATCTGATGCTCACCCTTTGAGATAAGGGCTAAATAAACCTAATAGTGTAACCTAATACCTCCTGGTAAAAAGCAGTTTGGACAGAAAATAGGATAACATTTTGAAGAATCGTGTCAGCTCTAGACTCTTTTTTCTTGTGTTGGCATCAGTAGCAAAAAGAAATATTATGCTCCAGAAAGATCAATGAGCTAATTGGTCAGTAAAAATCAATAGTTAATTTTTGTCCTACCTGGAGTGAAGTTCCAGAACTAGTTAACTTTTGAATATTTGTTGAGAGTTTTAAAATTCTTAGTTTTTACTTTTATGATAATGTTAGAATATTTTGGAAATAAAGATGACTCCTTGTTTATTACTATTTCCGTTATGCAATTAAAAAGTAGTTAGAATGGTCGTAATGTGAGAGGAGGTAGCACTGATTGAGGGGCTCGGTGTTTGATGAGGGAGAAGTGCGAGGGCTCAGTGGCATCCACTTTGTTGCTGGGAGGCCCATTTTCGTACTTTCCAGAATGGGATGGATCACTGAGGAAATTGGATTCTTGTGGTTGATTGTGCTCAACTTCCTGATAAGTGATTTTGGGATATGTGGAGCCTTACTTGGTTTTTCTGAGTTGCTTGAAGGGATTTTCATTGTTTTGTTACTCTTTATTATTCCTGGAGGAGAGGTCACTGGATGCCAACGAGGAATGCCCTTAGTAGACAGTTTAGCCTATTCACTGTTTTCAGAAAGCATGACTTAATGCTAGTTATTCTGCAGGTGTCTCCAAAATTCAGGTGTATTATATTAAAAAAAATATATATATATATACTAGAGGCCCCGTGCACAAAAATTTGTGCACTCGGGGGGCGGGGGGAGGGGGGGCCCCCAGCCCGGCCTGTGCCCTCTCGCAGTCTGGGACCCCTCGGGGGATAACGACCTGCTGGCTTAGGCCTGCTCCTGGGTGGCAGAGGGCAGGCCCAATCCCTAAGTGCAGCCCCTGGTCAGGCTCAGAGCAGGGCCGATTGGGGAGTTGGGGCGCCGCCCCGTCATGCACAGAGCAGGGCGGATCGGGAGGTTGCGATGCC
>NW_005371912.1:23679-49411 GCF_000412655.1 Myotis brandtii | reverse complement strand
TGCTCGCTTCAGTGCCTGGCTGCCGGCCGCCATCTTGGCTGACAGTTAATTTGCATATACTCACTGATTAGCCAATGAAAAGGGTAGTGGTCGTACGCTAATTACCATGTTTCTCTTTTATTAGTGTAGATATATATATATGAAAGGCTAATATGCAAAGTGTCCCCTTGGGAGTTCGACCAGGAGACTGGGAGTTTGATCGCTCGCTATGACATGTGCTGACCACCAGGGGGTGGTGCGGAACGAAGGAAGGCCCCAGCCGGCAGCCGGAAGGCCCTGATTGGCCCTGATCACTGGCCAGGCCTAGGGACCCTACCCGTGCATGAATTTTGTGCACTGGGCCTCTAGTTTCTTACAACAGGTTAATTAGTTTAGTTATCTGAGGCTGTATTAGGCAGATAATTCTTATGGGTTTGCCAAGAATTTGTGTTGTTATGGTTAAGGGAGGGTGACTGATAATATCTGCCTTGAGAATTTACCTAACCAAAATAACACTGCCTGTGTTTTATAGGGTGATGTATGAGTCTGCTCAGGCTGCCATAACAAAATACCGCAGATTGGGTGGTTTAAACAACAGAAATTAATTTTCTTACAGTTCTGGAGGCTAAAAGTTCAAGATCAAGGTACTTGTGGTTTCTGGTGAGGGTCCCCCTCCTGGGTTGTAAATGACCACCTTCTCCCAGTTGTCCTCACATGGACTTTCCTCTCTGAGTATGTGGAGAGAGAGGGCTGTCTGTGTTTTTTCCTCTTTTATAAGTTCACCCAGTTCCTTAAGACCTTACATTATTACCTCCTTTATAGACTGTATCTCCAAGTGACATTGGGAGTTAGGGCCTCAACATATGAATGGGGGTGTGCGCCAAAATTTAGTCCTTAACAGGTGGTACTCTGGGGACTCTTATTACTTTGTTAAAGTACCATAAACTGCTTCCACAGTGATAGTTTGTCATTACCTATGGGTCATCTTGGGGCTCAGGAAAGAGTTCTGGCCAGGCTTTTGATTTTTTATAATTGGTTGTCAGCCTTACTGCATGCTTTTCTGGCTTATGAAGTTTAACCCTCTAATGCCAATATTTGCACTGTAGACTCTTTTTAAAAAACAACCACTCTCCAGTCAGCTTGAACTATTAAAATGTTTGCTGAGAGGAGGAAATTCATAATACATGATTTGATCCATTTAGTTCTATAAATTCCCTAATTTCCATCCATAGATTAAAAAGGATCATTAGAAAAGTTCTTACTGGGACTATATTCAGTCTTTCAAAATCTTTAGGTCTGAGTTGCATTTTAATGTTATATTCTTGAATAACTTATAAGGAATGATTATATAAAATTAATTACTTTTTTCCCCAAATGTTGTTGCAGACATTGTTCACTATATTGTACTAGAGAGCCAGCTTACGAAATTCGTGCACGGGTAGGGTCCCTAGACCTGGCCTGTGATCAGGGCTGATCTTCCCCGGCTGCCAGCAGCCGGCCCTACCCCCCTGCTGCCTGTGTTCGCCGCCACCCACCCCCGGTTCCCTGTTCCCCATCGGGTGATTGGAGCTTGCTGGCCGGGGGGAAGAACCAAGAGGTTGGCTGTCAGGGCTGGGGGCAGATCCTGTGTTGAGCATCTGTCCCCTGGTGGTCAGTGTGCGTCATAGTGACCAGTAGTTCCACCGTCCGGTCTATTTGTGTTTTACACTTTTATATATATACTAGAGGCCCAGTGCACGAAATCGTGCACTCAGGGGGGGTTGTCCCTCAGCCCGGCCTGCGCCCTCTCGTAGTCCGGGAGCCCTCGTGGGATGTCCGACTGCTGGCTTAGGCCTGCTCACTGTGGGGAGTGGGCCTAAGCCAGCAGTCAGACATCCTTAGCACTGCCATGGAGGCAGGAGAGGCTCCCACATCCGCCACTGCGCTTGTCAGCTGTGAGCCCGGCTTCTGGCTGAGCAGTGCTCCCCCACTAGGGGGCAGCTCCTGCTTTGAGTGTCTGCCCCCTGGTGGTCAGTGTGCATCATAGCGACTGGTCATTCCACTGTTGGGCTGAAACTGGTTCTCTGACATCCCCTGAGGGGTCCTGGATTATGATAGGGTGCAGGCCAGGCCGAGGGACCCCACCGGTGCATGATTGGGGCCGGGGAAGGACACGGGAGGTTGGCCAGCCAGGGAAGGACCGTGGGAGGGCTCCAGGGCTTGTCTAGCCCGTCTCACTCAGTCCCGATTGGCCGGACTCCAGCAGCAAGCTAGCCGTTAGATGCTCTAACCGGTTGGAGCATCTTTCCCCTGGTGGTCAGTGTATGTCATAGCGACTGGTCGACTGCCCCCTGGTGGTCAGTGCACATCATAGCAAGCGGTTGAGCGGCCTTAGCATATTGTTAGCATATTATGCTTTGATTGTTTGAATGGCCCACGGGACACTTAGCTTATTAGGCTTTTATTGTATAGGATAATGTTTTCTTTGTTGTTTTAAATGAAATATTAGAATTTAAGACTTGTTTAAAGTTTGCATCCTAGCGGAAATGGAATCTGTCATTTTAACAATGACAACAATATAACTGACTATGTTTCCCTTTTTGAATTGGCTACTAGGAACCCCAGCTTGGGGGGGCTCATTTCATTTAAACTATATTTGCCCAAATGACCAGAATACTTGTGTTTTACATTTATATGGCATTGTTTTGTCCTACATCTCTTTAAGGAGTTCTACTTTCTTATTTGTATTCCCCTCCCTCCCTTCCTCTTTCCCTCTCTCCCTCTCTCCCTCCCTCTTTCCCTCTCTCCCTCTCTCCCTCTTTTCCTTCTTATTTTTTAATCCTTACTTGAGGATATGCTTATTGATTTTAGAGAGAGAGGAAGGGAGGGAGAGAAAGAGAGAGAGAAATATTGATGTGAGAGAGAAACATTGATTGGTTGCCTTCCGGACATTCCCTGACCGGGAATCAAACCCTCAACCTAAGTATTCGCCCTGACCAGGAATTGAATATACAACCTTTCGGTATACGGGAGGACGCTCCAACCAACTGAGCCACACTGGTCAGGGCTTTATTATCTACATTCTTGTACAAGTCATCTCAGATCTTTTTTTGGAAAGAGCTAGGATAGAAATAAAATGAAACTTGAAAATAAATATTGTTATTCAGTATTCGTATTCATTATTAAATCCTGGTTGAAGGCTATCATTCTTTGCATGGGTGCTAACCCCCAAGTAGCTTCAAAGAACACTTTCAGCATGAAAGCCCACAAAACTGTAACTGATCTGGCTCCCAGGCTCCTCCCTGACCTCATCTCGCCCCTGTCACCCTTCCTCACTTTTCTAAAGCCACATGGATCACCTTGCCATTCCTTCTTTGAGCAGGCCAAACACTTCCTCCTTCATGGCCTGTCCATCTTCTGTTTCTCTGGAATCAGCTTTTCTGGATATGCCACCTCCTCCCCCTCGTACCTAGAAAGTTCCATTCAAATGCTGTCTTTATCGGAGGCCCTTCTTGGTCTCCATAAGTAAAATAGTCCCCATCTTCCTACTCTGCCTTCCATTTCCCATAGCTGCTACTCCCTGCCTCCGCGTGTTACCTGTTTCTCTATTTGTTTCATTGCTTCCCCACAAGAATGTAAGCTTAATGAGGGAGGGATTGGTTTTGCCACAGCTGAGTCTCTAGTTCAGCGGTTCTCAACTTGTGGGTCGCGACCCCTTTGGCGAACGACCCTTTCACAGGGGTCGCCTAAGACCATCCTGCATATCAGATATTTACATTACGATTCAAAACAGTAGCAACATTACAGTTATGAAGTAGCAACGAAAATAATTTTATGGTTGGGTCACAACATGAGGAACTGTATTTAAAGGGCCAGAAGGTTGAGAACCACTGCTCTAGTTGCTTAGAACTGTGCTTGCTAAGTAGTAGGTGCTTAATAACTATTTGTTGAATGAATAAATGAACTAAGTAGGGTCACAGTACTATTGTCTGTCCTTTCTTAGACATTTAAAAAAAATATATTTTATTGATTTTTTGCAGAGAGGAAGGGAGAGGGATAGAGAGTTAGAAACATCGATGAGAGAAAAACATCCATCAGCTGCCTCCTGCGCGCCCCCCACTGGGGATGTGCCCGCAACCAAGGTACATGCCCTTGACCAGAATCGAGCCCGGGACCCTTGAGTCCTCAGTCCGACGCTCTGTCCACTGAGCCAAACCGGTCAGGGCTCTTAGACATTTTTGAACAGGCATTACTTCGTGGGAGATAATTTGGCTGTAGTTGTTTCCTGGCCCAGGGAACTGCTTTCTGTGCCTCCTTCAGATCCTGCATGTGGCTGCCGCTTGTTGGTTAGCTTTTCCTAAGCACTTAGTGCACCCAGCACTAAGAATACAGAGAAAGGTCTGACCTCGGACCTAAATAAATATCTCAGCGCTTTCGAGTGGGGGAGGTGTTAAGGAATTTGGGCCAACTGCGTTGTGATTCACAGGTGACTGACTTTGTTCCTAATGATGGATAAGTCCACACTTCAATTGCACTTTATATTTTACAAAGCCCATTACACACTTCTCTTTACCACCACCTGGTGAGGCAGGTACTCTTATTAACTTGTCTCTTTGACAAGAAAGAAACAGATCCAGAGAAGTTAGTGCCTTTCCAAGGTCAAAGAGCTTGGAAGTTGCAGACACCTCATGTTTGCCATATCTGATGAGAGTGGTAAGAACTATTTCTGTAGAAATACACTAATGGTAGTATTCCAGATCTGTCTTCTTTCTTTTTGCATCCTCTTCTGTCTTTGACTGAAGGTTACTGTTCCTCTTGAGCATTGGTTCTTAACCTTCCTAATGCCGCAACCCTTTAATACAGTTCCTCATGTTGTGGTGCCCCCCAACCATAAAATTATTTTCGTTGCTACTTCATAACTGTAGTTTTGCACTGTTATGAATCGTAATGTAAATATCTGATATGCAGGATGTATTTTCATTGTTACAAATTGAACATAATTAAAGCATAGTGATTAATCACAAAAACAATATGTAATTATATATTCAATATGTGTTTTCTGATGGTCTTAGGCGACCCCTGTGAAAGGGTCGTTTGACCCCCAAAGGGATAGCGACCCACAGGTTGAGAACTGCTGCTCTTGAGTGATGGGTTACCTTTGGGTGGCTAACCTTATTTTCATAGGTGTGCTTTTTCTTTTATGTAATCTTCCTTTTGTCTTTTTAAAGAGTAATATCAACTTTTGTGTACTTTGTCCTGCCTGCATTTCACTACTTTATTAAGTCCAAAGTGAAAGCAAAATTGCTCCATAGAAGGAGCCAGTGATGGTGACTAGTTATTTTCCTTTCAAAACACTTGAGCAGCTCCCCTGAAATACAGAGGCTATGGAATACTACTCAGCTGTAAGAAAAGATGAAATGTTGCCACTTGCTACAACATGGATGGACCTTGAGAATATTCTGCTAAGCGAAATAAGTCAGTCTGAAAAAGCCAAGAAACATGATTTCACTCATATGCAGGATATAAAACAAAAACTCAGAGACACAGACGACAGTATGGTGGTTACCAGAGGGAAGGGGGTGGGAGGATAGTAAAGGGTAAAGGGGGCCAAATATATGGTGATGGAAGATGATTTGACTTTGGGTGGTGGGAACACAGTGCAATATACAGATCATGTATCATAACATGTACCCTTGAAACTTATCTTATTAACTAATGTCACCGCAATAAATTTAATAAAAAAGGTTGATTCTGTAACCTGAATGCATCTTGGGGTGGCAACTTTAAACTGTTTGTTCTCTGCTCATGTCTTTTAGCTCATGCTTTTTAAACCCTCTTGTCCAGATGTGATGTTACCACTGAAACTGCTGCTTAGTGCTCTTTTTACATCTTCAGCTGTCAGCTCTTCTCTTGACTGATTATGGTACAGTCCGCAGCTCCAGAGCTGAGGCAGGACGAGTAGGATTTTGTAACATTATAGTGGAAAGGGTGTAGCCTTTGCCATCAAGTATACTTAGTTTTCATTCCAAATCTGATATTATTAGCTATGTACATGTATGCAAGTTACTTTCCCTCTCTGTTCCTCTGCTTGTTATCTGTGAAAAGGGTGGGGATATTATCTCACCACACTGTCTTGAGGATTGCCTTAGATTATGTGTGCAAGGTAGCCACCGCATGGCCTGTTGTGTAATGGACACTGCATTTATATCCCGTGCCTCAATTTCACCTCTTCTTCCCAAAATGTAGTATATTTGTGCACTTAGTTTTAAACTTTTCCAAGTAGAGGGTGAGTGAGAGCTGCTTTGTTAGCACTCAACATCAAAGGGATCTTGGATAATTTTTGGACTCGATAAAAAATGCAGTGTAGTTTTAGGCTAGTGCCCAGATGGTGGGCTATGGAATCTCTTCCTGTTGGACTCACTGGCCACACCATATTGAGGGTATGTTGTGTTCAGTGCTGAGTAGCTCATCTTCGGAGGCAGGACAGGGAGGCTTTGAAGAAGCAGACTGCCCAGCTGCTGCTGGAAAGCTCTGGGCCTGGCAAACCACCCAGTCTCTTCATTGGTAGAAAGAGTGGTAATAATGGCACCTCCCTCGTAATTGTTGTCAGGAATAAATGAATTATTATGTGTCGACCACTTAGATGAATGCCAGGCATGGAATGGGTTTTGTGTGAGTGTTAGCCGCTGTTGAGGGGACCTCAGAGGGAAGCAAGCAGGATGGTGGGCTTCCGTGTTGTGGAAGAAACAGTTGAGGAAATTGGAGGTGTTTTTAATCTAAGGACGAAGGGAGTATTGAGAGGCCTTTACCATTTAAAGAGAAATTTCAGGAAAGAAGGAATAGATTTGTTTTGAGTTACTGGGAAAGGTGGATGGGTAGACATTATGAAGAGGCTTATTTTGTTTTTATTTTATTTATTTTATTTTAATGAAAGGCTTTGTAATAAGGAGATGCATTTAAAATTGCACTGAATTGCTTTGTAAGTTAGTGAGCTCTCCATCACATGGAGGCTTAGGAGGCCTCCTGACTTGGCTGTAGGGTGGCCTAGATCAGCGGTCGCCAACTGGTGGTCTGCAGATCACTGGTGGTTCGTGAGGTCCGAAAGGTTGGTGACCGCTGGTTTAAGGAAACCTTTGGAGCAGCGGTTGCCAACCGGTGGTCTGTGGACCACTGGTGGTCTGTGAGGTCTGAAAGATTGGTGACCGCTGGCCTAGATGACAGTGTTCTCTTTTACCCTGCTGTCAGCTCAGATCAGGTAACTGGCTTAAAGGAAGATGACTTCACACTGAAATTTGCTGGATGTTGGTAACATGCCTAGGAACTTTCTCCCTGGAATTAGTCTGTTCTGACGGTCTATCATTCGTTCATTTTGCAAATATTCATTGTGTGAGACATTGTATTTCTGGTCTTATTTTGCTGACATGAAAACAGAGGTTGGAAATGAATTTGTATTTACTTGACATCATGGACTCCTTGGAGAAACCCAATGAATTACGTTTCATCATGGGAGACAGTTCTCCTTGGGAGTGTTGTGTTTTGGGAGTTCTTTTGAGCATAGCACTGAGTGCCCTTTGTTTTAGACTGTCTTGTCAGGGTGTTTGCTAGCAAGCATCCTTGGAAGATAGAATCTTGTCTTCTAGAGCAGAGGGCAGGCATGTTTCCTGTCCAGTATGAAAGATTTGGCTTTCTAAGCTCAGGGTTCTCTCCAGTAGTTCACAGTGTGTGCAGGCATCCTTTTGGGCTTAACCCCCATGGGACTTGGGGGAACAGGCACTGAACAAATATGCTGGTGCTCATGCTACTTGCTGTGCTGTGAGTAATAAAGTCCTTAGTCTGACCCAGGAGTTTTGTGTCTTCTACCAGAATCCATAAAACCGTGGCAGGCTAGCTGTTAACTTGTAAGTAGGATAAAAATCTCAGGCTCTTCACAGTTCTTGACATTAAGGAAGAATGAAGTGAGAATCAGAGGTCAAATCTCATGCCCAGTGCCAAATGATCTAGTGCAGTGGTCGGCAAACTCATTAGTCAACAGAGCCAAATAAAAACAGTACAATGACTGAAATTTCTTTTGAGAGCCAAATTTTTTAAACTTAAACTATATAGGTAGGTACATTGTTATTAACTTAATTAGGGTACTCCTAAGGCTTAGGACAGTGATGGTGAACCTTTTGAGCTCGGCGTGTCAGCATTTTGAAAAACCCTAACTTAACTCTGGTGCCGTGTCACATATAGAAATTTTTTGATATTTGCAACCATAGTAAAACAAAGATTTATATTTTTGATATTTATTTTATATATTTAGATGCCATTTAACAAAGAAAAATCAACCAAAACAATGAGTTCGCGTGTCACCTCTGACACGCGTGTCATAGGTTTGCCATCACTGACTTAAGAAGAGCCACAATCAAGGGGCCAAAGACCCGCATGGGGCTCGCGAGCCGCAGTTTGCTGACCACGGATCTAGTGCTTGGGGGCATGAAATTTGAACCTGTGTTTCCAAAGGATGTTCTTCCCATTACATTGTGGAAAAATGCTACTGCCTTTACTGCTTCTCCTACTACTACCAGTACTACTGCTGCTATACCCATGGTACCTAGCAACAGCAACCAACATTGTTGAGTTCTAATGATGTGCCAGGCCTTGTTTGATCTCATTTAATTCTAACCAATAACCCTATAAGGAAGGTGTACTTGCCATCTCCTTTTTATAGATTAGTAAATGGGATAGAATTACCAAGGTCGCAGGGGCAGTAAGGGGTGGATTCCAACCCAGGCAGTTTGACTCCAGAGCTCATGACTCCCGTAGCAGTTAGGAGCATAATTAGAAAACAGACCTACCTGGGTTTTGAATCCCTGTCCTGTTCCTTCCCTTATTGTATGAGGTGGGGCAAACCTCTTCACATCTCAGCTGCTACATCTGTAAAAAGGGGAGGGAGGATAGTCATAGGGCCCACTCCAGGGCTGTGTGATGATTAAACATACATTCTATCAAGTCTACAGCACAGCTGCTTCCTGGCAGCCACTAAGCCTCTCTAAATATTAGCGGCCATCATTATTATTTTTTATTCTTGCTGCCTTCCTTTCCTTTAATTAAATTTTTAAAAATAGTTTGTACTTTCAGAGTTCTCCAATATAAGTATTTTTTACTAAAGGAAAAAAGTCATTCAGCCCAGTTTACATCAAGAGAGAGAATTTCCAATGTGGGGCAACCCTGGCACAGGCTGTTTTCCTTACATAAATATTTTCTCTAAAAATGAAAATAGCTGAAACCCCCGACAGACCAATTTACTTTTCAATCTTTACTTTAGTAACTCTTTGATTTTCCTAAATAACTCCTAATGCTCCAGTGATGTGTCGCAGGGACAGCTGATGCCCAGGATGAAGTCCTCTCTGGGCCTGACATTTTCCTTAGTGGTAACGCTGCTGCTTAATGTAAACAGTGTGAAATGTCTGGCATGTTTCCTTCCACAAACGGTGGTGGTGAGGAAGTCATGCACAGCGGTGTGGCTCTGAAAATTCTGTGGCTGTTGGCTGTTACCAGGGGAAACATAGAGTTAAATATCTAGGGATCTTCTTCTTGGGACAATTGATAAATTGAAGGCATTTTCTGATTGTGCTTTACTTTTGATTAACAGCCTGGAAGGTTTCAGATTTAAAGAGCAAAGTTATATATCATAGAAGCAACAGGAAGACATCCTTAGCTACCCCCAAATAATGCAAGTGATTTTGGTTGCTCTTTCTTTGGAACCAAATTCTCCCTAAATTCTCTGCTATGATTTATTTATTAGTCAAACACTTGCATGGTCTTCTCTACCTGAAAGTAACCTTGGTAAGTGTGGTGTAGGATCACCAGCTGACAGAGGACACAGACCTGGCATGGGAAAGGCCTTCCTTTAAGTCTTGGGGTTCACAGGGTGTTGATTTCCTGAGTGGACCCCACATTCCTTAGAGGCATCACCTTTTTCCTTCCTTACACTCTCCCCCCCACTCCCAATTTCATGCTAGATCAGATCTCTTGGCATCCGTAACACATTTACCAAATTGTTTCAGGAGGTTAGATTGAAGTCAAAGACTGGCCTGCTGAATCTCCCTCTGAATTGAAAAACAAGTTTTATGTATTATGTGGCTCATGAATTAAGATCTTTTGGTCTAAGTGACAGTTTGGCGAAGTCTGTTGTACAGT
Organism: Myotis brandtii; assembly: GCF_000412655.1. Classification (NCBI taxonomy): domain Eukaryota; kingdom Metazoa; phylum Chordata; class Mammalia; order Chiroptera; family Vespertilionidae; genus Myotis; species Myotis brandtii. Next base: position 39,271 of record NW_005371912.1, on the reverse strand, counting down.
ATTTTGCTTGCAAATATCTAGGAGTGGATATGTGATTGATTTGCTGACAGACCATCTCTGAAAGCAGTTCTAATGATGGACTTATAATTGATTGCATCCATCATTGAGAGCCTAAAATACCCCTCCCTAAATTAAAAAAGATAAATGAAATAAATTATGCTGAATGTATAGGCTGACAAATCTGAGGGAATTTAATGAAACTCTAAATTACCACAGCCAACAGATAAGAGGAAAAGGTTTCTTTGTTGCTGATTATAACACTAAATTAAAAAAAATTATCCAAGAAAAATAATAGAGGAAACAAAGGTCTGTGGCCCATGTATCAAACTAAAGTTATTGAAAGATTTTTAATAAGTGTATCTATCTCATCCCCTGGTTATTGTTGATTCATATCAATCTTGTTAGTGCTGATGGAAGAATAGCACATTCAGGGACTACCTTGTAGTGTAGCTCCTATTATTGCTGTCCTAACAGATTTTAGAATTAATATGACCTTATTTCCAGGCCACTGGGGGTTCTGTACCAAATTGAGGTCATTTAAATAAGCTATTTGGGCCCTTGCTGGTGTGGCTTAGTTGGTTGGAGCATTGTCTCAAGCACCAAAGTGTTGCAGGTTTAATTCCCTGTCAGGGCATATGCCCAGGTGTGGGTTTTTGATCCCCGCTCAGGGTGGGTACAGGAGGCAGCCCATTTATGTTTCTCTCTCCCTCCCTCCCTCCCTCTCCCTTTCTCTGTCTCTAAAATCAATAAGAACTTATCCTCGAGTGAGGATTAAAGAAAAGCTATTTGGAAGGTGGCTTCTCAGTGTATGAGTGAATTTACCAGTTAGGACACTCAGCTCTATGTAAAAGACGACCAGCTGAAAGTGACCTAAACAGTGGGTAATTATCATCTCCCCTAGCAAGAAGTCCTGAGGCCAGGCAGCTGCAGGGTTGTCTGCTTTGGTGGCCAAAGACGTCATAGCAGTAGCTTGGCATTTGTCTGAGCTTTCCGTCCATGGTTGTAAGATGGCTGAATTATTTGAGTATCTCAGCTTTGTGTCAGAGTAGTCAGGGTTGGGAAAAGGGGCCTGCTTCCTTAATCTTACTTGCAAGTAAACTATACCTAGAAGTCCTTAGTCTCAGTGGCCCAACTTGTCACTGGGAAGGGAAATGGAATTACCAGGATACATTCAAACAAATCAAGACCTGCCCAGGGTCTTGCAGAGTTCATGCCACCTATTATCTGATTACAGTTGTCATGCCAAGGAAAACCTGAATGGAAGGCCCCTTGGATAAGGCAACCAGCAAATACGTTTAGACGGGAACATTGGAATTTACTATGTAGGTGGTTTCCTATTTTCTTTTAGGAAATTGTTTCATTTCCTAGTTAGTGGGATGAATGGGCTAGCTTATTGACTAATTGGTCTTTTCTTTTTTTCTTCCAATTACAGCTTATATGCAATATTATTTTGTGTTAGTTTCAGGTGAACAACATAAGTGGTTTGACAATCATATACTTTATACAGTGTTCCCCCAATATTTCCAGTACCCACGTGGCACCATACATGGTTCTTACAATACTATTGACTATATTTTCTATGCTGTACTTTTTTCCTTTTTGCTTTAAGTTTGACTCAGCTTGATATATTCTCTGTCTTTATCAGAACGCTGTCTACCAGTGATGATGTTGAAGACAGAGAAAATGAGAAGGGTCGCCTTGAAGAAGCCTATGAGAAATGTGATCGTGACCTGGATGAACTGATTGTGCAGCACTATACAGAACTGACGACAGCTATCCGCACATACCAGAGCATCACAGAGCGAATCACCAACTCCCGAAATAAAATAAAGCAGGTGAGCCTCCTTTCCTCTTGTCTGGTGATCCGTCCAGGTGTTATAGCTGGGGGAGAGGAGCTGTGTAGTGGCCCATGGCCTTAACCTTGGGGTTCCTGGGGTTCCAGTGATTCCTAAAGGTGCTTTCAGGAGTTATGAGATGCATATGCTGGAAAGCCGGAGGGTCACAGAGGGCATCTGGGATTTGCTTCTTCCTTCTCCTATGTCAGTGATGGCGAACCTTTTGAGCTCGGCGTGTCAGCATTTTGAAAAACCCTAACTTAACTCTGGTGCCGTGTCACATATAGAAATTTTTTGATATTTGCAACCATAGTAAAACAAAGACTTATATTTTTGATATTTATTTTATATATTTAGATGCCATTTAACAAAGAAAAATCAACCAAAAAAATGAGTTCGCGTGTCACCCCTGACACGCGTGTCAGAGGTTCGCCATCACTGGCTAGGGCCTCTTACTATTTGAGGCTCCCATCACAGAGTATCAAATGTATTTAATGTGCTCATATCACACATTGAGAGTGTGTGTGTGTGTGTGTGTGTGTGTTGTAGTGGTTGACTTATTTTTAAAAAAAATTTTACCTTTGAGTATGTCACCTAATTTGAAGTTGGTTGTGATTTCTCTGCAGTCATTGTACATTCTTTGTCATGTTTGTGAAGAAAATCTAACATAAATTATTTAAGCATAAAAGAAATATTTATGAATACCAAAATTCTCTAATATAATTCTTAGTAGTGACAAGTATGTATTAATTTCTGTTTTGTAATTTTCTTTTCATATTTTGGAGGTTTTTTTGTTTTTACTCTTTCTTTCACTCTTTTTCTCCCCTTTGTTTTCCTCCCCTTCTTCTCTCTTCCCTCTTTCTGCCCCTTTTCTTCTTTCCTCCACCTCTCCTTCCCCACCTCCTTCCTTTTGTAGTAGGTGCATGAAAAGCTCTTGGGGTTCCTGGGTACCATGTCTCTAGTACCTAAGGGATAGAGTGGGTTCATAAGGGGTAATTTCATATTTGGCTAAGGCATTGGTTCTCAACCTGTGGGTCGCGACCCCTTTGGGGGTCGAATGACCCTTTCACAGGGGTCGCCTAAGACCATCGGAAAACACATATATAATTACATATTGTTTTTGTGGTTAATCACTATGCTTTAATTATGTTCAATTTGTAACAATGAAATTGGGGGTCACCACAACATGAGGAACTGTATTAAAGGGTTGCGGCATTAGGAAGGTTGAGAACCACTGGGCTAAGGAGTAAACTGATAACTAAATGTTGTGTGTTGTCACATTATAGTTATGTGGTTCTTGGTTGTGTATTTTAAGGGTCACTTGTTTAATACCTCTTACTACTACTCATTGATGGATAATCATTTCTACCACTTATTGAGCACTGATTCCTTGCTAGGCATGGTGGTATATATTCCTATTTCAACAAATCTAGAATTTGAACTTGCGTCTCCCTAACTCTAAGCCCTTGCTGCTGGTTTTCAGACATTTTTAAAATGAGATATTTGCCAGAACCCCAGCATACAAACATTCAGGGAGGTGGTGCTCTCTTTTTGATGTGGGTGTGAAAGGTCTGGAGCTCAGGCTTGGTCTCCTCTTCCATAGTTGGTGGCTGCCTCTAAGCACCTCTGTAGGCTGAGGGCCGAGTAGACCATTTGAAATGTACTGCTCCGTGCCATTTGATTGAGGTGGGACTCTCTGGACTCTACCTGCTCAATTGTAGCTGAGCTAACGGCATTCTCACAGGTTTTCTTCCCTGTCTTCTAGACTTTATATCATGCTTTTGTAAGTAGATGCATAAACTATTCTTCTAAGACTGGTGTTCGTATGTTTCAGCCTCTAAGAGTAGAGTTGCCAAATCAGTAAGCCCTTTGAAGCAATATGATGACCTCTTTATATTTTAAAATTAACTGGGTATTTTCAAAAGGAATACCGTAATTCTTGGCCTTTACAAGCGGTGAGTTCGTCCTGTGGATTTATCTGTGAAACTAGGTAAAGGTATAGATCAGTTGCTCTAGATTTAAAATAAACTGTAGTCCATTTTGACCCAATAATATCAAATCGGCAACCTTTTGGTACATGGGATGATGCCCAACCAACTGACCCATATCGGCCATCCTCTTTTTTAAGTATGGTGGAGTTTGAGGCAAAAGAAAACCAAGAGAGAAAATGTTGTGTTTATTATATCAGTTGTCAAGAAAAAGAAAGTCACATAATTCTTTGTTATGAATTAGCCTCAATACTGGAAAGAAAGAGCAAGAAAGGGCTAAAGCTCTTTTCAGAAAGTCTTTAATAATTGATAAATGGGAGAAGAAACATGTTGGGAAAAAATGAAAGTGAACTTATTTTCATTTTATAATCTGACAATTTTGTACTGTGAAAGGGCATTTCTTATCACCATGGAAACATTGATGTTTCCTCACCAATCTTTCCCTGTCATTCCTTTTTCATTTAAAGACTTGTCCTTTTTTTTAAAAAAAGTCTTTATTGTTGAAAGTATTACATATGTCTCCTTTCCCCCCCCCCACTCACCTCTCCCAGCCCACCATTGACTCCCCCTCTACCCTGCACCTGCTCTCTCCCTCCCCCCAGGCCTTCACTGCACTATTGTCTGTGTCAACCAAATTCTTTGGTTAACCTATTCTGCCCCCGCTCCCCGCCTTGCCTTTGAGATTTGACAGTCTGTCATGTCTGGTTCTGTTTTAGGTCCTAACAGTGGAAAACACCAGTCCCCATCCTCATGGAGCTTACATGCTAATGGGAGGAGATAGGAAAACAAACAAATGATGCTACTTAACAACACTGCCTCTGTATATTAAATGTCTGTTTTGTGCTGGGCATTATCTGGGCTCTGGGGTAGAAGTGAATAAAACAGATAAAAATCTTGTCCTCATGGAGTTCGAATTCTAGTCAGGGGAGAAGACTGTACATTAATAAATAAATAGAATATGGTAAAACATATTAGGAAGTGATGTGCCAAAAAATGGCAAGGGAGGGAGAGTAGGAAGCTGCTGTTTTAAATAGGTTGGTTGGAGAAGGCTTCCATCTGAGCCAGCCCTGAAGGAGGTGAGTCAGGAAAGCACCACAGGAAGGAGGAGTGGCAGATATAAAAGTTTCCCGGAGGAGGAACATGACTGGAATTTTGGGGAAGCAGTTAGAGGCCAATGGGGCTGGAGAGAGATGAGAGCTGGTGGGAGGGGTGTGAATGGGCCGGGTCATGCATCTCCTTGGTCCCTGTGAAGACCTCGGTTTTAACTTGGAGTATGTTGGGAAACTATTGTAAGGCTTTGAGCATAGCAATGACATGATGTGACTGATATTTTAAAAAGGCCACTCTAGCTGTTATACTGAGAATAGCTTTGAGTGGGGACCAAGTCAGGTGAAGATGTTCATAGCCATGTCTTGTTACCTTTAAAAGCTTGAGAACACAGACCTGTTTACTTTCCAATTTTGATAATAGTTTCATGTACAGATTTATTTTGTATTGGTAGAATCTGTGTCCTGGAGGATGATATGAGCTGACAGATTTGGACTGTCTTCCCAGATAGTCCAATTTTTTTTACATCAGTCAGGTCCTTTTGGAATTTTATTCTAGATTTAAAAAATGTGCAAATAGAATACCATGTCTGATGGATCAGGTCAAGAAATGTATATAATAAACAAAAATACTTGGGCAATCCTATTACAGTTGAATATATTGTAAAACTGGTCAAAATGAGGGATTATTGCATTAGAAAACTTCAGGGTCCATAGGTTCTGCCAGTTTCTCATGTATGACAATTGTAGCAGTAGCACCAAAATGGATGAATATGGTAGATACAAGTTGAGGACTCAGACCAGAGAGGTGATGATTGTTGGCATTTGAGTATTTCCTCCTTGGTGTACTAGGTGGAGGAGATGATATTAGATTTCTTTAAAGATACTAAGTAGTCCATCCGGTGCTTATCACAGGAGCAGGTAAGCTGACGGAAAACACAGATGCTTGTCTCTATTGTGACATGTGCACAAACACTTCACATTTCATCCCAGTTTTGGCTGCCTTGTTGCTGTTAGATCAAGCTCTTAACTCATCTTTCTTGTTTGTAATTGGAAATAACTGTAGGTGATTATTCAAGTGAAGTTGTTAGGGCTTAATCATCGAATAATGCAATGTTCATTCGTTGACATAGTTTAACTAAATAATTTTGTGGCTTTTATATGAAAGTATACCTTGAAAGGTAGAATTAGACTGAGGAATAACTTTAATTAAAGTCACAGTAGAACAACATGGTTTTGGTAGCAATATATTTACAACCCTAATATAAGATGGAAAATCCTAGCTGCTTGTATGAGAAAGGGAAAAAAGCCTAGAAGTGGACATGCTAAGCAGTGGGCAACAATGAGATGCTATAGTTTAAGATCTAGGCAGTAATCTGCAGTGCACTAATGCAGTCGCAGGAACTACGAGGAACACATTTCCATTAAGTTGAACAGAATCTGTATTTGCGTATCGTATCCAGACTCTGCAACTGAAAAGCTAAGTATTGCCCTTGGAAAGGTTGAGTGGAGCCTCCCAGAGAATTTAAGACCTTAGAATGGTAGCTGAAAAACCAAGAGAACAAAAGCATGGGAATGAGTTTGAAGGTAATCTTAAAATGCTCTGTAGTTATAAAGGGCTTTTAAAGAGAATAGTGAGCAGTGTTTCTGAAATTCATTCTTTCCACGTACTTTCCATAGCAGGGGTGGGTACTTTCTATTAGTATAGCAGGGGTGGGGAACTTTTTTTCTGCCACTTGGATATTTATAATATAATTAGCGGGCCATATAAAATGAATGATCAACTTAAAAATTAGCCTGCTATATTTGGTCAAACATTTAATTATTCACCCTTAATGCCTTGGCAGGGCCAGACCAAATGATTTCTTGGGCCTTATATGGCCCATGGGCCTGACGTTCCCACCCCTGTTTTATAGGATTTTGGAAAAAATGGGCTGGACACTTACATCAGGAAAATACCCGTGAAAATACTAATATGTACATTTACTTTTACTATAAAAAAGAGAAGACATCTTGATATTTTTTGATTTTAAAGTTAAGAATAATTTGTTATATTAATTTTTACTTACCAGCCCTTACATGTGGGGAGCTTTAGGAGATTTCTAGTTTATAGTTTCAGTGAGGTGCTTGCATGTTTGCTGTACTTATTATAGACTAGAGGCCCGGTGCATGAAATTCTTGCACGGGTAGGGTCCCTAGGCCTGGCTGACCATCAGGGCCGATCTGTGGGGTGACCGGCAGGGTGATCGGGGGCCGCCTGCTGACACCCACCTTGGCCAGCCTGGGGCCTGCGGGCTGGGGGCAGCTCCTGCATTGAGTGTCTGCCCCCTGGTGGTTAGTGTGTGTCCTAGCGACAGATGGTTCCACTGTTTGGTCGATTTGCATATTAGGCTTTTATTATATAGGATATTATAAAAGGCCAGTGGCCGTAACGACCAAACAACTGGTAACCAGGAGGTGCATTGATGGGTCTTGTGGTGCGGCGGGGGTCTGGGTCCCGCCGGCATAGTGGGGGTCTGGGTCCCGTCGGCGCGGTGGGTCTGGGTCTCGCGCGATTTCATGTGCTGGGCCTCTAGTAGGATAATATGCATATTCAGAAGCATTTCCCTCTTCATTCTTTTTTTTAAAAAATATATTTTATTGATTTTTTACAGAGAGGAATGGAGAGGGATAGAGAGTTAGAAACATTGATGAGAGAGAAACGTCGATCAGCTGCCTCCTGCACATTCCCTACTGGGTATGTGCCCGCAACCAAGGTACATGCCCTTGACCAGAATCGAACCTGGGACCCTTGAGTCCGCAGGCCGACGCTCTGTCCACTGAGCCAAACTGGTTAGGGCTCCCTCTTCATTCTTGATCCAAGTTCAGTGCTTTTCTGATTTAAGGTTTTTTTTTTGTTTTTTTTAAAATATATTTTATTGATTTTTTACAGAGAGGAAGGGAGAGAGATAGAGAGTTAGAAACATCGATGAGAGAGAAACATCGACCAGCTGCCTCCTGCACATCTCCCACTGGGGATGTGCCCGCAACCCAGGCACATGCCCTTGACCGGAATCGAACCTGGGACCCTTCAGTCCGCAGGCCGACACTCTATCCACTGAGCCAAACCGGTTTCGGCTGATTTAAGGTTTTTAAAAGTGATGGCTTTTCACCACCTCCCCCATGCCTATATCCCTCAGCCTTTCTTACAGATGTCTCTGCCACTCGTCTCACAAATGCTACCACAGTGTTATTCAGAGGCCCAGGTAGTTTTCCTCCTCCCTATCTTTCCCAAGGCAGGTTTGCAAAAATCTCAACTACTCAGCCGTCTGTATCATCTCATACATTGTTCCCAGTAACCTCCTGGGCCCTGTTTTCCTTATTTTCTATTTTTCTAATAGTTTCTAATTAGTGTGACTTGCAGTTCTTGTATATTAAAACTGAAATTCTTGCCATTGCTGAACAGGTGTTGAGGAGCAATTGTGAAGTTACTGAAATTCTCAGGAAGCAAAAGAAACTTGTGTTTGAGGTAGAATTTCTACTTGGGTTTTGATGTCATGATTTGAACAGCTTGGCTCTTCATGGATTTATCTAAGGAAGAAGCAAAGTAACATAATTTTAAATTTTAATTGTCCTGATAAATAGATTTCAAGTGCTGACACCACATTCATAAAAGTAAAATAGGCATTTGAGATAAATGTATATAATTTGTTACCTTTCTCAAATTTAGATCTTATTCATTTTTGGACATAGCCCTGTTTCTCCCCTTTCTGTTTAAAAAATCATATTTATTGAGCTATAATTTACATACAATGAAGTGCAATATTTTTAGACTACAGTTCAGTGAGTTTTGGCAACTGTATATGCCCTTGAATGTGTACCATCACCCCAGCTCCCTGCTGCCTCTTTGCAGTCAGTCACAGCCTCCCCCACCACCATCCTGTTTCAAGCAGCTACTGATTTGAAATGATCACTAAAAATTATTCTGGCCTTTTCTAGAAGTTCATACAGTATGTACCCTTTTGCACCCAGCTTCTTTTGCTCAGCATAATGTTTTTGAGATTCATATTTCTTCCCTTTTATTGCTGACTGGTATTGCCCCCATCCCCCAACTTTTAAAATACCATGTCTTCATAACTGTGACTTTGTAATAAAAAAACTTAACCCTCAGGGCAGTTGAGCATTAAAAGTTCTTATAGCTTCTTATGTCTGCAGCTTTGGTTAACTAGCTCAGTTTAGGGAATACTTATGGTGATGCTCATTTTCCACACAGCCTGATGCCTTCTGTCGCCCTCCCCCAGTGCTACCTGCCTTTCATTTTCCCTTCATGCAGTAAGCAACAGTAAGCGGGATGATTACATTGTGTACATCCTAGTGTGAAATGCTGGAAATGGTCTTTTTCCAAATAGAAAAGAGTTGGCCAAGATTTACTGACACTCTATAAATTTCTCTTGATCAAGAGCCTAGTTTGGTGTTGTATAATATAAATTTTACTTTTAACTGTTTCCATAGTAACAATTACAGAGGAAAAAGGTGAGATTTATAGAACCAAGGTGATAGGAGTAGAATATCAGAAATCAAATTCTAATAGATTTTCACTAGGATTTTAAAATATAATAGATTTAATAGCTAGTGTTATTAACCCAGAGACCAAGAACTCCAAGAGGATCCGAGAATGGCATTAAAAATCAAATAAAATCAGGAATGCTGATCAAAACCAGCACTCCCCTACTTCATCCTAGCCTAGTCCCAATTCCAACACTGTGGAGGCACTGACTTTTACTCTTAGTTTTTTTCTTCAGATATTTCTATTTCTTTATTTCTAAGTAAAATGTTTATACTATTTTTCTGTTTTAGATATTACATAAGAACTTCCAGCTGTGGAAGATGAGGACATAGTCCTCCTCCCACTCTTTCCCCCGCCCACCACATCTTTTTTCCTCAACCTCTCTATATAGTTGTATCCTAGTTTTTGGTTAAATAGTGCCTACTCTATTATAACGACATAAATATTTATATCTAGGCAGCATACTATATTTGCTTGTGTAATTTTGTTGTTGTTTTTCTTGGAGTCAGTGGTTGAATAATCCTGTTGCTTTCCATTTGCATTGGTTCACCCCCAACCCCCTTCCCTGGATCCTGGGTTTCTTCCTTTTTACTCTTGTACTGATGGAGCCCATTCTTCACCAGCTTGGTGAGATAGGTGCATGTAAGGTTTATTGTGTGACAACTTGAATCCTGATATGCATTCTGATTCACAGTCATTTGTATGAGTCTTCTTCCCGCTCATCCCCCCACCTTTGAATTCTTGTACAAAATTATCTCCTTATCCCTTGTGTTCTTACATGTCAGAATAATATGCCCTGGCTTGGGTCTTGTTTTTACTTCATTGTCTTGAACACTATGTGTAACTTTCAATCTGAAAACCCATTCTTTTGTTTTTTTATTACTATTATTTTTAAAAGATATTTTTATTGACTTCAGAGAGAAAAGGAGAGTGGGAGAGGGAGAGAGAGATAGAAACATCAATTATGAGAGAGAATAATTAATCAACTACCTCCTGCTCGCCCCACACTGGGGATCGAGCCCACAACCCAGGCATGTGCCCTGACTGGGAATTGAACTGTCACTTCCTGGCTCAGCCACAGCCATGCAGGCTGGGTCTGGACCTTTTATTTTATTGGTACTTTTTTCACTTCATTTTTTTCATCTCCACCTCCACCAACTCCACTTTGACAAGTATTAGATTTCTTAGATCAATCCCCTCATTTTCTTTTATTTTCTTTTTACCTATAGCTTTTTTTAAATGTTTTATTCTTTTGATATTTATTCAAGGATATATTTTCATCTTTGTATTGGATTTTTTCCTATCATATTTTTAATTTTGAAGAATTATTTTTCATTCTGTTCTTTGATATAATATCTTTTCTTGTTTTTCCTAAGAATCCTATATAATAAAAGGCTAATATGCAAATTGACCCTAACAGCAGAACGACTGGGAATGACTGGTCACTATGACACACAATGACCACTGGGGGGCAGACACTCAATACAGGAGCTGCCCCCTGGTGGTCAGTGCGTTCCCACAGGGGGAGCTCTGCTCAGTCACAAGTCAGGCTGACGGCTGCCAGTACAGCAGTGGTGGTGGTGGGAGCCTCTCCTGCCTCCTCAGCAGCGCAAAGGATGTCCAAATGCAGTTTAAGCCTCCCCGCTGCTGGCAAGTGGACATCCCCCAACGGCTCCCGGGCTGCCAGAGGGATGTCTGACTGCCAGCTTAGGCCCAATCCCCCCCGGGGAGTGGGCCTAAGCCAGCAGGTGGTCATCCTCTGAGGGGTCCCAGACTGCGAGAGGGCACAGGCCAGGCTGAGGGACCCCCCCCCACCCCCCCGAGCACACAAATTTTTGTGCACCGGGTCTCCAGTATTAATTATAATTTTTAAAAAACTGTTTCCTGAGTAGTTTGTTCCCCTATTCCCTCCAGTACTTTTTTCTTTTTATTTGTTTTGATTCCCATCTTTCCACGTTGTAGGCTTTCCTTGACTGTCTGGTGATCCTTGGCTAACTATTTATATATAAGAGGGAGGCACGATGAAGCTCAGAGCATGTTATGAGGCATATTGAGTGACACTTGGGCAGTTTCTTTGGTGAAAACTCAAATGTCACTACCTAAAGGTCTTTTCACTGGTTACATTTGCCAGGGAAAAGCCGTAAGTTCCCTGTGTTGGAGCTAAAAGTCAAGCTGAGTGTTACTGGAGGCAACCTTGGAAGGAGGCTGAGGATCCACAAGGGGCCAAGGGTCTTACTGTTGCTTAGATCCACTTTGACTGGATCCTCCTGTTTTCTACCCAGTGCATTTCCATCTAGCATTTCCTGGCCCATCTCCTTTCTTGCCAGCTCCTTCAGATCATAAACCTCCTATTGGGCTACTGTGGGGGGAGGGAATTACCTGTCTATGTGGTTTGATTAGGGTCTAGGGCTCACAATAGTCCTTATAGAAAGTTCTAACCCTGCATTCCTGCCTTCAGTATTTTTGGTGCCTCCTTCTCATGGTTAGCAAACCCCACTCCAGGTTAAGATTTTTCAGATTTCTCTGCTAATTAGTTACCAACCATCCATTGTCTTGCTAGCTTACAAAGTTTTCTGCCATCTCTTACTTGCTTTTCCTTCCTTTCTGTTTTCTTTTCTTGGTCTTTATGTTTAAAAATCCCACTTTTGTGGGATTGCAGGAAGGAGTACAGGTAATTAGGACCATCTTCAACAGATTTTCAAACCGATCTCTGACCCCGCTAGAAGCTAATAATCATTCCATTATGCTTTTTAAGAGAGTACAAAATCTCCTTACTCAGGGCTTTTTTTACATTGGAGAGTTTCATAAAAGTATGACTTAGGTATTATCCAAAAGTTATAGGAAAAGATGGATGCTTTCTCAAGAAATCTTCTAATGTTAGCATTCTATCTTCATGTTTTCCATCTTTCTTGGGAAAATGTTGAAATTTAGCGTTGTAATTACCAGAAGCATAGCGTCGTTATGTGCAACACCATACTAAGTCTTGTAGAAGAAGACAAATTTTCAATTTTCAAAAACACTGTAGATGTTCTAGGGTGATGGAAAGGACCTGCATATTGATGAGCTAGATTATACAGCTGTATCCATTTGCTAAAACTCATCAAATGATACACTGGAGATGTATTCACACATAAATTTCACCTCAAACAAAAACCAAAAACAAATATTAAATTCTAATTTAAATAAAAACACGTGTAAGGAATGTCAAAAGTATATGAAAGTAGTTCTGTGAATTGTGAAAAGTCATTTTTCATTAGAGTAGAAAATGAGAAAGCACCCATCAAGTATGTACATGTGACTACCCGCCCTGCTCCTCTTCGCCGCCTCCTGTTTGTCAGGCCGTGCCTGTGCTGGCCACTAACTGTGCAGATCTACAAGAATGCCAGCCATTGTGTTATTTAATATTTAAAAATCAAAATGCATGGTAAAAAAAAAAATCCTATGTATGTCCCAATTCCTTTTACTTGGAGATTATCTTGGGATGTGTCTACTCTTTTTTTGGAAACTGGTCTTCTCTTCATTTTAGTCAGTTTAGATGAATGCCCAATTTCTTGGTTGTAAACTTTAGCTGAAGTTCTTGGTCTGGAAGGATGGACTAAGTGACCTATCAGCTGAATAGAAGAGATGCAAGAAAGAATGGGGATGAAAGAATAGTGCAGATTCTCATATCAGTCATTCCCTTTTGGATATATTAGCATCAGTATGGTACTTCCTATTTTCAGAGTGCTTTATATCCTAAGTAGTTTTTTTTTTCCAGATGCATTCAAAGGTAGGTTAGGAGTAATTTTGTCATTTTACAGGAGAGAAAATACAGACACAGAGAGGTGGAGATGTACCCAAGTGATTCAGTGTCAGAAACAGAATTAAAAATTTTCAAGCAGAGCGGTCAAGGGGAGTAAGTGAGTGTGTGAGTGAGGAATTGATACTTATAGTAACAAAGAAGAACACTACAGGTATGGGTTTAGACTGGCAAGACTTTGGACTGACCCAAGGTTGGATCTTTTAATTGTAGGTCAAAGAAAATCTGCTTTCATGCAAGATGCTGCTGCACTGCAAACGGGATGAGCTTCGCAAACTGTGGATTGAAGGAATTGAACATAAGCATGTCTTGAACCTGCTGGATGAAATTGAGAATATCAAGCAAGTGCCTCAGAAGCTGGAACAGTGCATGGCCAGCAAGCACTATCTCAGTGCCACCGACATGCTGGTAAGAGAAGCCCGAGCTAATGGCCATTTCTGCTAAGATAGCAAAGCACTTCCTTTTGTTCTCTCTGAATTCTGTGATTCACATAGTACATTACCAACTGCCCTCTTGGGGTTCACGGTTCTTTGCAGGTAAAGCCTGGCTGGTTCTCTTCCTAATTCCAGTGTTTGAAATGGTAGACGATTATTATTTATGTATTGTCTGCCTTTGGAACAGTAGTAAGAAATCAGTACTTTAATCATGTTGGAATAGTAATGAGAGGTGTTTTAGCTTCAGAGGGAGCTAGTTAATGAATCATATTTTAAAGAATGAAATATGCATGAAAGAGACTTAAAGGAGATTTATATACTAGATGTTCCACAAAATCTTTGAAGGAATTTTTACTTTAGGGCTTTGTTTTTTCCCTAAATTGATAAGAAAGACAATAATTTTGGAAGTGCCTTTGTCAAGCAAGAGTAGTCCACAGCCTAGCCTTTAGCCTCTATCTTAGCCCATTCTGCCACATTTTGTATATATATATTGATTTCAGAGAGGAAGGGAGAGGAAGAGAGAGATAGACACATCAATGATGCAATGATGAGAGGGAATCATTGATCAGCTGCCTCCTGCATGCCTCCTACTGGGGATTGAGCCTGCAACCTAGGCATGTGTCCTGATTGGGAATTGAACTGTGATCTCCTGGTTCATAGGTCGACACTCAACCATTGAGCCACACCAGCCGGGCTAGATGGACTATATTTGGATTTTCTTTTCCACAGTAGGTGAAAGTCCCTTGCCTTTGTTTTACCAAATTAGATTGGCTATGATACTGGAAAAATCACTTGAGAGGAATTCGTGGGAGAAACAGGTTAAATCCTCTAAGTGGTTCTAATTCATTCAGACTGTCAAGAAGAATTTTGCTGTAAGTCCTTCATAAGAAGCTTTTAAGGAAATTTTGTAACCTAGAGGTGAGATGTGCCATGATATTCTCTTCTGAAACCTGCTTATGTGATAGACATGAATAGTCAATTGCCACTGGGGAAGGAGGTTAGTAATGGTTTGCCCTTGAGTCCACAGTCCTGGATGACTCTTGGGAGTGCCAAAAGAATTGGCTGTTTTCAGTATCTTGTTTATAGTGACATCTTTCTTAATAATGACTGTAGGGTGACTGACAAAAAAAAAAGTCACCTTTCAGCTTTACTTTTGGTTAATGGATTAGAATGTGTATATGTGCTAAATGATCAAGATTCAGCAATCAGAATAGATAAGCCTGTAGAATATATTTAGTATATACACATGTCTTTGAATCATGATTCTTTCTAGTGGACCTGCTTTTAAATAAGTGCCATATATTAAAAATAGGTAGAATTTATTTCTGTGTTAATTATGTTCTTTTTGGATTTTAGATTTTTATTTTATGGTTTTATTACTTAAGGGCTAATTTATTTACTAAAGAGCTAATCAATGATGAATAGTGGGTTTTTTTGTGTATTTTTTACTTATTTTCTTAAGAATTTCATTAAATACATCTTTAAATTCTTGGTTGCAAGTTACAGAAATCCAATTAGGTAAAAGAATTGCTTGACTCATGTAACCAATCTGTAAGGACAGGCGTACATGTGGAATACCACCTCTGTGTTCTTTAGCATGTCATCTTCATTGTTTTATTGGAGATGTTTCTTCCACTGTGGGTGGGATTTGGGTGTTTGGGGAGAAGGAGGAGTGTAGGCTATAGCCTACATCTCTTCAGGTATGAAGAGGAAAATAATTTTTGTTCCTAATTAAAAAAATACAGGGGTAGGCCAAGGCCAAGTGGCTCAGTTGGTTGGACATAGTCCCATGCACCAAAAGGTTGCTGGTTCGATTCCCAGTCAGGGCACATGCCCAGGTTACTGGCTCGATCCCCAGTAAGGGTTGTGCAGTGTGCAGGAGGCGGCTGATGTTCTGCTCTCACATGGCTGTTTCTCTTTCTCTTTCTTCCTTCTATACATATA
>NW_005371912.1:5957-23661 GCF_000412655.1 Myotis brandtii | reverse complement strand
ATTTATGTATCTATTTGTATATTTATGTATCTAAAACTATGTGGTTGGTGGGTGGGAAGGAAGAACAGTCACCTTCAGAAAAGGGTGAGTGTATGAGATACACTCCTTAGAAGTTCCTTTCTGCTATTTGTAATTCTTTATATATTCTGGATACTAATCCTTTATCTGTTGAATGGATTATAAATGTCTTCTATCAGTTGGTGGTGTATCTTTTTTACTGTGTTTAAGGTGTCTTTTGTTACAAAGAAGTTATAAAATTTAATGAAATAAAATTTCTCATTTTCTGTTATGTGATTTTTATTTTAAGAATTTTTTTTCCGCCCTAACCGGTTTGGCTCAGTGGATAGAGCGTCGGACTGTGGACTCAAGGGTCCCAGGTTAGATTCCCGTCAAGGGCATGTACCTTGGTTGCGGGCATATCCCCAGTAGGGGGTGTGCAGGAGGTAGCTGATCGATGTTTCTCTCTCATCGATGTTTCTAACTCTCTATCCCTCTCCCTTCCTCTCTGTAAAAAATCAATAAAATATATTTTTTAAAAAAAGAATTTTTTTTTCTATCTCAGTGTCATAAAGAGAATCTCCTATGTGTTCTTCTTAAATCCATTTAGAATGTATTTTCATATGTGGTATGACTGAGGATCTAATTTTAACTTCCATATAAATAGCCACTTGGCCCAGACCATTTGTTGAATTCATTTTCTACTGATTTAATGCCATCTTGGTCACATATATGCATGGTTGTTTATGAGCTCTTTATTTTGTTCAGTTGGTCTCATCTGTGTCTACATGAAACCATGCTGTTTTAATTACTATAATTTTATAATATATCTTGGTAGCAGGTGAAGATGCTACTTCACCTTGCTGTTCAGAATCGTCTGCTATTTTTGGCCCTTTACTCTTCTAGATGAATTTTAGTATCAGCTTGTTAAGTTCCACAAAAAGTGTGATGGGATTTTGATTAAATTAAGAGAATTTCATCTTTGTAAAACAAGTCTTTCAATGAACAGGACATGTCTCACATTTATTGAAGTCTTTATTTATGTTCTTTGTAATAATGCTTAGTAATGTATTCCTTAGAGATACTGTATTACATACATAATTTTTATTTTTGTGTATTATATTTTTGTTTGTTAAAACAATGGCTATTAATTACAATTTCTAGTTATTTGTTGCTACTATATAGGGATGCTGTAGATTTTTTCTTTTTTAATTGATTATACATTTCCCTGAAACGAATCCCAATTCTGTCTGCCTGGAAAATGATGAGCTAGTCTTTAAAACTTGGCTCAAATTTTATCATCTCTGACTATGCCAGGTAATTAGATACTTTTCTTTAAAAAAATTATGTATTTTTATTGTGGTAAGAATACTTAACATGAGTAGATGCTATTCTTTGTTTTCATAAGCTGTATGTATTTCTTTGTAATATAATTACTTTTGTTTATATTGTAGATCATTGAGGGCAGGGGCTGTATCTTATCTATTTTTGTCTGCCCTGTACTTACCATAGTCATGTAGTCATAGTTCACAGGTCATTTAGTCAAATGGTGAAAGTGTTTCATATCACTAAATAGAAAGAGGCATTTTACTCTCTCTCTAGGAGCTCTGATCTGATTTTCTTCTCCCATTTTTTTTGTTTGTTTGCTTGCTTTTTAATGGTTTTGTAGTTTCTAATCTTTTCTTTTTACAACAAAATAATAATTATAATAGCTAATATATATTGAATACTCACTATGTGCCGGTACCATTTTAAGTATGTTACATTTGGTAATACATTTAATTTTCCCAACAACCCTAGGGGAGGTAGGTTTCCAGTACCATCCCCATTTTCCAGATGAGGTAATTGCCTTGCCTGATCTGGGGCGTTGGCATATCCTCATATACAGTGAAGATTTCGTGGAGGTAAGATTTAAAGTGCTTAAGAGGTTGGAAATATTCTTCAATTTGGCCTCTTGTTTATAAGACTGAACAGTAAGGTCTGTAATTGCTCTTTCAGTGGCCTTCATATGAAAAAATAATCACATTTCCTTTCCCAATGGTTATATGATATTAGAAGTAAAATCTACTTAAGGCATCTGAGGAAAGTGAAGACACAATAATGTCGTCTTTCAAAACCCTCTGATTTCCTTGGATTCATTTAACAAAAGGTTTTGCATTTTTATTTTGAGGCAGGTGCAGATGCCCAGTAATTTAATCCCTAGTCAGGTTATAAATCCAGAGTAACTACATCAGTGGTGACCCTGGCTCTTGTCGGCTCCTGCAGTTCCCACTTCAGCATTAGACTGGTCTGATGGCTCTAGACTTGGCTTCTAGATGGGATATTTAGTTCTTCCTTTGATACGATAACCTGAGTATTGCATAAAATAATTAAATTGTCATGGCTGGCAATGTCTGCAAATAGACATGGCCTTTTGTTTTCTTCTTCAAGGTAAACAGCTGCTGTTAGCTTACAAAAAGCTAAAAGTGATCCAACAAGAAGCCTGCATCCATCACATGGAAATCAGAGACTTGATTTATAGTGTAGCCTGTAGCTTTGTGATATGTACAGTTTAAATTAGACCTTTGCAGTCATTGTGCTGGGTTGATGCAAGCACATTAATGACATAATTTCTGGTTGCTGCATCACATTTCTGCAGTCTGTTCTTTGTATTCCACTCACATTAATTGAAGTAATTTTGCCAGTGAAGCGTGTTTCAAACCTCTGCATTTAAATTGAAATTTTAATTCCCTTATTGTCTTGAAAAGACGGCTGAAGATGCCTTGTTACAGGTTTCATTATCACTCAAAACACTCCAGCTGCTGGTTCTAATGTACAATGACTGATTAATTCTGGGAAGAATTAGTAATGTAAGAATAGCAGCGGCTTCCCCATGGCATGAGCTAACCAGGAAGGTATTTCATGATAGTTAATATTTTTATGAACTTTTTTTTTAAGGGAAATTTGTGTAGGAGTCTGCATCAGAACTGAAATTGCACAGATGAGCTTCGAAAATCGCTTACACAAGTTCTGATTTATCAACCCATAGAAGTCAGTTCAATGATTTCATTCTATCAGTGGGAGCCAAGCCAGTGTGAGAAGGTTTGAGGCACTTTAGCTGACAGTCACAAGCTTGTGACTAAAATAAATTTTTTCATTTCTAAGTCTTCCAGGGAGTGGAGAGATTTTGAATGTCTCTTAATCATTTTGCCTTTTTATTATTTATATACCTTTTAAAAAAGAATCCATAGCTGTATAGTCAGATAAGAATTATTTTGATAATTATAATAATAACTTGTATTTATATAGTTGCCTTCTTCCCAGGGGATCCCAGAGTGCTTTGCTGCGAGAAGAGTATAGTGGAATTATTTTACTTACACTGTGAAAATGTGGCCATATCAGGGGGATAAAGAGAGTAAGACAGCTATTTAATTGCATTGTTGTTTAAGTCCCTATAATGCAATTAATATATTTGTAATATATTTACCTTACCTTTGCGATTGTTGGACAACATTCAAGGTTGTAAATGTCAGTAGGGGCTTAGTGTGGGTCAGATGGACTGTTTTGGAATCCAGCTTTGCCGTTTACTAGCTTGATGATTTAGAGCTAATTCTTTAACTTGATTTTGTTGAAAGTTGGAGTTGCCAATAATGCATACCCCCAAGGGTGGTTGAAGGGATTATGAGATATTAAGCTATACATGTAAAGTAGTCACAGTATACACTGTAAGTGCTTAGAAATGTTATTTATAATTAATTGATTATTTTTACTGATACTGTAAGACAGGTGATGGTTCCCATGTTATAATCTCAAAAACTGTTCTAAGGTGGACTTGTTTTTGAGCTGATAAAAGAGTTGAAGTAGGACTGGCAAGGTAAGCATTTTTTATTCCTTTTCTTTTTGCCTAACACGGACATCTATCTGAATGAAAGACTGTTCCACATTTTATACACTCAAAGGAATTACTGCAGGCAGATAGATAGAATTTTTCTCAGAAAGTAAGTCTTGTCTGCTCTAACATGTGCACTAATGGATGAGCAAGACCCCAGAGTACTATGACTTATTTTTGGGATTTGACTGGACAAATTTCAGATTCTGTGTCATCACTTACCTGTTCAGCCTATATCAAGTATATGTTCATAGGGTATCCATTGACGGTTGATTATAAGCAATGTCATTTGTTGGTAAACTATCTAAGATCAGTTTGTTGCAAAATCTGTAAGTATTAAATGTGTTTTTTTTGCCAAGGGTCGTAATTAGAAATAAGGCCATTCACTGTTGGAGGGTGCTCATCTAAAATGTTGATTTTTAGCCCTGGCCAGTGTGACTCAGTGGTTAGAGTGTCGGCATGTGGACCAAAGGGTCTCAGATTCGATTCCTAGTCCAGAGCATGTACCTGGGTTGCATGTTCAATCCCTGGTCTCAGTCAGGGCATGTTCAGGAGGCAACCAATTGATGTGTCTCTCTCATCAATGTTTCTCTCTCTTTCTCTCCCCTTCTTCCCTCCCTTCCACTCTCTCTCTCCCTCCAAAAAAAAAAAAAAAAATCAATGGAAAGAATATCCTTGGTTGAGGATTAACAACAACAACAACAAATGGATTTTAGTGTTAGAGTAGTTAGTAAGCTGTTCTTTTCTGTCATTGCTTCGATAGCAGGAGTAGTAGACCAATGAGGTTGCTTCTATTGGTGCCAGTTAAGCTTTCTCATTAGCAAATAGACTAATTCTTTTCTCATATTAGGGTTGGGAAGGGGTGATCATCACTATCAAATGCTTAATGTACAAATAAGAAAAAAAGGGCCAAAATGCCCATCCCTTTCATCTGACTTGCAAGTTTCTGAGATCTCACAGGATTGTTTTTTTCTCATCATGACTCTGGAAATGGTATTGAGAGGAAAGCTCTATAAAGATCAGGACCTGGAACATTTTAGTGAACTTATTGAACTTATCTTGAAAATGGTTCAGTGACTCTGCAAAAATGTTTCAATATTCCATATAGATTTCTGCACAACATGATAAAAAATGTATCAGTGATCAATAGTGAAATAGTTACCCTTAAAGTCCATCTGTTCTAGTGTTGAATATTGACTTGAGAGACTGGCCAGTGTTCTGTACTAATAACTTATCAGAAAAGAACCTGGCACATATTTTGATAGGCAAATGAATGTGATGATGTTGTTGTTGATCACTAGTATATCTGTGAAAGTGGACTTAACCTTGAAGGAGCTTACACACTAGTTGGAAGAGACAGATGATGAATAAATAGTGTCTTTTATATCCTTAAAAAACAAGAAGGGGGGGGGACCAGGAATACTGGGGGTGGGAGTATGATAGGGTGGTTAGCTGTAGCTGCTTCTAGCTGCATTTGGGACCCCCTTATTCCCTCAAACACCTACATCTGATCTTCTTTTCAAAAAGATTTAGGAAAAGCTGAAAATAAAGTTATTAAACAAGTAACCTTGGTTTTGCGTCCACAATTAAGTACACTTAGTATGGCTACTTACTTTATTTTTCTCCTAGACTCAGAGTGTCAAAGTTCAGGGCTTGGTAGCAACTGCTTTTCTTGCTGCTCAGTGCCCTTTTTATTTAGATTTGTTTTGGAAGGCTGGGATTTCGAAAAGCCCTGATGTTTGATAGGCACTGGTTATTGTATTAACTTTCCTCCCCTTTTAGTGTGCTCTTCTGTCTGCCTATTTTATTTTAAATAAGTAGAAGTTTTATTTTATTGTACTAAATCTCATAAGTTTAGGAATTTGAAATTGGCTAGCTTGGCTGTAGAGCAGTGTTTCTCAAACTCTGCCCAATAGGGAATCCTTCAATTCATGGGGATGTAAAGTACAACTTAGGGAATATAGTCAGTAATATTATAATAATTATGCATGGTGTCAGATGCGTACTAGAATTACTGGAGTGATCAGTTTGTAAGTTTTATAAATGTCTAATCACTATGTTGTGCACCTGAAACGAATATAATACTGTATGTCAAGTGTAATTGAAAAATATAATAAAATTAAAATTGAAAAAAAATGTTGAAATCCAGGTCACAGCCTAGACTGATTACATTGAGATCTCAGGTGGTGGGACACTAGCTTCAGTAATTTTTGACATTGTCCAGGTGATTCCAATGTGTAGACAAATTTGGAACCATTGCTGTAGGGTCTAGCTTATGCTGTGCAATAAAGCAAAACTAATTGCCCTTGGCTCTGTTTAATACCAGCTTAGAGTCATTAGAAACCAAATATTTGCATAAGAGAGACATGACTTTGAGGTGGGCACATGTGTACAAATGTGCACATAAGTAGTTGGACTGATGCTGCGTTGTTGCGGTCCTCTATTGCAATTTTTAGATAGAGCTGAGTGTCTGACTCTTATTCTGATTTTCTAGTGTGATTATTTGGTTAATAGGAGTTCTATGTAATGGTTTCAGGTAGATGCTCTCCAGGCTCAGGCTGACTTGGAACTCTTCACAGCTGTCATTGTGGTGCTCTGATTCCTGCATCTTTACTGTGGGTTCTTATCTGACTTATTGCCAGGATTTAATGGACTGAAATTGGGGCACAAATTTACTTATTGACAGGCGGTGGCTAGGTACAGTGTGGTATAGTGCAAAGAAAATTGATTAAAAGCCAGACCTTCTTAACTCCAGTCCTGACCCAACAATTTGCCCGTTCTGTGAGCTTAGACAAAGAAATCATTTTCTCTCCCTGGTTTTTAGTATCTTCTTCTATGGTTATACAAATACCCTGTCATATTATAGAACGGTTGTGAGAATAAAAATGAAATTTTATACAGGTAAAGTGCTTTATAAAAATAGAAGGCAGTATGAAATTAAAAATGCTGTAGCCAGGATTGTCACCATCACTGTCACACAGTGCTAGGTAAAAAGAAAAAGCAGTAGTCTGGGGCTTGTTTACATTGGGTAGCATTTCTGGCCTACTGTTAACCATCACTACTGCATACATGTTTTAATCAGCTTGACTCTGTGTGTGTGTGTATGTACATGTTTACACACGAGTCTGTGGGAGGAATAATCTAAGTCAAGAATAATTCACAGGTCCTTTGCTGACATCCTCCATCATATTCAGGTTTCAGCCTCACAGATGGAGTTGCTTGAATAGGTTTTTGATTGGTCAGTCTGTGGCCTGGGGACCCTAGACATGTGTAAATTGCAGCAGATGATAATGCGTGTTGTTGATGGGAGCCCTCCATCTCAACTTGATGATGGTCTGAGAATGCTGATAAGTAGCCTTTGCTTGTCCTGACAAGATAGGAGGAGCTTGTTAAAGAAGTCTGTAATCTCTGAGATCCATCCCAGTACTGATTACTTGTGGTTGCCTGGCTCTTAAAAAAAAAAAAAAAAGCCATATTCTTCTCACATTCTTTTGAGGGATTTTAATAGTTCATGTTAGTAAAGAGCTGTATAAGTGCTGAGCAGTTCTAATGGGTTTGGGACTCTTGCAGAGTGTGGTGAATTGTCTTGATTTGAGTGTGAGCATGAAGTGATTCTCAGAGACCTCCTTTGCCAACTCTTAAGAGGATAGTTGTTTGTAACTTTTTCTTGTCCCAGAATAACACGATGACAAGTGTAAGTGACTTTGGGATACTTGGTAAATGAGAATAACTTTCCCAGTGGTCTCTTCTCTTGTATTTCGGAGTAGAAATCCAGGTTCTAGTGCTCTTTATGGGGCCCTGAAGGGAACTGGGAATTGGAAGAATCATAAGATTAGCACTAAAGAAGGATTTCTTTTTATGAGCTTTTCCATAAGCAATTACAATTCTTATCTTTCTCATAAGGTGTTGAGCGTAGTTTAATTTCATCAGGAAAGTAATTGTGAACAGATCTGTTATAAATCCATTTGGAACAAAAGAGGCTCTTTTGTTATATATTTGGTGATGGGTGTATATTCCCAATGTATTGACAAATTTTAAAAATGCATATTTAAAAATAACAGTGTTTTCACAAAAAAACTTGGTGTGGAAAATGATTGGAAGGAATCACTTAAAAGATATAATTTTATCTGATTATTAAGAATATGGACCATCTTTACCTTTGTGATTTTCTGTGTTTTTTAAGATTGAGCATGTATTACTTTTGTAATTTGGAAGAAAAATAAAGGTTAAGAAAAAAAGTACATTTCTGGCCTCACGTTTTTTTGTTTGTTTGTTTTTAAATCTGTAAAATTGTGGAGGGCCTGAGTCTTGACAACCTTTAAAGGTCCCTGACAATAGAACATTCTTACATTTTATTTCTCAGATATTGTCATTCTGTGAGGCTTGGGCTAATGGATCTTAGAAGACCTGGCTTCCCTTTCCTAGACTTTGTGGTAATAAAATATAAAATATGGGAATTACTTGTGGTAGAATGCCTTGATGTATAAGAAAAAAATGAAACAAGATAAAAGCAAAAAAAGGGGGGAATCCAAAGAAAGCGTAAGAATAGCTTAATAAGATGATGTGTTTTTAGAACAAATCTGTGTTTCACAGCAGTAATAGGATAGATGTTTCACGAAGCTAGATGTCATATTTGATCTCTTTTGAGTTTTGTTTTCTAAGATAGATTTGAAGATATTTTAAAAAAGAAATTCACAAGTAAAAGGCCTTTTTTTTGACAGCACTTTATCTTGCAGCCCCCCTCCCTTCATTCACTTATCAATAACTTCATCTCATTTGCTTTATCCTGGAAATTCCATTATCTCCCAGGCAGTCTATTGCATTAAGCCTTTAGTACCTAATATCGCCTCATTTACATTGACACGTGCTTGACCTCAGCCCTTCTCCTCTCTTTGTTAATGCACCAACAAGCACTGATATCTCTCTGGAGCATTATCATTTGGCTGTTAGCTCAACTAATAACAACCCTTCATTTGAGCTGATGAAGGTTTATTAAATAAAAACATGCAATCGCCCTGGCAGTAAAGTAATGAAAGGAGAATGGAGGTAGACGGCATCCTGTTTTAATGGTGAGAGCATGCTGAGTTTGCATTATAGGTATTTGGTTTCCTTAGGGGAAAGGGGCACCTGAATGGGCTGGATCAATAGCATGTTAGTAAACTGATTTTAAGAATGGGCATTTTTGATTGCCTGATTTGATCACTGATTAGCTATAGGCTGAGGAGTTAGGGTAAAAAAAGGTGTTTTTGCTCCAGGCTCTTGGCCTTGCCCTGTGCTGCAGCTTTCCTGGGAGGTCTAAGTAGGAAACTGTCAATAGCCCTGAGGCCTTAAGTCACTGGCCCTCTTCTGAGTTCCCAGGCAAGCTTCTTTGTTGTTTGCAGCCAAAGATTTTTGGTGTTCTTATTTAGTTAAGACCGCTCTAAAAAATTGTTTAGCTTGTGTCTTCTTATAATACAAGAAAGGGGAAGGCATCAATTCTTTGGAATAGTCAAATTTCATTATCTTTTTACTGCATCCATAAGTTGGGCCAAGGCAACATTTTCAGAATGTTTATGTTGTCTTACTATTAAAAAAAAAAAAAAAAGCTTCCTTAAGAGAGACAAACTAATTATCAGAGTCCTGAAGGAAATATTTGTTTTGGACTCAACAGTTGCAAACATTTGCTTTCTTAGGGAATATTGTTGCCAAAATAAGCATTTTCATTAGCTAGCAGATGGTTTCGTTAGCAGGTTGGTTTTTTGTTTATACTTACAAGTTTCCTTTCTTTTTTTCCGGCTGGAACCTTAGTTCTATTTAGAAACAGTTACTAATGTCACTTACCTTTGTAGAGCTCACCTCTCCCAACTAAAACAATAAATAAAAAAGACCAGTAGTTTCCTGTCTAGCATTTTCTTCAGGGAAGCAGCTGTTGAGTATGGCCAGTTTTGGTGTTTCTCCGAAACTTTTCTATTGGTTTATGTTTAAGGCACAAAACTAGATCTTTCCACCTAATCGGCCTGAATAAGGTGGGCAGGAGACAAATTTAACTGTGAAATAATGATTTCCTCATTTAAACTAAAATGAGATTGAGAAACACACCGGGAAAGAAAAATTACAGGTACTATAGTTCATAATTACCAAGATTTCTTTTGTTGTAGACTTATCTGTTATCTCAAGGTAAAAGTTTTTGAAAGTTCTCGATTATGTATATTTTAACTGCATTTCACTTATTTTTTGAGTTATAGAAACATTTTTCAGAATTTCTGTTTTCTTAATGGGTAGGTTTCTAATAACAAAACATGCTGTCCTGTTCAATCTCATGTGTTAAAACGTTTTGTAAATGTTTGTTTATTTTCCTAATCCTAAAGGAAATACTTGTTTTCAACTTCAAAACAGATTTCTGTTATTTATATGAGTAGTTGAGTAGAATACCAATTTTCTGTTAGATAATAATTGGTATTCTGTGAAAAAAAAAATTCCCTTCTAAGTAGTATCTCCTCCCTGCCCCCAAATAATTTTTTAAAATATATGTAAGAGAAATTCTAGATACAATTAGTTGGCTCATTATCTACTTGTTGTAAATAATCTATACGAAATGGTGTGGCATACCTTAGAATTTTAAGATGTCATTTGGGGTATGAATGAATGATAATTGTCTTGTGAGTAGATGTATAGGCAACATTCACCTATGAACTATTCCACTGTTTGTTGTCTACTTCACCTTTCATTTACAATTTTAATATATATTTGTGACATTATTTAGTGTCACAAAGTCACATCTGTGAACCCAATTTTGATAACTTCTTATAGCCACTAACCTGTGAGGCCATTTTGCTGCTGCTTTGATCCATCTGCATCTCTTGAATTCCTGTTAATGTTTCATCAGTGTATTATTTTGAAGTGTTCTGTAGTCATTACATTTGGAAAACGGTGAAATAATTTATGAAATAACCATTTCTCATACATTAAATGTCTCTTTAGTTGTATTTTTATTAGGAGTTATGCTCAGTTCTAAATGTAGGGGATTTCTCCTGTAGGGAAGCCTTACTGTCAATAACTACTTGGAAGCCAGACCCACAGGACAACAGACTTAACCATCAGTGATGGTTGTGGGTTTGACTGCTGCCTCACCACGTTTTTCTTTATGTGTAAACTTTCTGGTACAGGCTACTTAAAGCAAGATAAGATAAATGTCAGGTTTCTACTAGTAAACTGATGTTCTAGGGATCAAATGTTGCATTGACAATTATTTTCTTCAAGTTGGTTTGAGTACCCATTAGGAAGGGTAGAGTAGGAGGAAGACAGTGACCTTGCCTAGCTTCCATGATTATAGTTTTATAAACAGACTCTAAATAAGTGGACAGAAAATAAAACACTGTATTTTCATATAGAAACAAGAGACTATTCTCTATTCTCGTTGTGGTAAGGTTTTCAAATCTTTTAAGATAGCTCTTGATAGTGTGTGTGTATGTGTGTGTGTGTGTTAATTGTACTTATATTCCTGTATTTTGGGTCAATGAAACATATTCAGAAACTTTGTAATCTATATGGTTACAATGGTTCTATGAAGGAAACAACACTTTACTGAAAATGCTGCATCAAAGCATGTTGAAAACACCCTCTGAGGTTTCTTTGCCCACAGAATGAATAGATGCCAGGCACTGTGCTGTTTTACCTATACGTTAAAAATATTTTAATTAAGTGGCTTTGAAAGTTGACATCATATAATTTTGTATTTGGAATTTGATGTATTTGGGTTAAAAATCTTCATGCAAATTCCTACAAACAAATCAAGCTTGGATGTGCAGTGGGTGATTTTTAAGCTTAAATATCTCAGTTGGATTTAATTACCTTAAGGGATAAGGCTACATGATGGACCAGTGGTTTACCAAATTATTTTTCATTTTCTGGATTTCGATGTCACTAAAGGTTACTGTGTCCTCTTTTCTCTGCTAGAGACTCAAGTTAAAATCCATTTTAGAGCATCCGTGTGAATGAATTTGTTGTTGTTTTTCCTCCCTGGGGACACGCTGGTCATTTTGTGAGGCTGCCTTTCCATTTGGAAGTGCTGCAGCTTGCACAGGCCCAGGGCTCTCATAGCAGGGCAGTTGCAAGTCAGCATGAAAATGAACAGGCGGGCTTCGGAGGGCAGAGCTGGCCCAGGGCTTGTCACTCTTTCATTTCCTCATTCTTTCTTGGTAAATGTAAGGAAACCTATTTGCTGCTGACATTTGATTATAGCATATCACAAAACAAGTGATATGTTTGTGGGTGAGCCTTTGCATTTTCCTCCCCATCTCAGGCCACTTTGCATTTGGTAGCTCCCAAGCTGTCCATATTCACCGTCCACAACTCCTCCATGACTGTGTATATTGGTATAGATATCTGATGAACACTTAACCACTGGTATGTTTCATGGCCTTCACGACTTATTGCTTTTGTCTAAATGCTTCATTTTTTAGGAGCATGTTTATTTGCATAAATACATTTAATGTTTTTACCCTGAAGTAAGCATTATTAGTTATTGCCTTTATTTGTACATCTTAGGGATATTTAGAAGTATGACCTAAGCAGGTAATAGTCATCACATGCTAATCCCTTCAGGGAGCTTGGTGTGCTGTTTGCCCTCTGAGTTCAGCTTGTGGTCATCTCTTCTCTGTTGTTGTTGTTTTTATTACATTTGCATTCTTTGTGCTTTTTTCCTTCCACCTTTGTTCTCCAAAGGTGAATATTCTCCTCAATATTCTCTTCACTTTAAGTTTTTTTCATTAAAAATATATAAGATCTTTATACATAAGGACATAAATATAATTTCATATACATGGATAAATGGGATCAGATCATACATGCTATTTTTTTCTTTTGAAACATATGCATTTTGGTTTCCAAACATACACACTTTGGTTTCCAAATGAATTGCTCCAGGTTCCCTGAGTCCCTCCCTATTTTCTCCCTTTGTTGTAGGCATTCCTCCACCATTTTTATTCATCCAATCTATTTTGTTTTAAAATCTCCCAAATTGCACTTTATACCAGGAGTATCTCCCTCTCCATAGTTTATCTTCTGTTCACTGTTCAAATCCTCATTCTTCTATCAAACTGGGTTAAGCCAAGGAGTGATGACTGCTATTGTCCTCATGTAACATTCATGTAAAATTGCATTGACCTCTGTGTGTTTGTGTATATGAGAAAGAGAGACTGACTTTATGTAAACTCACATGTAGACTCAGGCTAATGAAGCTCTGGTTCATGATCATCATAAGAATTATTAAAATATTTATAATGTGCTTCTATTTAGACTTAAAAGGCTAGCTTTGGAAGTTGATTTAAACCATTAGTACGTGGAATTCTTGTGAGAATATGCGTGATATAATCACTTTAATTGGGGAGTTCATTGTACTTGTGTCCATTGATAGGCAGTGTATGTGGGAATTAATTGTATGTATGGCTTTGCCGGTACGTTAGATGCCTTCATGCTTATCTTCATCAAGCTTGTTTTCTTCAGCATTCTATGTCTCAGATGCTAAATCCTTCAAAGGCAGAGCGAGGCCTAGCCACATTGTGCAGTAGTCACCCCATATTCGCAGGGCATGTGTTCCAAAATCCCCAGTGGGTACCTGAATCCTATATGTACTATGTTTCTGCCTTTAGAAGCATACCT
The DNA here is from genome assembly GCF_000412655.1 of Myotis brandtii. Lineage (NCBI taxonomy): Eukaryota > Metazoa > Chordata > Mammalia > Chiroptera > Vespertilionidae > Myotis > Myotis brandtii. The sequence continues at coordinate 10,157 of NW_005371912.1, read as the reverse complement.
GTTATAAAAGTTAATTTATAAATTAGGCACTTTCACAGAAAGAAGATTGGTTCTTACCATAGATTTTAGCAATCTCACCATGCAGTTTTTTTTCTTATTAAGTTGGGAACTTTTCACTTAAAGGAAGCACTGTACGGCTTTCTTTGGTATATTTCATTGCCAGCATCACTACTCTTGCAGTTTGGGGCCATTATTATGCAAAATAAGGATTACTTATCACAAGCACTGTGATACTATGACAGTGATCTGATAACTGAAATGGCTACTCAGTGACTAATGGGGACATAGTGTATGTATGTAGTAAGTATATGCTGGACAAAGGGATGATTCACGTTCTGGGCGGGGTAGATCTGGATGGTGTGTGATTTCATCACACTGCTCAGAAAGGCATGCTCTAAAATTTAGAACTTTAGAGTTATTTCTGGATTTTTCCCCCATTTCATATTTTTGGACCTTGGTTGACCACAGGTAACTGAAACTGCTGAGTGTGAAACCACCGATAAGGGGGACTACTGTACTCTACAAAGTCTAGTGTACGTTTGTAAGGTTTTCATAGATTCTCTTTTAACAGTGTTTTTTAAAAAATAGTTCTTCCTATTTAGAATATTTCTAGATTACTTAGTTATTATACATTATTGTCTTCCATCCCCTTCTTAGGTGTCAGCAGTCCAGTCTTTGGAGGGCCCCCTGCTCCAAGTAGAAGGACTGAGTGACCTTAGGCTGGAGCTTCACAGCAAGAAGATGAATCTTCACTTGGTTCTCATAGATGAACTGCACCGGCACCTGTACATCAAATCCACCAGCCGAATTGTGCAGCGTAACAAGGAAAAAGGGAGAATGAGGTGGGTTACAGAGGCTCTTTGGCACAGTGTACTGTGGCCATGTGGAATATTATTTGTTTCTCAGAATATTGTAGTTTTTTTTTTACTTTTCTTTTTAATATACTGTTTTCGATGCTCTATATTCTGAAAGGCTGACATTCAAAGTTTGTTCATTTCTTCATTGCACATTTATTATGGTCCTCTTACGTACAGATCTATAAGAAATATTGTGGTCCTCTTATGTAAAGATAATAAGAAACATTTACGGTTGGGACTTTAATATGCTGGGCCATCAGAGTTACTCTGGTTTATCTCTGAAGAAAGAGAAAAAATCCTTAAATTGGATAGTGATGTCAACCTAATTAAGAAATATGGCTGTATGCACTGAAGTTGTTAGATTCTTTGTTACTTAGGGTTGCAGTCCTCTTTCTGGAAGCTTTCAGGAGAGTCCTATATTGAAGGGCTAGGGTGGACTCAAGACATTGAGTAGGTTAGTGTAGACCTGGAACGGAATAGACCAGATCGTAAGTCAGTTAAGGCAGCAGAACATTGGCACAGTCAACAGGTAGCAGAGAGCTGTGCATGTCATGGCATTCCGAGATTTCTTTGAAATAGCCATAGGCCTTTTCAGAGGGCAGTTTAGCACTATCCATGCTGTTCACTAGCTGTAGACAAGAGGAGCACTGGATGCAGTGCATGCCAGCAAGGAAATCTTTCCAGTCCTGTTCTGTTCAAGCAAAACCTGCTGACTTTGTGTGTGATGCTTCAGTTTAGTTGGAGACATTGCCAGAGAAAGAGGAGTTTCTGTCCCTTTTCTGCATATGGCACTAGAAAACCTTTTGCAAGATACACAGATGTCAGGACCTTAGCAGAGAGTAGTGGTAGGTGGGGCAGAGCTAAGAACTTCCTTGCACGTGTCTGCTGGTGACTAGCAGGTCTGAATAGATTTCTTCCCATGCAAGGATTGAAGAAATACTCTGGGTTCTGTGAAAATATTCTGTAGTTTAAGGGAAAATGAGCATTACTTTGAGGTCTTAGAAAAGAGCATTTATTTGAAAAAATATTTTATAACGCAAAACAGGAAAACTTTAGGAGATTGAAGCTCAAGGTTTCTCAAAAGATGGAAAATGATGTAGTAGATTAGACTATTTTTCAAAATTATCACTCTTTCCCCTTCACTTTAGTGGGAAAAATGTATTTCCTGCCTTTGACTTTTGGGCTCTTGCTTTTGCTAATCGGTTAGCATGTTTCAGGAAGGACCTGAAATGGTGAGCATATGCCCTCTCGTGCTTCTGCCATTGCTATGATGGCGTTGATCCAACGAGGAGGATGAGAGACATGTGGAACTGATCCAAGATCAGCTGACTGCCCACCATCAAAATATGTGCTTCTTATGAATGCTACTGAAATTTTGTGGTTGTGTGCAGCAAGCATATAGCTTTTATGAAACATTAACAGAGAATGATAAAAATGGAAATGGGAAGGATACAAAAAGAAATAACTAACACATGAACAAAATGTAAGAAAAACCAAAATAAAGTGGGGAAATATAGTCTTTGTTTCAAGCATGAGAGTGAAGAATTGGATCAGTGATATGGAGGGGCAAGATGACAGAAGAAAGATAATAGGTATGAAAGATAAAGAATAATGATCAATTCATTGATTTTAAGTATTCTACAGAATATGGTGTTATTGGCTGAATTGCATCCCCCTAAAATACATATATTGAAGTCCTAACTCCCAATACCACTGACTGTGTTAATTTTGGAGAGAGGGTCTTTCAAGAGGTAAACAAGTTAAAATGAGGTCATTGCGGTGGACTCTAATTGAATATGACCTATGTCCATACAAGAGGAGGAAATTTGGACACAGTGTTGCACAGAAGGAAGACCATGTGAAGACAGAGTGATAAGATGGCCAAGCCAATGAGAGAGGCCTCAGAACAAACCAACCCTGCCAGTGTCTTGGCCTTGTACTTCTAGCCTTCAGAACTGTGAGAAAATAAATTTGTTTGTTTTCTATGAGGCTAGAGTGGGGGGGGGGGGGGGAGACCTTGATCTGCAAATCAAAAGAATTCAAGGTGAAATTAATGAAAAAAGATCCTCTTGGATATGACCCAGAAATTTTTATGAATGTCAAAAACAAATTCTGTAAGCATTAGGAAGAAAATAGATGTTATCTATTGTGACAGAGATAGTTATCTTCCCACCCAATATTGATTCTCCCCTTCTTCATTTTTAACAATGACCTTATTTTGTTCCTGGTGGCCATATGCCCAGCTACAAGGCTCCATTTTCTAGCCTCCTGTATAGCGAAAGGTAATTAGTGAGGCTTCTGCTTGCAAGCTGCTGAATCAGGGCTCATGGGGAAATTCTTTAAAGGTGCCAACTAAATTGGTATGCTCACTCCTTTACCCTTCACCTGCCTTCCTTTACTTCCCATTAGGACATGGAGTGGTGCCATCAATCCATCTTAGACATGAAGGGACTTTGAAATGGAAGCCACATTGTAATCTCTTTAATGACATGGATCCTCTATTATAGCCTGCATAGGTTAAATCTTTTATATGACAGGAAGGAAAACCTTTGACTCAGGCCACTGCTATTTGGATCTTCTGTTTTATACAGTTACCCTAGTCCCAATCCACAGAAAGGAGGATAAGTCAGGCTCACCAGGATTTGCTGACCAGGAAATGGCAGGATACAGCGGACAGAACCAAGGCGACAAAGTGTTGAATGGGGATGAGTTGAGACCAAAGATATCTATTCTCAGCCAAGTGGATATTGATGTACATGGGTGGCAGAGAGTCATCCTCAGATGTAAATTAACAATAAATAAATCACTGTGTTATTTTCTGAGAAGACTATTCAATGATGAACTCTGATATATAAATCAAATTCAGCAACTCGAGAACAATAAAGTTGTAGATAGTTTATAACTACTGTGAGGACTACACACCACTAAATATGTAAATTTACATATAAATAACTGACATCTGTTTTTACAGGAAAAATAATATTAACTGGAAATTATTATTTTTTAAATTTTTTATTGTTTAAAGTATTACAAGTAGTAGTACATATGTCTCCTTTTTCCCCCATTGACCTTCCCCTGGCCTCTCCTAACCCCTGGTACATGCCCTTACCCCACCCCCAGTGTCTTGGGTCCATTGGTTATGCTTATATGCATGCATTAAGTCCTTCGGTTGATCTCTTACCCCACCCGCCCCCCCCATCACTCCCCAGCCTTCCTGCTATAATTTGACAGTCTATTTGATGCTTCCCTGCCTCTGTATCTATCTTTTGGTTCATCAGGTTATAATGTTCTTTATTATCCATAAATGAGTGAGATCATGTGGTATTTTTCTTTCACTGCCTGG
>NW_005371912.1:2936-4264 GCF_000412655.1 Myotis brandtii | reverse complement strand
GGGTCAGTTGTTACTTCACCTCTTTCATTTCTGATTTTGTTAATTTGGGTCCTCTCTCTTTGTTTCTTGGTGAGCCTGGCTAGAGGTTCATCAATCTTGTTTATCATTTCAAAGAACCAGCTCTTGGTTTCATTGATCTTTTATAGTATTTTTGGTTTGTTTGTTTTTTGTTTTTGTTTTTTTTGTCTCTATGTCATTTATTTCTGCTCTGATCTTTATTATCTCCTTCCTTCACTTACTCTAGGCTGTTTTTGTTCCTTTCTTTCTAATTCTTTAACTTGTAAGATTAGGTAATTTATTACCATTTTTTCTTGTTTTTTGAGGTAGACCTGTAGAGCTATGAACTTCCCTATCAGGACTGCTTTCATTGTGTCCCATAGATTTTGGATTGTTGTGTTTTCATTGTCGTTTGTTGCTATGATGCTTTTTATTTCTTCTTTGATCTCTCTAGTAACCCAGTCATTGTTTAATAGCATGCTATTTAGCTTCCAGATGTTTGATATTTTTTTACTGGTTTTATTGTAGTTGATTTCTAGTTTTATGCCATTTTGGTCTGAGATGGTGCTTGATATGATTTCTATCTTCTTGAATTTGAGGAGACTTTGCCTGTGACCCAATATATGGTCTATCTTTGAAAATGACCCATGTGCACTTGAGAAGAATGTATATTCTTGTGCTTTGGGGTGAAATGTTCTGAAGATGTCAATTAATTCCAACTGATCTAGTGAGTCATTTAGGATTGATGTTTCTTTGCTGAGTTTTTTGTTTAGAGCATCTGTTCAATGGTGGTAGTGGGGTATTAAAGTCCCCTACTATGATTGTATTGCTGTCAATCTCTCCCTTGATATCCTCCAGAAATTGTTTTATGTATTTGGGTGCTCCTCTATTAGGTGTGTATATGTTTATCAGAGTTATTTCTTCTTGTTGGATTGCTCCCTTTAGTATTATGAAATAGCCTTCCTTATTTCTTGTTATGCCCTTCACTTTGAGATCTAATTTGTCAGATATAAGTATTGCCACCCCAGCTTTTTTTTCACTTCCATTTGTCTGAAAAATCTTTTCCCATCCATTCACCATCAGTCTGTGTGAGTTCTTTTTTCTGAGGTGGGTTTCTTGTAGACAGCAGATATATGGGTCATGTTTTCTTATTCACTCAGCTACCTTATGTCTTTTGATTGGGGCATTCAATCCATTTACATTTAAAGTTATTGATAGGTACTTGTTTGTCGCCATTTTTATTCTTTACGCCTGTGTTCCCTCTTCCCTTCCTATTTCTTCTTTTTACGGCAGACCCTTTAGCATTTCTTGCATTGCTGGTTTGGTGGTAA
>NW_005371912.1:0-2909 GCF_000412655.1 Myotis brandtii | reverse complement strand
TGATTTCACCCTCAATTTTGATTGATAGCCTTGCTGGGTACAGTATTCTTGGATTCAGACCCTTCCTTTGCATGACTTTGTATATTTCATTCCATTCCCTTCTGGCCTGATGTGTTTCTATTGAGAAATCAGTCGCCAGTCTGATGGGGGTATCTTTTGTAGGTAACTTTCTGTCTCTCTCTGGCTGCTTTCAAGATTCTTACTTTGTTGTTGGTGTTAGCCAATTTAATTATAATGTGCCTTGGCGTTGGTCTTTTGGGGTTCATTTTGTTTGGGACTCTGTGAGCTTTTTGGATTTGTGTTAGTTTTTTCTTTCCTATATCAGGGAAGTTTTCTGTGATTATTTCTTCAAACATATTTTCTATTCCTTGCTCAGTTTCCTCTCCTTCTGGCACCCCTCTTATGTGGATTTTGTTTCATTTTGTGTTGTCCCAAAGTTCCGTTAGGCTCCTCCTATTTTTTAAGTTTTTTTTTTTCCCTAGATGCTGCTCTGCTTGGGTATTTTTTCCTGCCTTGTCTTCTAGCTCACTGATGCGGTCCTCTGTTTCTTCTAGTCTAGTGTTGATGCTTTCTATTGAGTTCTTTATAGCTGCAATGTTATTTTTCATTTCTTCTTGGTTCTTCCTCGTTTCCTTTTGGTTTTTACACATATTGTTGAATTTGTCTTCCATTCTTTTCAGCGACCTTATGACCATTTCTTTGAATTATTTCTCGGACATATTGCTTGCCTCCATTTCGTTTATTTCCTTTTCTGGTGATGCCTCTTTTTCTTTAATATGCGGGCTGTTTCTTTTTCTCCTCATGATCTTTCTTCTCCGGGTGTCTGGTTATGTAGCTTTCTCTCTCCTGCGTTGATTTAAAGGCACAGCATACAACACAACATGGCACAATGCACAAGGCCCTGAACACAAATGTATTCATGATACTAATTACCCCAAATAAAGGTGACCACCAGAGAAAAGAGAATTGGGGATAAGAAAAAAAAAAGGAGTGCAAAAATGATATTGAGAAAAGGAAAAAAAGAGAGTATAAAAGAAGGAGGAAAAAACTATATGGGGAGAAAACTCCAATAGAACATCCACCAATCCCCAAAAATGCAAACAACAAACACCCAGAGATGAATGCAAACTACAAACAACTAATAACAAGTGAGGAGAGGAAAAATAGAAGCAAAAAAAAAACACAAACACAAACAAAAAACACACATAAAAAAGAGAAACAATCTCACAAACAAGCACAAAAAACCCCCAGTCTAATCAACAATCAAGCAAACAACAACAATAGGACAGAGAGAAAGCAAGGCAAAACAAAACAAAAAAATCTAGAACAAAAAAGCAGTAACAAAGCAAAACAAGAAAACAATATCAACATCATCAACAACAAAAACAAACAAAAGGGGAAGAGAGAAAAAAATTTGGATATTGAGGATGGAAGAGAGGTGTGTATGGACTTAGAGCAGAGTATCAGAAATTAGATATATAAGTAGGATGAATTTTTGATGGGGTAAAAATAAGGATTAGGGAAAATCTAAAGCAGGAATAGGGTAAGAGAAACAGGACAACAAAATGGGAAAAGTGAGGAAGAAAGTGTTGGCATACAGGTAAAGTTGAGATAGAGTAAAAAGATGCTAAAGGAAAAATGAAAATAGAATGTAGAACACGAATCCCAAATTAAAATAAAATAAAGAGAAGATAAAATGACATTTGAAAAAAAAGACAAAATAGTAGTAATAATAATACTGATGAAGAATAAAAATATAATAATTGAAAAGGTAAAAATCAAGTGAGGAAAAAAGAAAGAAAAAATGTAGTTTCTTAAGTAAAATATTAAAGAATAAAAATGTGCATTAGTGAAGGCCATTCACTTCCTCTACTGTTCTGTTTGGCTCCCCTGTTTCCTGTAGGTAGTGAGGACAGTATTGAAGTTCTCTGTGTTCCACTGCTCCTGTGTGTTGTAAGCCACAGTCTGATTTTCAAGCCGGCAGTATTTCTTTGTTTCTTACACTCCTTTATTTGTGTTCATACAAGAATCAATTTGTGATTCAACCCCTGGGTGGCAGTGTTTCTGGATTGACCTCCGGGGCTATAAGTCCTCTCTAGCCAGTATTTAGATTTTGTTTTCCCTGTTGCACTTAATACTGGTTTGGGAGAATGGCCTGCCACAGAGCTGGTTCTCTGATCGTTACTCCCCACTCTCATCCCCAGGTTCCACAGAAACAACTTTCTCCTGCAGTCTCTTAGTGTGTCCCCCAATGGGTGATCCTATGTACAGGGCTTAGTAATCAAAAGCAAGGATTTAAAGAGAAAAAAAAGAGCCAGAGTAAGTGCCTTAACTCTGGACTTCTATCCTCTGGCACTGCGCACAACTCTGTGAACGTCTCTGTGCAAGTCTTTTTTCCCCTGGCACTAAGCAGCCAGTGCACTGGTAAAATTTCAGAGTTCCTTTTTGCTCCCAGTCCAGCTATGGGTTGATTTTTAGAGTTCACTTCTGCCAGCAGCTCTGTGGATCCCCTTCCACATTCTCGGATCACGCTAGCCCCAAAGGCTGCGGATTTTGTGGGATGCAGACCTCCCCCCACCAACCTCTAGATCCCATTCATGCATTTCTCTCTCCTGCCTGGATCGCAGACCTCACCTTTTCCTAGGTGAACTCTAACCTTTCTGTGAGAAGGTGCAGAACTCCTCTGAGTCCACATATTCACACTGCTTGAGATCCGGTGTTACTGGGTTTGCAGCTGATCCCTGGGTGTTGTGGTTGTATAGTCCCAGGATGTTTAGGCTCCTGATAACAGCCACTTTCCCCTTCAAGATGGCGCGGTCTCCGAGGCAGAGCTGATCGCTTCAGGAGAGATTTCAGCAGCAGTGGAGGCTGCCCAATAAATTTAGTGAGACCCTCAAGAAATCTAGTGA
>NW_005371911.1:3940-5926 GCF_000412655.1 Myotis brandtii | reverse complement strand
AGAGTCTGATCCTAAGCCCCTGTGGCAGCTGTTGATCTACCATTGTCTCTCTCTTTCTCTCTGGGCTTCACCAGCAGCTGCGCCTCTGTTTCTCTCTGGGCCTCTGTGGGGGCTGGTGATCACCCCTGCCTCTCTGCTCAGGCCCAGCGATAGGCCCATAGACGCTGACTTGCATAGAAACTAACCACTCAGAACTAAATCTGGGTGACCTGTGAGGAGCCAATGGGTGCCTAAGAGGCAGACCTTTTGACACTGACTGGCATAGAAACTGACCAATCAGAACCAAATCTGGGTGAACTGTGATGAGCCAATGGCTACCTAGGAGGTGGAGCTTTTGGCTCACTGGCATAGAAACTGACCAATCAGAACCAAATTGGCCAACATGGGAAGGCAGTTGGGGGTGAGATCAGGCTTGCAGGGGAGGGCAGTTAGGGGTGATCAGGCAGGCAGAGGCAGTTAGGGGTGATCAGGCCAGCAGGGAAGGGCTGTTGGGGTGAGATCAGGCTGGCAGCGGAGGGCAGTTTTGAGCAAGATAAGGCCAGCTGGGGAGGGCTTTTGGGTGTGATTTTAGGCCTGCAGGGGAAAGCAGTTGGGGGCAACCAGGTTGGAAGGGGAGGGCAGTTGGGGGTGAGATCAGGCTGGCAGCGGAGGGCAGTTTTGAGCAAGATAAGGCCAGCTGGGGAGGGCTTTTGGGGGTGATTTCAGGCCTGCAGGGGAAAGCAGTTGGGGGCAACCAGGTTGGAAGGGGAGGGCAGTTGGGGGTGAGGTCAGGCTGGCAGGGCATGGCCATTGTGGGTGAGATCAGGCCGGCTATGGAGGGCAGTTAAGGGTGATAAGGCAGGCAGAGGCAGTTGGGGGAAAACCAAGTCAGCAGGGGAGGGCAGTTGGGGATGAGATCAGGCCTGTAGGGAAGGACAGTTGGGGGCAACCAGGTCAGCAGGGGAGGGTAGTTGGCAGGATCAGGCCAGCAAGGAAGGGCAGTTAGGGGTGATCAGGCAGGCAGAGGCAGTTGGGGGCAACCAGGTCGGCAGGGGAGAACAATTGGGAGCAAGATCATGCTGGCAGGGGAGGGAAGTTAGGGGCAATCAGGCAGCCAGGCAGAGGCAGTTAGGGGCTATCAGGTAGGCAGGCAGGTAAGCGGTTAGGAGGCAGCAGTCCCAGATTGCGAGAGGGATGTCCGATTGCTGGTTTAGGCCAGATACCTGTGGGATCGGGCCTAAACTGGCAGTCGGACATCCCACAAGGGGTCCCCGATTGGAGAGGGTACAGGCTGGGCTGAGGGAATCCCCTGTCCATGCACAAATTTCATGCACCGGGCCTCTAGTAAAGAGATAAAATCATATTTCACATATTAAATATATACAATTATATTTGTCAAAAAAGAGTTATATCCATTTTTCAACCGCATATTGTTATTTTAAATGCAAGATTTTTTTGGTATGTATTATGAAAGTAAATTGATGCTTTCTAGCCAGGTAATAATAGCTGTACAAGCATTACATATTTCAAATATTGTAATAAACATTGTACATTTACCCACAGAAAGGCTGCCCAGGGTAACTATGTATCTATTTATCGATCTGCCTGCCTTCCTGTCTGTCTATTCACGTGCGCATTTGACTGGATTTACATCAATTTAATATTAGCAGTGGTTACTTGAGTCAGTGAGAAATTTTTCAGTCACTTAACAATTTTTAAAAAGGCGTGGACTTGGTATGTGGGTCCGGCTAATAGTGTTTGAATATGTCACTGCACAGGTGAGAATCCCTGTTAGAACCTGGTAGGAATTGCTCTTCTCAGGAAGGGTATGTTTCCTCTCTCAGTGTGGCTTTGCCTCCGGAATTCCTGGTTCACATGCAGGACGGAGCTCTAAAGCTTTTAGAGGCCTCTCTCTTACAGGCTTTCTGCAGGCTCTCAGCTCCTGGAGGACTTCAGTGGGCACTGCCCTTTGCTCCTCCAATTTGTCCTAGTGTGCAATGTCCTTTT
>NW_005371911.1:0-2071 GCF_000412655.1 Myotis brandtii | reverse complement strand
TAATTTTTGGTTTCCAATAGTCCATTGCTTTTATATAAAAATACAATTGAAAGTGGATTTTTGTGTATTGACCTTGAATCTTACAACCTTTTTAAACTTACAAAGTTGTTCCAAGAGTCATTGTTGTTGCTGTTTTTTGCTTTTGTTGCAGATTCACTGGGATTTTTCTATGTGGATAATCAAAGTGTGTGAGAATAAAGGCAGTTTTATCCTTTCTGACTTTTCTTTCTTTCTTTCTTTCTTTCTTTCTTTCTTTCTTTCTTTCTTTCTTTCTTTCTTTCTTTCTTTCTTTCTTTCTTCCTTCCTTCCTTCCTTCCTTCCTTCCTTCCTTCCTTCCTTCCTTCCTTCCTTTTTGCCATATTGTAGGAAGCCTTTCATTATACTGTTTAACAGGAGTGGGGAGACTTCACATCCTTGCTTTATTCCTGTGTTAGGGGCAAAGCATTCCATTTTTTATCATTAAGTATGTTAGGTGAAGGGCTTTTTGTAGATTTCTTTTATCAGCTTAAAGAAGGTCACTTTTTCTCAAGTTGTGACATTTTTCCAGATTCTAAAACTGCTTGAGTTATGCCTTGGGTAGAGTGATCAGAAAAGCTTTCCCTTAGGTCTTTAGATTAAGATACAACCACCGCCGCCGGTATTTTTCATGTTATTCTTGAGATTCTCTATTTCTCTCTGAAGTTGCCTGCTCTCATTTTGAAATCCTTCCTTTAGTAACTTGGCCTGTTCCTAAAAAGGGACAAATAAAGAGTAAATAAAGTATATCAGTAAGCAAATCTCAACTTCTAGCTAGTTTTCACATTCTTAGTAGTTAATTTCTTCTTGAAATTTTTTCTACCATAAATATTCATTATACTTTCTCTTGGACATCCTAGCTGCATGATTGCTTTTCTTGAGCTTCCTTTAGCTAAGAGTGATTTTGGCTTATACCTTCTAATATAGTGATAAAATTAAATTATAAGTCCCATTAATCCTATACAACATATGTGGGCAATCTTAATCAAATGTTTCTTTTCAAATTTTATAGACTCTTTTACACACACACACACACACACACACACACACTCAGACTTTTATATACATACACATGACAGAAATAAAAAATTCTCAAAATCAAAGGAAGTGTCTGAATATTAGATGAGGGAATTTGATTTAAGCCTCCACAGCTTGGTGGCAAGAGTAGCAGGGTATAAGTAAGGACATCAAGGCCCCTAAATGTCCACACAGGATTTCGGCACATAACCCACTACACAAACTAGACGTAGGGCATAGCAAACAGTCAGGAGTGGCAGACACAGGTGTGAGAGGCAAGGAGTCTTTCTGCTCATAAAGGTTCTCTTAGAACCAAAGTCATACCAGGTGTGACAGAAAAACAGTGATTGTAGATTCCTCTAAGTTGGAAGGTGGTTCAGATATCTTACTGATCTGTGTGACCCTATAAAAGCTCATCTTTTCTGAACCTTTGTTTCTTCTCCTAAGGTATAGGTACACAGCAATTCTTGCTTCATATAATATTAAGCAAGAGATACAGATAAGACATATTTATAATGCCTGGAAGATAATAGCTACCATTGATTGAAGAATGTACTAACAAAGGACTGGATGTGAGATAAAGGAAAATAATTTTTTTTCAATAACCAGACATAGGCAGGCTCCAAGTCAGGCAGACAGGACAGGGATTGAAAGGTATAAGTGAGCAAGCAAGGTCCTTCCGGGTTTCGAGTTCTAACAGCCACACAAACAGGTCAGGGAGAGTGTTCAGAAAACAGAAAAAGACAAACATCAAGGTGATGCCATTACATACCTGAAGTTTAAGAGACAGAACCCTCTCTTGCTCTGCCTTTAACTCGGCCTTCTCCTGCTCCATCTTCTCAGTCAATTGTTTCACATGTTCCTGGTAACTCCTTTCTTTCTCCTCCATCATCTGCTCATTCTTCTTTTGCATCTCCTCCAGCATTTTTGCTGCAGCCTCTGCTTTCACACGTTGCACTGCCAGGAGAAAAGGAAGAAGACAAATTCATGTGGGTGACCACTTTGCTTTTTCCTCTTGGTGAACTTATCTGTTATTGTT
>NW_005371910.1:0-820 GCF_000412655.1 Myotis brandtii | reverse complement strand
AACGAGTTGGTTGTCATCGAACCCCGACCTTCCCCAGCCACCACCAGCGACCCTACTGGCTCTGCTTCCGGGAGACCCTCACTCCAGTCTCCCTCAGCGGACCTGCTGGTCCCTCCGCGCTCGCGTCACTTCCGGGAGAACCAGTCTAGGCTCCTCGAATACCCAGATGCAATTATCATGGCTGCCATCAGTGAGGGGAAGAAACGAAGACAGAGCCAGGAATTGCCCGGAAAGTCCTCCCATTGGGGGCTTCAAGGAGGCCTCTCCAAAGGACAAAAGACGAGACTGCCGGGCATGAAGGTGCCCTACATGGTCCTGGGACCGCGACCCTCGCTTCCCTGTTCACTTGCCGCCAAGTGTTCCTTAAGCAGTGGCTCCTCTTGGCAGGGTGGGGCTCGCTTCCTACCCGGACCTTCTTGGTGTACCAGGCTTTTGTTCCGGTCACTCCCCTCAGCCCCGGAAGTGGTCGGGCTTTCCATAGCTGGCTTAGGAGGAAGGGTCTCTGTAAAAAAAATCAATAAAATATATTAAAAAAAAAAAACAAAGTCTAACTAAAAGCTCAATCCTAGTTACCTACTCATTGAGTACCTAACACTTTACGAAAACAAAACAAAACATAAGAATACTGAAACATTGCTGTTTCAGTCCAAATGTGTCCACTTTAGACTTCTCAGTAGAAAAATACTAAAAGATACATTGGAATCTGCTAATAAAAAATGTCTTCGTTCCTGGAGAGCACCTTGACACACTCATATCATCCATATCTGTTCAGGAAGAACTAAATGTCCTGAGACCCTGACTCACGTCTCACATTAGTGTT
>NW_005371909.1:0-264 GCF_000412655.1 Myotis brandtii | reverse complement strand
GGCTGAGGGCCATTTTCAGGCTGGCCACACCCCCTTCAGGGTAGAGGTCCCCACTGGGGTGCCTGGCCAGCCTGGGTGAGGGGGCTAAGGGCTGTTTTCAGGCTGGCCACACCCCCTTCAGGGTGGAGGTACCCGCTGGGGTGCCTGGCCAGCCTGGGTGAGGGGCTGATGGCTGTTTGCAGGCTGGTCAAGTCCCTCAGTGGGGACCTTCACCCCCTTCAGAGTGGTGGTCCCTACTGGGGTGCCTGGCCAGCCTGGGTGAGG
>NW_005371908.1:414986-415648 GCF_000412655.1 Myotis brandtii | reverse complement strand
CAGTTAAATCCATCTGATCCAGTGTGTCCTTTAGAGTGGCTCTTTTCTTATTAATTTTTTGTCCGGAAGTCAGCGGGGTGTTAAAGTCCCCTCCTGTGACTATGTTGTTGTTGATCTCTCCCTTAAAGTCCTCTAGAAGGTTTTTTTTATATATTTAGGTGCTCCTATACTGGGTGCATGCATATTTACCAGGGTTATATCCTTTGTTGGATAGATCCCTTTAGTATTATGTAGTGACTTTTGTTGTCTCTTGTGATGGCCTTCATTTTGAAGTCTATTTTGTCAGATATGAGTATTGTTACCCCAGCTTTTTTGTTTGTTTGTTTCTATTTACTTGCAATTTTTTTCCATCCCTCAACTCTCTTCCTGTGTGTCTTTTGTTCTGAGGTGGGTCCCTTGTTGACAGCACATAGTTGGGCAATTTTTTTGTATCCATTCAGCTACCTGATGTCTTTTGATTGGAGCATTTAGTTCACTTATATTTAAGGTTATTATTGATAGGTACTTAATTATTGCCATTTTAATTCTGTATGCCTAGGTTTCTCTCTCTATTTCTTCTCATTCATTACAGCAGTCCCTTTAGATTTTCTTTTTTAAAAAATATATTTTATTTGATTTTTTACAGAGAGGAAGGGAGAGGGATAGAGAGTTAGAAACATCGA
>NW_005371908.1:412905-414595 GCF_000412655.1 Myotis brandtii | reverse complement strand
CCTCCTGCACACCTCCTACTGGGGATGTGCCTGCAACCAAGGTACATGCCCTTGACTGGAATCGAACCTGGGACCTCTCAGTCCGCAGGCCGACGTTCTATCCACTGAGCCAAACTGGTCAGGGCTAGATTTTCTTATAATGCTGCCTTGGTGGTGATGAACTCATTTAGCCTCCCTGCCACACCCCCCACACCCCCCGGGAAACTCTTTATTTGACTGTCTATTTTGAATGATAGCCTTGCTGGATATAATAATTTTGGTTTCAGATCCTTGCTTTTCTTACCTTGAGTACTTCATGCCATTCCCTTCTGGCCTGTATTGTTTCTGATGAGAAATCAGGTGTCAGCCTTATGGGAGCTCCTTTGTAGGTAACAGTTTGCTTTTCTCTTGCTGCCTTCAAGATGATCTCTTTGTCTTTAATTTTGGCATTTAATTATGATGTGTCTGGGCATGGGCCTGTTTGGTTCTTTTTGCTTGGGACTCTTTGTGCCTTGTGAACAAGTGTGACTTTTTTCTTCACCACATTAGGGAACTTTTCTGCCATTATTTTTTCAAACACATTCTCTAGCCCTTGCTCCCTTTCTTCCCCTTCTGGTACACGTGTTATGTGAATATTATTACATTTCATGTTGTCCCACAGCTCCCTTAAGCTGTCCTCGTGTGTGTGTGTGTGTGTGTGTGTGTGTGTGTGTGTGTGTGCCTAATATGCAAATTGTCTCCTCAGGCAGTCATTCGACCAGGAGTTTGACCACTCCCTATGATGTGTGCTGACCACCGGGGGGGTAGCATGGAACATGACAGGCGTCAGCAATACAGCACTGGCAGCGGGCAGCAGTGGAGGCGCTGCTGGCCCCAATGGGCCCGGACAAGAGCAGGACAGTGGTGGGATGGTGGAGCAGGTGAGCGGGTGGCTCCAGGCCAAGGCAGGTGTGAGCAGGGGCCCAGGTGCTGCCCAGGGCCCAGTGGTCAGCTAGGACCTGCCCTTCCATGCCAGACACTGATGCTTCAATTGCCAGCCAGGCCTAGGGACTGCACCTGTGCACAAGTTTCATGCACTGGGCCTCTAGTATATATATGTGTGTAATACTTTATTGTTGAAAGTATTGCATATGTCCTTTTCTCCCCCATTAACCCCCTCCAGCCCGCCCCTCCCCCCACCCCTTGCCTAGGGACTGCACCTGTGCACAAGTTTCATGCACTGGGCCTCTAGTATATATATGTGTGTAATACTTTATTGTTGAAAGTATTGCATATGTCCTTTTCTCCCCCATTAACCCCCTCCAGCCCGCCCCTCCCCCCACCCCTTCCCAGGCCTTCAGCACCTTATTGTCTGTGTCCATGGGTTATGCATAAAGGTCTTTGGTTGATTACCTCCCACCCAACCACCCTTCCCCACCTTCCCTCTGAGATTCCACACTCTATTCCATATTTCCATGTCTCTGGATCCACTCCATTCATTGGTTTAGTTTTTTACTTAGATTCTGCATATGAGTGCAATCATGTGATATTTGTCTTTCTCTGAGTGATTTATTTCACTCAGCATGATACTCTCCAGGTCCCTCCATGCTGTCTCAAAGGGGAAGAGATTCTTCTTTTTCACTGCTGCATAGTATTCCATGGTGTAAATGTACCACAGCTTTTTTATCCACTCATCTACTGATGGGCACTTGGGCTGTTTCCAGATCTTATC
>NW_005371908.1:409947-411822 GCF_000412655.1 Myotis brandtii | reverse complement strand
TCCTCAGCTTCCCCTAATCTGCTGTGTATTCCTTCCAATGTGTTCTTTATTAGTGTATGTCATTCTTTATTTCTGACTGTTCTTTTTTCATAGTTATTATATCTTTCCTCATGCTGTTGAGCATCTTTACCATCATTATTCTGAACTCTGTATCAGATAAATTTCTTATCTCCATTTCATTTATCTCTTCTTCTGGAGAAATCTCTTGCTGTATTTTTGTCTCCCCATTTGTCTGCCTGTTTGGGTTTGTGACTATTAGGTAGATCTGCTACACCTCTCAATCTCTAGGGCAGAACAGTGTCAATCGCTGTTTCTAACTAATTAGATCAGGCAAATACTCAAAACCTCCAGAAACCACCTCTGCCTGCAGACTGACTGGATTCAGTCTTCAGTAGCCCTCAGGCAATCGTCCACAGATGTGATGAGATGTTTCCAACAGAATTGGGCAATTGCTTTGGCCTGGAGACTAATTGTTATTCTCAGTCTCTTAATGGGCCTCAGAAACTCCACACTATGTGGCCAGGGGTTTTCCAATAGGTTGGGTCAACTGTTTTTCCCCAGGCAAAAACCACCTGGATAGCAAAGGTCTGCCTGAGAAAGATGACCTCCACAGCATGAGGGCGTGGTGGGGGGGTGGGTGGCGAGGGGCGGGCAGGGAGGAGTCTGCCTTCTGAGCTCTAACCCCAGAGCCCCCAGCCCTGGCTTCTGTTCACACAGCTCCACTCCACTCTGCCCTCCCTCTGCCAGAGCACAAGGTGAGTGGCTGCACACAAAGTTTTGTGCTTTGGCCCTTTAAGAGGATGCCTGCATTTCCAGCTGTCTCTCCCTGGCAGACAGCAACCCTGCTGCTTTTCACAGACAGATGTTATGTGGGCACCTTTGTCAGTTCTGGTGCTCTCTGCATGGGGGCCCAGCTTGGGGATTAGAACCCAGCGTTCTCAGTGGCAACCCCCACAGCTGAGATATCTCTCCGGAACTTCAGCTGCTGTTTGTGGGAGCCCGGCCAGCCCTTTCATGCCTCTGACCTTCCTACCAGTCTCTATGCGGTCTCCACATTCAGTCCTTGGTTATCAGGGTTCTCTCTAGCTAGTCTTCAGTTCATTATTCAGGGCGGTTTCTTTGTATTTTAGTTGTAATTCCAGTTTGGTTCTGGGAACATGTCTGTGTCACATCTACTTACTCCACCGCCATTTTTAATCTCCAAACACAGTTATTTTGGGGGGATCAGATAAGAGGTCTGTAAATTTTAAGTATTGTGAATATTTTTTTCTTCATCTGTGGTTAGTCTTGTCATTATCTTAACAGTTTGTTTCTCAGAGCAAAAGTTTTTAATTGTGATGAAGTGCATTTTATCAAAATTATCTATTATGGCTTGTGCTTTTGTGTCCCATTTAAGAAATCTTGTTCTGGCTGGGTAGCTCAGTTGGTTAGAACATCATACTGATACCCAGGGTTCTAGGGTTGATCCTCAGGGCACATACAAGAATCAACCAATGATGCCCTAGCCCAGTGGTTGGCAAACTGCGGCTCGCAAGCCACATGCGGTTCTTTGGTCCCTTGAGTGTGGCTCTTTCACAAAATACCACGTGCGGGTGCGCACGTACAGTGCGATTGAAACTTCGTGGCCCATGCGCAAAAGTCGGTTTTCGGCCTGAGCGAGTCTATTTTGAAGAAGTACTGTTGATATTTGGCTCTGTTGACTAATGAGTTTGCCGACCACCGCCTAGCCGATTTGGCTCAGTGGATAGAGCGTCCGCCTGAGGACTGAAGGGTCCCAGGTTTGATTCCTGATCAAGTGCACATGCCCAGGTTGCGGGCTCAATCCCTAGTTGGGGGCATGCAAGAGGCAGCCAATCAATGATTCTCTCTCATCAT
>NW_005371908.1:381472-409406 GCF_000412655.1 Myotis brandtii | reverse complement strand
GGTTTCTTTGTATTTTAGTTGTAATTCCAGTTTGGTTCTGGGAGCATGTCTGTGTCACATCTACTTACTCCACCGCCATTTTTAATCTCCAAACACAGTTATTTTGGGGGGATCAGATAAGAGGTCTGTAAATTTTAAGTATTGTGAATATTTTTTTCTTCATCTGTGGGTTAGTCTTGTCATTATCTTAACAGTTTGTTTCTCAGAGCAAAAGTTTTTAATTGTGATGAAGTGCATTTTATCAAAATTATCTATTATGGCTTGTGCTTTTGTGTCCCATTTAAGAAATCTTGTTCTGGCTGGGTAGCTCAGTTGGTTAGAACATCATACTGATACCCAGGGTTCTAGGGTTGATCCTCAGGGCACATACAAGAATCAACCAATGATGCCCTAGCCCAGTGGTTGGCAAACTGCGGCTCGCAAGCCACATGCGGTTCTTTGGTCCCTTGAGTGTGGCTCTTTCACAAAATACTTTCTCTCTTTCCCCATTCAAGCAGTACTCAAAGTCTCTGGGGAACCACATGTCACCTATTATCAGTCATATGTTTTCTGTCAGACCAGATTATCTTATTCCTAATCACTCTGACCATAATAATTAGCACAAAGATGAGTACATAACTTTATAACAGATGAGCACAAATTTAATGAGAGCCAACAATATATGACATTTTCCAAGACTTTGAGAAATAAAAACAAACACTATGTTAAAACCTTAGTAATAAGAATTTACAAAGCCCTACCATTTCCCCCTTGACTTAAACTATCCATACAAATAATTTAGAAAATAATTTAAGAAAACAAAACTTGTGAGATCTAGCTAAAATTAAAATACAAGGCAAATTAATCATTTCAATATTTTTGTTATTATATAAAATAGAATCAAAGTTAATGAATGAAATATTAAGAAAAAAGCTTTAGGACATCAGGATAATTGGAAAGTAGAAAACCAATAAATTAACAATTACAGAAGTTGTTTATTTAAAATAAACAATATGAAACATAAAATTCTGACAAATTTTACTAAGAAAACAGAGACATAACCAAATAAGTCTGAAGACGAGATTTAAAAATGAAAAAGAAATTTAAATATTGATCATGAAATGACAGAAATAATTAAAAACATCTTAATAAGCACTCCAGAAAAAAAAGAAAATTTTATCAGTAGAATAATAAATAACAGAGATAATGGAACTAGTAGACAAAGATGCTAAGGCAACTATTATGATTATATATTAACATTTATAAGAAAACATAAACTTAAGAGAGAAATAGAAGCTATTTAAATAAACCTAGTGGAATGTGTACAGATAAAAAATACAATATTTGAAATAAAAATTTTACTGAAAGGGAAATGTCAGTGGTAAAGAGAACATCTTAAAGAAAAAAGAACTTATGCACAGAGGAACAATGATATAGACAAATTCTCAACAGAAATTATTTAAGCTAGAAGACAATGGAATTACATATTTTTTAAATAAGATAAAAATCTACATAATCGCCTAACCGGTTTGGCTCAGTGGATAGAGCGTCGGCCTGCGGACTGGGAGGTCCCAGGTTTGATTCCAGTCAAGGGCATGTACCTTGGTTGCGGGCACATCCCCAGTGGGAGGTGTGCAGGAGGCGGCTGATCGATGTTTCTCTCTCATCGATGTTTCTAGCTCTCTATCTGTCTCCCTTCCTCTCTGTAAAAAAAATCAATAAAATATATTTAAAAAAAAGAATCAACCAATGATGCATAAATAAGTGGAACAAATTGATCTCTCTAAATAAATGAATAAATAAAATACATTTATTAAAATCACAGAAGGTAGCCCTAACCGGTTTGACTCAGTGGATAGAGCATTGGCCGGCGGACTGAAGGGTCCCAGGTTCGGTTCCGGTCAAGGGCATGTGCCTTGGTTGCTGGAATATCCCCAGTGGGGGTGTGCAGTGGAATGTGTACAGATAAAAAATACAATATTTGAAATAAAAATTTTACTGAAAGGGAAATGTCAGTGGTAAAGAGAACATCTTAAAGAAAAAAGAACTTATGCACAGAGGAACAATGATATAGACAAATTCTCAACAGAAATTATTTAAGCTAGAAGACAATGGAATTACATATTTTTTAAATAAGATAAAAATCTACATAATCGCCTAACCGGTTTGGCTCAGTGGATAGAGCGTCGGCCTGCGGACTGGGAGGTCCCAGGTTTGATTCCAGTCAAGGGCATGTACCTTGGTTGCGGGCACATCCCCAGTGGGAGGTGTGCAGGAGGCGGCTGATCGATGTTTCTCTCTCATCGATGTTTCTAGCTCTCTATCTGTCTCCCTTCCTCTCTGTAAAAAATCAATAAAATATATTTTAAAAAAAAAGAATCAACCAATGATGCATAAATAAGTGGAACAAATTGATCTCTCTAAATAAATGAATAAATAAAATACATTTATTAAAATCACAGAAGGTAGCCCTAACCGGTTTGACTCAGTGGATAGAGCGTTGGCCGGCGGACTGAAGGGTCCCAGGTTCGGTTCCGGTCAAGGGCATGTGCCTTGGTTGCTGGAATATCCCCAGTGGGGGTGTGCAGGAGGCAGCTGATCGGTGTTTCTCTCTCATCGATGTTTCTAACTCTCTATTCGTCTCCTTTCCTCTCTGAAAAAAATCAATAAAATATATTTTTGAAAAATCACAGAAGGTGATTTTTAAAAAATCTTTGCCCATCTCAAGTTAGAGATTATCTCTTGCCTTTTTTTTTTCCTGTTTTTAGAGTTTTAGCATTTATGTTTAGATCTTAATCCTTTTTTTAAAAAATTTTTTTGAGCCTTAGCTGGTTTGGCTCAGTGTATGGGGTCCCGGGTTTGATTCCGGTCAAGGACACATACCTCAGTTGCAGGCTCCCAGCCCTGGTCCGGGGCATCATGCGGAAGGCAACCAATCAATGTGTCTCTCTCACATCGGTGTTTCTCTCTGTCTCTCCCTTCTACTCGCTCTAAAAAATCAATAGAAAATATCCTCAGGTGAGGGTTATTAAATAAATAAATAAAATAAATAAATAAAATGTGAAGGATGGAGTGCTGTTCTTCCTAATAAATTCTTAAAATACAATTTT
This sequence comes from Myotis brandtii, assembly GCF_000412655.1. Taxonomy (NCBI): domain Eukaryota; kingdom Metazoa; phylum Chordata; class Mammalia; order Chiroptera; family Vespertilionidae; genus Myotis; species Myotis brandtii. The sequence continues at coordinate 406,317 of NW_005371908.1, read as the reverse complement.
CATTGATTTGGGGGGGAGAGAGAGAGAGAGAGAGAGAGAGAGAGAAACATTGATGGGAGAGGCAAATAAGGATCGGCTGTCCTGGGCATACTCCCAGGCATGACTGGGAATTGAACCAGCAACCTCTCAGTGCACGGGACAACTCCCAACCAACTGAGCCACACCAGCCAGGGCAGTCTTGATAATTTTTAGTTAATTTTCGGGTATGGTGTGAGGTAAGGGTTGAGGTTCATTTCTTGCTATATGTGGAAATTACTGTCTTTTTTTCCCCATTGAATTAGCTTGACAGTATTTTATCAAACATAAATTGTCCATATATCAGTTTATTTCCAGACTCTTTTTTCTGATTTGTTGATCTATGTGTCTGTCCTTATGCCAATGCCACATTCTTGGTTACTAGAGCTTTCTAGTAAGTCTTGAAATTGTGTAGTGTAAATAGTCTTTGTTCTTTTCAAAATTGTTTTGACTAGTCTAGGTCTTTTTAGTTTTTAACTGAATTGTAATGAATATTTCTACAAAAATTTTATGAATGTTTCTATGGAGAAAAAAAACATTTTTTTATATTTTCTCTAGTCAGTTTAGATAATTTTTAACTTTCTGGGAGTTTGTTCCCCTCATTTATGTTGCCAAATTTGTTGGCCTAAACCTTTTCATAATATTCCCTTGTAATCCCCTGCATTTTATGTAGAGTCATTAGTGGTGTTCCTTCTTCTTCTTTTTTTTAAATCCTCGCCTGAGGATATGTTGTTTTGGTTTTTTTTTTTAATTGATTTCAGAGAGAGGAAGGGGAAAAGAGAGAGAGAAACATTGATGTGAGAGAGAAACATTGGTCAGTTGCCTCCCATATGTGCCCTGACCAGAGATTGACCCTCAATCCAGTTATGTTCCCTGACCAGGAATCAAACCTGCAACCTTCTTGATTAGGAGATGATATTCCAACCACTGAGCCACGTGACCAGGCCTAGTGGTGTTCATTCTTTTTTTTTCTTTTTTAAAATATATTTTTATTGATTTCAGAGAGGAAGGGAGAGGGAGAGAAAGATAGAGACATCAATGATGAGAGAGAATCATCAATCAGCTGTCTTCTGCACACCACACACTGGGGATTGAGCCCGCAACCCGGGCATGTGCCCTGACCAGGAATTGAACCATGACCTCCTGGTTCATAGGCCGACACTCAACCACTGAGCCACGCCAGCTGGGCTGGTGTTCATTCTTGATTTTGGATTATAATTGTTGTGAGGAATGAATGGTTTGATACACATAAGTCCCTAAGATCAGTGTTTGGGTAGGGGTAGGGTACCTAGATTTATTATGATGGGAGAATGGATGGATAGATGATTGGATGGCTCAATGGACAGTGCACAACTGATTCAATGAATAAAGGAACAGTACGTGTGTGTGTGGGGGGGGGTGTGAATGAAGTCACGGACACTCATTAGACACCCTCAGATAGTTTATTAGAAGCTTAAAATGGAGTCTTATGGGATCTTTCTCTGTGTGCTCCCAGGAATAGATCAGATCTGGACATAGGACAAGGTGACATCACCCTCAATCTCCAGAATGTCCACCCTCTGGAAGGCTGAAAGGCGATGGGAGAAGTCGAAGAGGTGCTGGCCATTGCCATAAACCTTGAAACGATCGATGCCACAACGAATGGACAGCTGCAGGGAGAGGGGCAGGTATGAGGCTATGGCCAGGACAGAGGCATTGGAGGGAAGTGGGAAAGAAAGCCAGACTCACATCAAAGTACTGGCCACGACCAAACGGGTTGTAGGAGATCTTCTTCTCCTCGGATCCCCACGAGCCGTTCAGATAGCTGTTCCGAACCACGGTGTCCTCGGCCAGGCGGGGGTTAATGTGGAGAGCCAGGTCCCCGGAGGATCCCACCTTGAAGTTGATGGCAAAGCTGGGGACAGAGAGGGAGATGAGAGTCAGGAGGTGGCCAGCACCTGGCCCCTCAAGGGACAGAGGGCTCAAAACTGGACTCCAGGGTCAGAGGGAGAAGGGAAGCTGAGGACTCCCACCTCCGCCTCAGTTCCGTACCTCTTGCCTGTGGGAGGCACGTAGCCCTTGACTATGATGGTTTTTCGGGCTGTAAGCCCCCCTTGCAGTTTCCCCGTAAATGGCACAGTCTGTGAAAAGAGAACACAGGGTCCCATCATCTCTCAGGTCACCAGAAGCCAGATGCAAGGACAAATTTTCAGAGAGAGGCTCCTACTAATCCTGGGAAATATCCCCAATTCCTGTCCCCTGCCCCACTCTGACCACCAACTCCTTTTCCCCACTTCCTGTCCCCAACACCCTTTGCCCTCTCAGGGCTCCCCGTGGATCAGGGCCCCTAACCCCCCTCAATTCCTGCTTCTCCACAAATTGCCCACCATAGAGTCCTAAACTGCAGGGCTCCTTACCGGGTTGAAGATTGGGGGTCCCTCCATGGTCTGTGAAGTGAGAAAGAAGAGATATTATTCTATAATATTTGACAAATATTGACGGCACACATACAACATGTAAGCATATCGCCAGGTACTGGATTGGTACTCCTGGGGATCCAAACTCTATGACCCTCCCAGTTCTCACCCTCCCCCACTACATGGCCACACAGCCCTCCCACTTACAGGCAGGTTACTCAGCGGAGGCTTGCATCCAGAACCCTACATGGATAGAAAAGGTAGGAACGGTGAAAAGACCAGGGTCCCCTGCCCCAGGACCTCCTCAGCCACCAAACCCCCATGTCAAGGGAAAATGTGTATCTACCAGCAGGTACTTACTGGATATGCTGGAATAACCATGGGGGTCTGTGGGCACAGAGGGAGAAGGAGGTGATGAGAGGGACTCTGAACGAAGGCCTGGAGAGTGTAAAGGATGCCTGCCCACCACCACCACCCAAGGGAACTCTGGAGTCAAAGGGTGGCACTCAAATGGCTCATTAATGGAGAAGGACTTGCTGTTTAGGGATCACCAGTACACAGTGAATATCACTCCACCACTTTGGAAAAACCTGGTAAATTCTATTCTTGTACCCCCTCCTACCCTGGCTTCCTGCTGTCCCCCCAAATCCAGAAGCTGCATAATGAAGTGTACATACCTCCAGGCCCATACAGTACCCATGCTCACCTCATCCCCAGCCACCATGCCCCTCACTCCACATGCTCACCGCTGGGGCAACCGGGCCTCCCTGGAACCAGCCAAGTCCTGTCTGTCTCAGGCTCTCAGTCTGTGTGTGTCTCCTGTCTGTTTCTCTGTTTCTGTTGCTGTCTCTTGTCCACACCTCCTCTCAGGTGGTTCCTTCTGCCCGAAACACCTTTCCCTTCCCTAGTTGACTTTTATTAACTCTCTATTTCCTCTTCTTTCTAATGATCTCCTCTCTGCCTGCCTTCCATTTTAAGCCAGCTTTTCTGAAGGCCCTTTTCTGAAGGCCTTATTTAGTTTTCTTTCCAAAATGCATTGATGAAGCATGATGGTAAAATGAAGTCCTAGGCCCGTGACCACCGTACAGATAAACACATTGCCGACGTTTCTTCACCAGGGAGCAGAGGAGCAGTCAGCACAGACCCCGCGGCTCTGCCACTTGCTGGTCCATGACCCGGGGCAAGTCACTTAAGCTCTCAGTGCCTCAGCTCCCACATCTGTAAAACGGAGCTGATGATCACCAGAGCACTTTCCCGTGGAGGTGCTGGCTGGGGGCGTGGAGCCCTCCGCTGAAGGGCACCTCGGGAGGCTGGATTCCGGCTTCCCGACCGGTTCGAGTGCGGGTGTTCTGGTGGCCATTTGTTCACTGTGGACCCAGGAGTGGGGTTTCTAAGTCGTTGGTAAGTGCCTGGTCAGCCTTCACAGATGCTGCCCAGTCATTTTCCAAGGCATGGGAGTGTCGCCAGTCCACGGCCCCACCAACGGTGGGTATTGGTGCCTTTCTCAGTGTGGCTCCTCTGGTGGGTGCAGTGGTGGCTCATATTGATTTTCACGGAGTTTCTGGGTGACTAATGATGTTAGGCAAAGTCTCATGAACTTGTTTGCTATTCCTGTGGGTTTTGTTCCTCCTTATCTTCCCTTCCTGACTCAATGTACACACTTCCTCCTTCTCTAGGAAGCCCTTCATTAAGATGCCCAAAGCTCCTGTGCGTCCCCCATCCCGGCCCTGACCATTGTGGCCAACACCAACTGGTGACATGTAGACTGTCTTGGTCCTCTGAGTCCATGGCATCACCCAGCAAAGGGTGCCAGCAAATAAAGGAATGTGGGAATGAATTAATTAAAGAAGGAAGCAGCCCAGGCCGAGTAGCTCAGTTGGTTAGTGTCTTTCTGATATGCCAAGGTTGTGGGTTTGATCCCTGGTCAAGGCATATACAAAAATCAACCAATGAATGCATAAATAAGTGGAACAACAAGTCTCTCTCTCTCTCTCTCTCTCTCTCTCTCTCTCTCTCCTTTCTAAAATCAATAAATTTAAAATTAAAATAAAACAAAGAAGGAAGCAAATAAGAGAGGGGGACCCTACACACCTGGCTTGGGGCTGGCTGGCCTCCGATGAAATTGATTGATTGAAGCTCCAGGTCCCCATCCACTTGCAGGTGAGTGACCATCTGTAGAGGGAGCCGGTGCCCAAACTCATAGAATGGATTTCCATTTATCACCACCTGGAGGGCAGGGTAAGGTCAGAGTCAACATCCATGCCCTGGGAAAGGTAGAGACAGGAAGCAGGGAACAGGGGTCTTTTTAACTTGGGGTCAAAAGTCTTAGAGTGAGCTGGGATAGCTTCAGAGTCAGGAACCTAGGAGTCCACAGGTCAGAGGTCAAGCTAGGGTCAAAAGTCAGCTCACAGATTAATGGATAGGAGAGAACATAGAATTTAGTCTGAGGATAGAGAGACTCGAGTCTAAGGCCCGGTTTAAGCACCAAATGAGTTGGGTTGGAGGTCTAGCTCTGACATGTCTTAGGTGTGTGACCTCAGATAAATCAATTCACCTCTCTGAGACTTTGTTTCCTCATCTGTAACATGGGGCTCACTCTGGGATTGTTGGGAAGGTTAAAAGCCAGCAAAGTATGCCAGAGGCACTGTGCAAGCCCCGTGTGGAGCCTTGCCTTGTGATCATAACTCAGCACGCGGTTCTAGTCAGAGTGCTGAGCAACGACCATGAGGCCGAGAGCCAGCTCCCCAGGACTGAGTGCTTCCTACATGCTAAGACTTTCCATAGTGATAGCAACACGGTGATTCTCTCAACAGCTCCGTGAGGCAGGACAAGGGATTGTCCCTGTTGTTCAAGAAACCAGAGGCTCCAGTGCACAGAGTGACCAGCTCAAGGTCACACATTGGGGAGTGGCAAAGCCCAGTCTCAATCCTTGTCTGTCCAACCTCAAACCGTGGTGCTAACCTCCAAAAATGATGTTAGAAATCTGGTGCCCATATAAGGGCAGATAAAGCCCAGGTGGGTGCCCAGCCCTGCAGTTCCCCTCCAGGGGACTGTCCACATTGGTCACATGGGATGCCTGTGCACAGGGCATCTGCTCAATGCCATCTGTGGGGAGTCGGAGGCAGGGATGGAGGGAACTCAGAGCGTGTCCGCCTGGAGTCCTACACAATCACATAGCACAGCCACACATACTTAAAAAACAAAGACAGGGAAATAGATCCAGGCTGAGAAAAGACAGGATAAAGGCCACCTGTGTGGGCGAGGGCACTGGGGGGGCCTGAAGGGGCTTTGGGGGCTACAGGCATTTTGTTTTTAGACCAAGCGCTGGCTACATGGGTGCACTCTCTTTGGGAAAAGTCCTCTGAGCTGTGTACACAAGGCGTGCACCTTTTTGTACCTGGGTCACACTTCACTAACAAATAAAAAATACCTGCACAATAGCAACTAGTCTCAATGTGTGAGTCTCATTTGGACCTTGATTCAAACAAACTGTAGAAAACAGCGAACAAGGCGTTTAAGGATATGTGGTGACACCGAGCAAGGACGGTCAGTTTTTTAGGTGTGATCATGACGGCATGACTGTGTTTGTAAAAACTGAAATACTTATGAATGAAATTGTATGATATCTGGGGTTTGTTTTGAAGTAAATTGGAGGGGAAGTGAGAGGTAAGGATGAAAGCAGAGGGCACCGTGACTGGAGCTGGCCAAGGAGACCACGTCACTGTACTCGGTGCTTCCTGTGTGTGTGTTTAGAGTCTCCACAGAAATAGCAAAAATACACATTTCACAAGAACACAAAGGAACAGATGATATACATTAAACATATTAGAAGCCTCTCCCCGGGAGGAATGGGGAGGAGAAAAAGAGATAAAAGAGACATTTTTTAATAGGCAGGAAAGAAGGAAAAGGGAAAAGCTCGGTAGGAAGGGAGGAGGGAAGGGGGAGAGAAAAAAGAAGAGAGGAGGAAAGAAAGGAGGGAAAGAGGGAGGGGGAGGGGAAATGGGAGGGGATAGAAGGGAGTGGAGGGAGGAGGAGGGAAGAGGAGGGAAAGAGCAGACATGAACACATGGCTCGTCTATGGCTTTGGATCTTGCTAGAACTTCATTACTTTTGGTGTCATGGAATCACCTTCTCTGTTTTAGGTTTGCTTAGAAGATCAATAAGTAAAATGAAGGCCTGAGAAGTCCCTCAACATTCAAGTTCATGTCTCCTGTTTCAAACATGCATTCTGAATTTTACAAGTATATTAGCTTTATTTATTTGGGGGGGCGGGGGAGGGGGAGAGAGGAGGGAAGGCCGGGCCCTGAAATTCCCACCTTGTAGTGCTCTGGCAGGACCATGAACACCAGCTCGAAGGGGGTGCCCTTGCGGAAGGGCATGCTCCTTTTCTTCTCCTCACTGCCCCACTGGCCGCCCTGCTGCGAATTGAAGACCACCTTGTCCCAGCCATCAAAACGGGGATTGAGGGGCGGGGGAGGGGGAGAGAGGAGGGAAGGCCGGGCCCTGAAATTCCCACCTTGTAGTGCTCTGGCAGGACCATGAACACCAGCTCGAAGGGGGTGCCCTTGCGGAAGGGCATGCTCCTTTTCTTCTCCTCACTGCCCCACTGGCCGCCCTGCTGCGAATTGAAGACCACCTTGTCCCAGCCATCAAAACGGGGATTGAAGTGGAAGGCGATGTCGGCCCCGGGGCCCTGTCCCGCCACGAAGTTCACGGAGAACCTGGGGGGGCATGACGAGTTGTTCCCCTGGCCCCACCTGCCAGCCCAGGGAACCCTCCTCTGGGAACCCTCTCTGCCCCACCTTGTTCCAGGTTCCCGATGGGGTGGCCTTGGCACTGCTGACCCAGGACAGAAGGGGTGGTTGTGCCCCTGAGTTCCAGGAAGCAGACTCCCACCTCCACCCTCTCCCCTCACTCGCTCCCTTTCCCTTTACTTTAAAAAAAAATTTATCTTTATTGTTGGAAGGATTACAGATGTCCCCCTTTTTTCTCCCATTGACCCCCTTCACCCTGTACCCACCTTTTTTCTCCGATTCCTTTCCTTACTAGCCTCCTCCTCTAACCCCTCAAATAGGCCTGCCCCTGGGATCCCTGCGTTCACCTACAGTCACCATGGGCACTGCCCTAGGAGCCCTGCATCTATCAATTCAGGCCTCTTGCTCCCTCCCTGGCCCTGTAGGCCGTTCCCCACATGCACCTAGAGGGACCGGTCAACACCCAAGTGAGAGCACCTCCCCTCACACCAGCATCCCCAAAGGTGTCCCATCCAGGCAGGCACACATGTGTCTCAGGGCCTGCACTGGCTGTTCTTTCTGCCTGGAAAGCCCTTCCCTCAAATATACCCCAGGCGCCTCCCTCACCTCCATCAGGTCTTTGCTGAGATGTTCCTTTCCCAGGAAGCCTTTCCTGGCCACCCTATTTAAAGGGACAGTGCCACACCCCTCTCCCCCACATCCACTCCTGATCGCCTTCCCTCATTTGACTCTATAGCATTTATAACCATCTGACATTTTATTATGTTTTTTTAAAATACATTTTTATTGATTTCAGAGAGGAAGGAAGAGGGAGAGAGAGAAACATCAACGATGAGAAAGAATTCACTGATCACTGGGGATTGAGCCCGCAACCCGGGCATGTGCCCTTGACTGGAATTGAACCGGGGACCCTTCAGATTGCAGGCCAACGCTCTATCCACTGAGCCAAACCAGCTAGGGCTATTATGTGTTTATTTTATTATTTATTTATTTTTGTTTAAAATATCTTTTTATTGATTTCAGAAAGGAAGGGAGAAGGAAGAGGGAGATAGAAACATCAATAACGAGAATCATTGTTCAGCTGCCTCTTGCACGCCCCCTATGGGGAATTGAGCCCACAACTCCAGCATGTGCCCTTGACCAGAATCGAACCCAGGACCCTTCAGTCCATAGGCCAACGCCCTATCCACGGGACTAAGCCAAACCAGCTAGGGCCAGGCCTGTGATTTTCGTTCATGCTGTCACACCCACCAATTCCAATTCAGCAGCCCAACTCCGGACCACCTCTTATGGTGAGCCTCCCAGCCGCCTCCCAGCCCCTAGGGCTCTCCACCTGATCTGATCTCCAAACCCTGGACTCCCAGATCAGGGCTGATCTTTAGTCATCAGGCGTGGTGGCCTAGAGTCCCTCCCCAACCAGGGTAGAGGAAGGTCAGAAGACCAGAAGCCCCGTTTATAGCCCCCCTCCCAGCCTAGCCTGGCCTGGGGAGGGTCTTACCTTTTCATATGCTCGCTAGCCACTCCTTGGATGTAAATGGACATTCCCACGCTGAGGCCTCCAGGGATGGGCTTGTTGTAGGGCAGCGTCTGTAGAAGGGGCTGGGTGAGGGGCCTGGAAGCCCATCTGCCTATTGAAGCCTTTCCCCCTCCGTGAGAAGCCCCCCCCCTTATTCCCTTAAGCAAGGGCAGGGGGGAACTAAGGGGTGAGGGTTCAGCATGAAGATGAAGAGGGCTGAGAGTTTGGTGTGGACATAAATAGCCTGAGTGACAGGTGGGTCCCCCAGAGTCAGTATTAAGTAAATTAAACCCAGGGGCAAGGTGGGTGCCTCTGAAGTCAGGGTGAGAGTAAATTGGTGTATGGGGGTCAGGGTGGAGCTAAGCCAGGCCAGGTGAAGGCCTGGGCCCGTATCTCACCGGGTTGTAGGTGGGCTGGTAGCCGGGTGCAGGGACAAAGGCCATCTTGAGAGTCTGGGCTGGTGGCTCGTCCTGTGAGAAGAGCTGCAGGAGTGGGAAATGGTGACAGATGCTGGGTGGTAGCTGGCTTTTATACCCAAGGAAAAGGGAGTGACAGGCAGGGCAGGGTTCATGGGGCCCCTCTTCTGAGCATCCCAGGCTCACATCTTCTTCTAACGTACCCTCTGGTCTCCCTTCTCTCACCAGCCTCAGTGGTAACCTGTCAGAGCCCAGATCATTGGGCCAGGCCTGGGGGGACTCAGGTCAGGGACCCCTCCTCTAGAACATTCTGCAAAGAGAAAGTGCTAGTGAACTTTGGCCCTGCCAGTGCCTTATCAGAGCCCATAAAACTCTACCTGGACCTTTGTTAGCAGAGGGAGGGTACGGTCAGGGAGGTTGGGCAGGGCAGGGCTGCAGGAGTGGCCCGGGACAGGTGGGCAATGGGAGCAAGTGAAAGCAGGGAGGAACTGGGTGCTCTTGACGCTCCAGGAACTGTGAAAGGACCTACATTGATTGTGTGCCTACTACATGCCTTCTCCATGACTTTCTCTTGTATACTCAGTGGTTTAAGTCACAGACTTCTGCAGCCAGAGGTTCGGGGCACAAATCCTGCCTCAGCCACTTCCTGGCTGTGTAATCTTGGGTCAGTGCCATAACCTCAATTTGCTCATTTGCTCGTCTGTAAAATGGGGATATTAATAGTATCAATTTCATAGGTCCTTGAAAGTAATCGCTAAGTTAATAAATGCTCAGAACAAGACTTGGTATATAGAAGGCATTAAATTAATGTTTGGTCTCTTGTACTCATTCCCAACATAAATCCAGGATGGTGGAATTATATGTATATGGATGAGAAAACTTAAAACTGAAAGAAATGAGGCAGTTGGCTAGATAACAATGGCACCCTCACCCTCACCAGACTTCAGCGCCAGATCCCATTAAGCAGTGAGAGGGGGTCAGGAGGGGTGAACACCGCCCTCGAGCTGCACCCCTGCTTGCTCCATCCGTGCCAGACTTTCTTTGGCCCTGCCCTGTCCACAGCCAGCTCTGCATGGTCATCACCTGCCTGGCTCCCATTCCCATTGGTCAAAGCTCTCTTCCCAACCTGCAGCACAACTGCCAACTGTGGTCCATGGATCACAGTGCATATTAGCTCCTTCCCACTTCTCCCATCTCCAATAAGGACACCAGGTTCTTGACTTTGCTTTATTGTTCGTGGGGTGAAGGTATGGCCCTGGACATGAAGAAATCAGTGTTATGGAGTTATAAACTGGGAGACTGGGTGAGAAGGCAGCAAGGTGACCACCTTTACTACTTCTCCCTCTCTGGGGATGAGGAAACACAGGCACAAAGTTGGTCAAAGCCAGACCCCAGGCCAGGGCCTAGGACGTGGGGGCTCTCAGAGCTTGGAGAAGGTGACACTCTTCGGTTCCTTCTTCTCCATCGCTGCCTGGACAGACTTAACAATGTCCTGGGTTTGCAGCATGCTCATGTTCCAGGAGGTCTAGATAAAGAAGGCAGAGAACAATGGAAGGATAGGGCAAGACTGGAGTTGGACCAGTGAAAAACGGGGGCATAGCAGCACACCAATCAGAGGAAAAGGCCTGCAGAGGTCGCTGAGTTCTGATTGGTTGCTCTGGGATTAGAGAAGGGTTGTGATTGGTCAGATGGAGAGCCTCACCATGTAATTGAGGCCCTCGGCCACCGAATGGTCGCGGGAGTAGAGCAGGTTGATTTTGGTGCCCTGAACCGCCACGGGGCTCTTGCTGGAAATCTCGGCCGCCAGGTTGAAGGCCGCGTCAAGCATGACCTCCTTGTCTGGGAATATTCGGCTGCAAATGAAGGCCATCTGGAATCGGGGGTCTGAGAAGGCTTCTCTACCTTCCCTCCCATATTAGAAGTGGCCAATCACAGTTGAAAGCAAAAGACACCCCCCCTCCTCCCATGAAATGGCCCAATCAGGGCACGATCTTCCAGAATAAAGAACTGACCACTCAGAGAGAGGAAGCCCCGTGGAATCCATGAATAAGAATCCACAGGGACCCAGAGAGCCCCAGCCAAGCCTGGCTGGCCCTGAGCTCTTCACCAGCACCGGCGCACCCTACCTGACCAGCCCACTGCTCAGGGCCTCGTCAGCCATCATCTTGCGGGCGGTGAAGGCCAGCTCATTGACCAGGCTGCAGGAGGGCAGGGTTATCAGGGGCCAGCGGTCATCCCAGGTCCAGAGATGCCCTTCGGTCCCTTCCCCCAGGTTTCCCTACCCACCTCTGATTCCCGATGACTCTGGGCAGACGCTGCAGCGTTCCCACATCAGCAGCCAAACCCACATCCACCTCCTGCGGGTAGCAATCCCGTCAGTTCTTGGTCTCACTTACAGTAGAGGTCTCACTCCACCCCTCACTCAAATGCCCCTCCCCTCAAAACTCCATTCCATTTCTTTCCCAAAGGAGATTCCTTCGGCCAGAAGAGAGGTCACCTTCCAATTCCTCGGCCATCTCAATTCTCCCGGGTCTGCCATGTCCCTCTCCAGAGTGAAGTGCTTCTTAACCGTGCTTAGTTCACCCCCTTACTGCATCCATGGGCTCCATCCTGCCTCCCACCCTCTCAGGCACTGACTCCATAATGCAGCATCCCCAGCCTGCCCCGTCCCCATACTTTACTCACTCCTGACCTCACCTGGACTGCGTGTCCTACCGTTTAATTCCTCCATGACCAAGCCTTACTTCTTAAGGGTCATTTCTGATGAACTCTTCCATGAAGCCGTCTGGGCTCATTCCAGGCCCTCCCTCCTCCTTCCCACCTCCTTAGCCTGCACTGCACTGCTCTGCCCTGACTCTGCCACTCACTGCCCAGCATTAAGCAGGACTCAAAGAAGCAGAAGCTCGGGAGGATGACTCACCTTCACCTGAAAGAAAGCATCCTGGGCACAGTACCGGATGTCACAGGCGGTGATGAGGTCCACACCTGGGAGGTAGAAGCCCTGGACACTAAACAACCATAAGGACCAACCCTCCGCCCAGGCCCAGGGGTTGCAATTTGGTACAAAATCCAACTAGCAACAGATCTGAGCTGGAGGCCATTGGCTGAGGCAGAACGGCAGCAGCCAATAGGCACCCAGCCAGAATGAGTTCCGGGATGGGGGTTGTAGACTCACCTCCGCCAATGCAGCCCCCGTGGATGGCTGCAATCACAGGTTTCGGGCACTGGAAGAAAACAAGAGGGGCGGGGTCAGGGCTGGCCCAGGAGAGATGGACAGAAGGCGTGCCTTCCCAGCCCCCCAGTCACCTTCTCGATGACGCTGAAGGTCTCTTGGTACCTGGCGATGAGGCTACGTAGGTACCAGCTTATGCGAGCCACATCATCTCCTTGAGGCTGAAGGAGGTCTGAAGCCATGTCCACCAGGTCGATACCTAGTGGGGAGGTGTGAGGAGGCTCATGTAGCCTCCCACTGCCCAGCTAGAGGTGAGAACCTAGGCTCAGGCTATTTGAACCCTCAAACCACTGCAGTCGAGAAAGCAGCTCACACAGGGCTTAGCAAGGAATGGTGAAATAAAAGCTAACCTTTACTACTCACTTTTTCCTCACAACAACCCTATGAGGTGGGTCCTATTACTATCTCCATTTTATGGGATAAACTGAGGCACGGGGAATTTAAGTCAGTTGCCCAAGGTCACACTGGCTTGTGAGTAGTGGAACTGCGATTTGGAACCCAGAACTAGGGGTCATGCTTTTCACCATTACGCCAGACAGCCTGGCAGTCAGGTTTTGATTTGAGCAATCGAGTCAATGCTGCTAGTGTTTCCTGAGATGCTGCAATTCTGGGGGCTCCAACTGCAAGACAATCCCAAACCTGACCTTTGCTCCACTTGTCAGTGTCCATGACCCCTACACTCTGGCTACCATCCTGCCCCCACAGTCTGCTCCCCACACAGCCAGAGGGAACATGCAGACACTTCAAGGCCCTCTCTTCTTCCTTCCCAACCCACTTACTTAGAATAAAATGCAAGGTCTTTGCCAATACCTTACCAGCTCAGCGCAAAAATCATTCCCAACCTATTCCTTTGGGCACACATGTCTCCAACAGTTCCAGTAACACAACACATTCCCTCTCAGGGCCTTTGGGCCTCCTGTTCCCTCTGCCTAAAACAGCCCTTCCCAAGGACTGATCCCAAGACAGATTCCATCTCTGTCCAGGACACAGCTCAAAAGTCACCTCCTCAGAAAGGCCGGCCCTGGCTAAATAGCAGCCCGTCACCTTCCATCTCCTTCCTCTGCCTATCTCCTGCACTGCTATCACATAATGTGCTTATCTCACTTAGTGCCCATCCCCCATCTAGGATGAGAGCGCCAGGAGCTGGGGAATTTTTGTCTTTGTCCACCTCTCTATCCCAGTGGCTAAACAAAGTCTAGTACACAGTAGGAGCTCAGTAAGTGAACAATACAGACAATTCCTGTCCTCATGGAGCTGCCCTTCTACAGGAAAGACAAACACGAAAATACATTTTGTCAGATGATGATAAATGCTAAAACTAAAGAAGGACAATGGAATGGAAAGTGTGAGTGAGTGTGCAGTGAGGATTACTGCAGTGTTATATTGGGTGTCAGGGACCCTCTCACTGAAAAAGTGACATTTGAGTAAAGATGTGGAGAAGAGGCCCTGGCTGGTTTTGCTCAGTGGATAGAGCGTCAGCCTGCGGACTGAAGGGTCCCGGGTTTGATTCCGGTCAAGGGCACATGCCTGGGTTGCGGGCTTGATCCCCAGTAGGGGGTGTGCAGGAGGCAGCCAATCGATGATTCTCTCTCATCATTGATGTTTCTATCTCTCTCTATCTCCCCCTTCCCCTCTGAAATCAATAAAAATCTATTAAAAAATAAAAGATGTGGAGAAGAGACAGGGAGCTACAGGGACATCCGGGATAAGAGTTCCAAATGTCAGGAGCAGCCAGTGGTAGGAATGCCCCTGGTCTGTGTGAGGACCATGGAGGAGGCCAGGGTAGCTCAGTGGAATGAGCAAGAAGGAAAGTGGGAAGACTCAAGTTCAGAGAGGTCACCGGGCCAGCAATGTGGGGCCTCCTGAGCCAAGGGGAGGACTTTGGCTTTTACTCTGAGATAGAGCTAAGGGAGAGTTACAAACAGAATCATCCTTCACTTTTTTCCTCCTCAGCTTAATCATGCTCATCCTGCTGCCTGTCCTCTAACAATGTGGGTAACAAACGAAAAATCATTTCCACATACATCCACACCCCACTCTCAGACTTTGTTTCCTCCACAGCTTGTTTAAATGAGACGGGAGGAGTGTTGGCTGAGGGTAGAGATGAATTTATGCAAGTTACATATGCTTAAGATGGGACCCTTTGGCCCCAGCTGGTTTGGCTCAATGCATAGAGTGTTGGCCTGTGGACTGAAGAGTTCCAGGTTTGATTCCCGTCAAGGGCACATGCCTGGATTGTGGGCTCGATCCCCAATAGGGCATGCTGGAGGCACCAAATCAATGATTCTCTCTCATCATTGATGTTTCTATCTCTCCCTCTCTCTTCCTCTCTGAAATAAAAAATATATATATATTTAAATAAATAAATAGATGGGACCCCTGGTGTCCTTGTCCAGGTCACTTCATCCTCTGGGCCTTGGGTTTCTTCTCTGTACAACGAGGGTAAAGCCCTCCTGAGAGCTGATGAGGCTGCAAGACTTCAAGGAGACAAAGCCCAAAGGCGCTTTAAGCAGTGCCTGGCATTTAGGGCATCACACGTTGCTATTACAGACCCATTTCAGTGAGGCCAGAACCACCTGGATCAGTCTGAGCGCTTCTTCCACTCCATGTCTGAGAAGTCCGAGTGACTCACAGGAGCCACGCTTACTCCCAGACACGCCCAGCTTGGCCCCTTGTGATCCCTGCCTCCACTGGTTTTTCTGGTTTACCTGTACTCCCTGGACCTCAGACACTGGCTTTTACAACCCCGTGAAGTAAGGGCCCCTGACCAGAATACAAGGTGTTCCCCTCCACAGTAAGAACCACTCCCTGCAGTGAAGTCCACCGTCACATTCTCCAGTGAATCTGGAAATGTTCCAGGTATCATTCATAATCACAAATAACAGCTACATCACAAAAGCTTTACATGTATTGATGTTTTATGCATCTGCACTCATTGAATCCTCACAGAAACCTGAGCTGGGTGCTATCATCTCCCTTCTCTTCAGATGAGGAAACTGCAACACAGAGAGGTGAAGGGATGTGTGCAGGAGGCACTGGTGGGAGGTGGCTGGCTGCTGGGACCAGAGCCCTTGCTTTGAACCAGCACGCCAGGTACCTGGGTTACAGTCACCTACTGGCTTATCAGTTACTTAGGGGACTCGGAGCCAGGCAGTTCCAGGTCAGAAATCCTAGCTCTGCCACTTACCACCAGTGAGAACTGGGCATTTCTTCCTTTCTCTGGGCTGGAGTTTCAGCATATATACTAGTAAAATGGGGATGAGAACTGAACCTGTCTCCTAGGGTTCTGGGGAGAATTAACATGTGTGAAATGGGTTGACACCTCACACCTCACAAATGCTACATTAAGTATGGGCTATTTCTTTTCTTTTCTTTTTGTTAATCCTCGCTTGAGGATATTTTTTCCATTGCTTTTGAGAAAGAGTGGAAAGGAGGGAGGAAGGCAGGGAGGGGGGAGAGGGAGGAAGAGAGAGAGAGAAACATTGATGTGAGAGATACTGATTGGTTGCCTCCTACATGTCCCTGGGGCACTCTGACTTAGGTATGTGCCCATGACAGGGAATCAAACCTGTGACGTTTTGATGCACTTGCCGCCACTTTAACCACTGAGCAACATTGGCCAGGGATTCACAGTCTTCTAAAAGATGCTTGCATATTATTCCAACATGGTGGAGAGTAAAGGTGGGCTGGTCCCTCTTCATTGAGGAGAAACCTGGATAACTAGGTGCTGTGAGTGCTGAGGAGTGAGATGACTTTCTGAATACAAGCTTCATTCTGATTAAGAACTTTTTTTTAAATCCTCACTCAAGGATATGCTTTTTTATTTTTATTTATTTATTTTAAAATATATTTTTATTGATTTTAGAGAGAGAGGAAGGGAAAGGGGGAGAGAGAGAAACATCGACTGGTTGCCTCCAACACATGCCCCACTAGGAATCAAACCTGCAACCTTTTGGTGTATAGGATGATGCTCCAAGCAACTGAGCCACGCAGCCAGGGACTGATCAAGAACTTAGAAATGTCTCCACCTCTGATAATGACAATATTCTTGTTTTATGTTCGGAAAAATTTGCTCTGGAGTTGGAAGGCATTATGGGATGTGCATCTGAAATGACTACGGCTTGGTATCCAGGGGCCTGAGGAGTGGGGCTAGGCAGAAGGGCACAGCACTGCTGCTTAGGGCAACCCCAGCTCAGCAGTGCCGCCTCCAATTCCATGGCCCACTTCAGTGTCTCCCTGCGGCCATGCTGCTGATGGGCCAGGGACCAGGAGCAGAGGGGTTGTAACTGCAGCCCAACCTCTGCTCCTCAGCGGAGCCCACAAGCAAAGTCAGAAATCTTTATGTGATGCCTCACTTCATCTCACAGATGACAACTATGTGCTCTGGTTGGACAAGATACAAACAGCTACTGGACAGCACAGGGAAGATTCTAAAGAGAGTTGTCACTTAAAAAAAAGTTCTGGCTCTGAGGGAATTACCAGTTTTTTGTTTTGTTTTGTTTTTTTAAATATATTTTATTGATTTTTTACAGAGAGGAAGGGAGAGGGATAGAGAGTTAGAAACATCCATGAGAGAGAAACATCGATCAGCTGCCTCCTGCACACCCTCTACTAGAGATGTGCCCGCAACCAAGATACATGCCCTTGACCGGAATCGAACCTGGGACTCTTCAGTCCACAGGCCAACACTCTAGCCACTGAGCCAAACTGGTTAGGGCGAGTTAACAGTTTTTAAAGCGTTTAGCCCAAGGCCAAGCTGAAGTTGTGCTTGTAGAACCAGAAGACAGAGTCAGGGTGATCCCAGCTGCGGAAAGTAAGGGAGTAAATTCCACAAAGGAAAGGAGACAGCCAGAGAGGGGAGCTCCAAATTCTGTGTATAAACTTTGATCAAATTTATTGCTGATCTATGAACCATGCAAGCAGCCCAAAAGATTTAAAAGCTGATTCCAACTAAGCTGATAAAACAGGAATCTCAACACTCTTTGGAGTTTTATAGTAGGATCCAAAGTTTCCACAACATCTTCCAATTTCCCAATATCCAGGATACAATCCAAAGTTACTCCAAATACAAAGAAAAATAAATATGAGACCTATTTTTTTCAAAAGAAAAGATAAAAAACAGAGATTGACCTAAAGGTGACCCAGATGTTAGAATAAGGAGACAAAGATTTCAAAGCAGCCATTACAACTATGCTCAATGGCACAAAGAAAGATATACTCATGATAAATAAAAAGACATGAAAGTTCAGCAGAGAAATGGAAAATATATAAAAAACCAAATGGAAATTTGAAAACTCTACACTACATTATCAGAAATTGTAAAACTCACTGGATGGGCTTAGCATAATAGAGATGACAAAGGAATCAGTGGATCTGGTCAATGGGAATTACCATCTGAGGAACAGACCTGAGGGACAATCAAAAGATCCAAGAGACATGGAACTGGAAATCAGTTCATGTGTGTTGGGTAATTACATGAAAGCACGTTATTATTATAACACACTTTACTAACAACAACAACAAAAGATTCTCAGAGGTTAAGGACCTTACGTCATGTTCTGTCATGTTCAGTTGGACTAATTTCTAAATTTGAATATTTTATTTTATTTTTTTAATGTGTTTTTATTGATTTCAGAGAGGGAAAGAGAGAAAAAGAGAGAGAGAGAAACATCAGTGATGAAAGAGAATCACCAATCGGCTGCCTCCTACATGCCCCCATACTGGGAATTGAGCCCACAACCCAGGCATGTGCCTAACCTAGAATTGAACCATGACCTCCTGGTTCATGGGTCAATGCTCAACCACTGAGCAACACCAGCTGGGCTGAATTTGAATGTTTTAAATTAAAATGATAAAAGGGGAAGTTAGAAGCTGCTGAAAACCCTAATTAACAAGCATTGCTCATATTGAAACATATTTTTCTCCCTACCTCACCCAAGGATATTTTCCCACTGATTTTTAGAGAGAGTGGACAGGGGTGGGGGTGGAGAGGGAGAGAGAGAGTATGCCAAGAATAGTAATTGACCATTTAAGTTCTTTTAAATCTGCTTTGCTGGAATTTCATAGGGAATCTCCAGATTGACCTTTAGCCCCTTAGGGCTAAGAAGCCAAGCCATATAGTTGTCACCAGCATTTTCTTGCAATACCTATTGATTTGGGTGAATTCCTCAGGTTCTCAAGGTTCTTTCCTTTTTGTCTCCCAGGAAAGCAACCTTTGTTCCTTATCTGGAAAAACTGATGTGAACCACGGAAGTAGGGTACCAGGCCATTTTTTCAAGGGGCTTTTATCAGTTTCCAAAGTCAATAATAACTCTTTAAAACTTTCTGGTGACATCTGAGTCTGTGCATGTCTATGTAAAAAATGACATTCCAGCCCTGACCGGTTTGGCTCAGTGGATAGAGCGTCGGTCTGCGGAACGAAGGGTCCCGGGTTCAATTCCAGTCAAGGACACATGCCCAGGTTGTGGGCTCAATCCCCAGTAGGGGGTGTGCAGGATGCAGCTGATCAATGATTCTCTCTCATCATTGATGTTTCTATCTCTCTCTCCCTCTCCCTTCCTCTCTGAAATAAATAAATAAATAAATAAATAAATAAATAAATAAATAAATAAATAAATAAATAAATAAATAAATAAATATATATACATATATATATTTTAAAAAATGACATTCCAGTCAAAGTTTTGGTAATAAACCAATTTCCAATTGTGTCTTGTTATAAAAAGAACATATTGTTCTAGCCAGTTTTGCTCAGTGGATAGAGCGTTGGCTCACGGACTGAAGGCTCACAGGATTCATTCCAGTCAATGGCACATACTTTGGTTGTAGGCTCAATCCCTGGCCCCTGTTTGGGGCATGTGCAGGAAGCAACCAAGTGATGTGCCTCTCTCACATCAATGTCTTTCTCTCTCTTCTCTCCTCTCCCTCTCCCTCTCTCTCTCCCCTCCCCTCCCTCTCAACTCTTTAAAAAAAAAAAAATCAATGGAGCCCGGCTGTGTGGATCAATGGTTGAGTGTCAACCCAGCAACCAAGAGGTTGCTGGTTCTATTCCTAGTCAGGGCACATGTCCAGGTTGTGGGCTCGATCCCCAGTGGGGGCCATGCAGGAAGCAGCCAATCAATTACTTACTCTCTCATCAATATTTCTATCTCCATATCCTTCTCCCTCCCCCTCTCTCTAAAAAGCAATAAAAATATGTATTTTAAAAATCAATGGCCTAGCCAGTGGTCAGCAAACTGCGGCTCGCGAGCCACATGCGGCTCTTTGGCCCCTTGAGTGTGGCTCTTCAACAAAATACCACACGCGGGCGCGCACGTACAGTGCAATTGAAACTTCGTGGCCCATGTGCAGAAGTCGGTATTTTGTGGAAGAGCCACACTCAAGGGGCCAAAGAGCCGCATGTGGCTCGCGAGCCGCAGTTTGCCGACCACTAGCCTAGCCAGTTTGGCTCAGTGGATAGAGCATTGGACTGCAGACCAAAGGGTTGCAGATTCAATTCCAATCAAGGGCACATACCTTGGTTGCAAGCTTCCCCCGCCAGGCCCTGGTTGGGGTGCATGCAGGAGGCAACCAATCAATGTGTTTCTCTCACATCAATATTTCTCTCTGCCTTTCCCTCTATCTTCCACTCTCTCTAAAGATCAATGGAAAAATATTTTTGAGTAAGGATTAAAAAAAAAAATCAATGGAAAAAATATCCTGGGGTGAGGATAAACAAAATCATTTTTTAATCTAATTGTTCACCTTTGGACTGGATCCTGAATTTTTCTTTTTCTTTTTTAAAAATATGTTTTTTATTGATTTCAGAGAGGAAGGGAGAGGCAGAGAGAGACAGAAACATCAATGATGAGAGAATCACTAATCAGCTGCTCCTGCACACTCCCACACTGGAGACCGAGCCCACAACCTGGGCATGTGCCCTGACCAGGAATTGAACCGTGACCTCTTGGCTCATAGTTTGATGCTCAACCACTGAGCAATGCCAGCCGGGCCTGAATTTTTCTTTCTTTCTTTTTTTTTTTTAAGTAAGCTGGTTTAAAAGATCAGTGGGATGACATCACTTCTCTGCTCCAAACCTTCCAAAGGTTTCTCACCTACCTCTATGGAATTTATTGAATTTGCACCCCCTCACAAACACACATATCCCATTTCCTATTCCTCTTCCCTCTGGACCACTATTATGCAGCTACACTAGCTGCAAGACCCTAGAAGAAGCTGTGCACACTCCTGCCTCCGGGATTTTGTACTTGCTGTTCCCTTCACCAGTTCCACTCCCCTCCCCCCGCCACCCCCCGGCCCGCATCTGTACCAGGGCTTTTTCACTCCATCTGGGACTAGTCTTGGCTCAGATGACAGTTCTCAGCCAGCCTCTCCTTGTTTACAAGCACAACCCTCACCCCCACACTCTTTCCCCGTCACTGTTTTATTGTTCCCCACAGCATCCATCACCTCTAGCAGGGGCAATGCTGGAGCCAGGCACTCCCTCCCGTGCCCCTGTCCAGGGCATCAACAGGCTGCGCCGCGGGGCATCTGCTCCCTGTGGTAGTACAGTGCACCAGCGAGCAGGGCCGGTACTTGTCTGCCCAGAGGCTCGTGGCAGGTGGAGTTCCTGGGTCAGATGCTCCTTGAATTTTTCTAATGAAAGTGTTTGGCTGCAGCCCTCTGATATTGAGGGAACCAAGATGGCGGCACAGGTAAATGCCAGTAATCACTGCCTTCCACAACCACATCAAAATTACAACTAAAATACAAACAACCATCATTCTGAACCACCTGATATCTGGATGAATGAAGTCCTACAACTAGAGAAGTAACAAAGAATGCACATCAAGACTGGTAGGAGGGGCAGAGGCATGAAATGGGCTGGTCCAACACCCACATGTGGCATGTTTTTAATTGGAAGAGATATCTCCAAGACTTCCCGTGAGAAGAAGGTGGTCCCAGCCCCACACCAGCCCCCCAGCCCAGGGTTCCAGAGCTAAGGGGAGAAGCCCCTGTAACTTTGGGCTGTAAAAACTGCAGAGATTGTGCCTGAGTAACACAGAGGCTGCTGGAGTCCCAGGTGTTCCTCTCAAAAGGCCCGCACATGAAGTTTACATGACTCACTTCTTCTGAGCTCCAGTGCTGGGCGGAGGCTTTGGGGAATCCAGGGACATATTGGGAGGATGTTCTGGCATCAGGGCAGGAAATCAGGGGTGGCTTTCTCTCAGACAGGTGTGCTCACAGGGGTAGTTGTTCCTGTGCTGGGACCTCCCCCACCGCAAAGCTAACTGGCAGCCATATCTGAGTTTCTATCAGTGTGGCCCACACTGTTCACTCTGCCCTGGTGATTCCCTGAGATCTGGCCCCACCCAAGCTGTTTACAGAGGCTTTTCCATATAAAAATGGCCTGTCCTGGCTCAGGCTTTAGACTGGCATCATCATGCCCAAAACCTATCAATAAAAGGTCCAAGACCTGACATTAGCACCAGCCTACCTTGCTTCAAAGCTGGGCCTCTCCTAGGTACTTCCAAGCCCAACACAAGTAGCAGCCATCTGCAGATCCCTCTGTAGCTTCTGCTGGGTGGTCCCAGGCAGTGGCTGACTTTGCACCTCCTGAGAGGCCCAGAGCCAGTGCACCTGGTGTACAGCTTCAGACCACACCAGATTACAACTATATACATCCACAAGTGACACACTCAAAGGCTAGACTCACTGAGCACCAAAGCCCCACTGAAGCAAGTTCTGCTCCACAGGGATGTCTCTTGCACAGCAGCTCTCCCACTGTAGTTGCAACTGATCCTCGCAGTCACTTAGCCTGGAGGTCAATTCCTCCCAGAGACTCCAATAGCAATCAAGGCTCAACTACAACAAGACTATGCACACAGCCCACACAGGGACACACCTATAGTGCCCAGCTCAGGTGACTGGGGAGGCTGAGCCACTGGGCCCTACAGGACACCTACTGCCAAGGCTACTTACCAATTCCAGGAGACATAGAAGCTCTACCTAGTACATAGCAACAAACACAGGGAAGCAGCCAAAATGTGGAGATAAAGAAACATCATGAATGAAAAAACAGAAGAAATCACCAGAAATAAAACTAAATGAAATGGAAGCAAGCCAACTACTAGATACAGAGTTCAAAACAATGGTTATAGTCCTAGCCAGCTGCCCTATATTCCTCAAGATTAGAAATGATCAAAAGAAAGGGGATGGGGGATCATAACCACATAGAAACTTTGTTTCAAAGTTTCTTCTGACCTTTTCTCCTTTCTTTCCTTTTGATTCAAACTGGCCTCATCTAGCACCCTAACTCACCTGCCTTCTTCTCCCTTGCAGGACCATTCCCTTAATCACTAAGCCCTCAGGGCAATGAGGTTCTGATCAGCACCAAATAATCCTATGAACAAAGCTTCAGATCTACTGACCACAGAGACAGTTTCTGTCAAACTAGAGATAACATCTAGACTTCAGTTGTGTTTCAGCTCTAGGCCCAGAAAAGCAGCCAACCCACACCATGGCTGACATCAAGGCCAGACACACTGATCAACTACCCCCTACCCTATCAGTAGAGACCCTGATCCTGACCACACCTTAACTCCCTGACTCATCATGATTAATGATTTTTCCCTTGTATGACCCATTCCCTGGAAGCCATCCAGGAGCCAGGTCTTTAACTATTAGCTAACCTGTCTCTGGGTGTTACTTTCTTTGCTACATAAAAACAAAACAAAACAAAACAAAACATTTATCTATACCTAGGGGTAAGGGAGGCAGGTGGGGGTGGAGCGCATCTCATACCTGCAGTGAACATTTTTCCTGCACCAGAGATCACCACAGCCCGACAGTCAGCATCTTGTGCTATCTTGTTGAAGCACTCCACCATCTCGCTGTGGAGGGGCAAGGAGTGAGGAAGGGCTGTGTCTGGGGTGGGAAACCCCTACCTTCATGTCCAACTATCTCCCATACCCCACCCCTAGCTAATCCCTCAGCCTCTGCCTCCTCCTACAGGCAGGCCTCCAGGATCTGTAGGCCATACCTCCAGAAGGCCTTGTTCATGGCATTCCTTTTCTCTGGCCGATTTAGCTGTACATGCAGAATGTGTCTCTGGGCAGCTGTCACCCGAAGGGACTCATAGTTGTGGTGTGGGGCTTCACTGGGGGCTGCTCTGGAGGCCTCGTCTTGTGCAGAGGAGCTCATGGGGCGAAGGCTAAGGTTGAGACCCAGGTGGGTGGGGGCTGTCAGTCCTGAGGAGACAAAGGAAGAGCCTTTGATGACCCCATATTGGGGACACAGCACCTTCAAGAGCAGAGGGCACACATATCAGTGACACTAAACTGGGGAACACAGGACCCTTAGAGACCTCAGTGTAGGTACAGCTTAAGATTAGGGGTGCAGCCCTGGCTGGTTTGGCTCAGTGGATAGAGCCTTGGCCTGTGTACTGAAGGGTCCCAGGTTCGATTCCAGTCAAGGGCACATGGCCAGGTTGTGGGCTGCATCCCCAGTGTGGGACGTGCAGGAGGCAGCTGATCAGTGATTCTCTCTCATTATTGATGTTTCTATCTCTCTCTTCCTCTCCCTTCCTCTCTGAAATCAATAAAAATATATTTAAAAAAAAAAGATCAGGGGTGCAATTATCAGCGACCTCAGTCTGAGAACCACTTCAGACCCTTGGTCGTGGAACTGACCCCAGATTAGGGACAGTGCGCCCTCAGCGACCCGACTGCAGGACACAGGCCCACAGAACTGGGGGATCCCTGAGTTAAAGGGACCGGACCCTGCTTGGCCCGGGACAGGCCTCCCCGTCATATGACTTCCAGGACAGCATGACAGCGATCGGACCCCAAAGGTCAAGAGGTGACTCACGCCACAGCGGCAGGTCTCGGAATCTGCGTGAAGCCGCCATCGCCGCCGCCATTGCTACTGATTAGCTGGAGTAACGCGATAGGAGGAAACCAAAGGGGCGGAAACAAAGGCAGCCATGTTGAGGGAGGGCATCAGGTGCAGCCCGAAGGCGGAGACGCCCCGCCTCCCGCCATCTTTACTAAGGGCAACAGGAAATAGCCTCTGTTCTTCAGAAGGGCCCCTTTGACCCAGTAAGAATCTGGCCTAATGGACATTCCTGCATAAAGTTCATCACAATGGTGTTAAAATTGGAGACAGCTGAAATGTCGAAGGACATAATGGCAGAATAACAGCAGCCCTTGCCCTAACCAGTTTGGCTCAGTGGATAGAGTGTCGGCCTGCGGACTCAAGGGTCCCAGATTCGATTCTGGTCAGGGGCATGTACCTTGGTTGCAGGCACATCCCCAGTGGGGGGTGTGCTGGAGGCAGCTGGTCGGAGGCAGCTGGTCGATGTTTCTCTCTCATCGATGTTTCTAGCTCTCTGTCCCTCTCCCTTCCTCTCTGTAGAAAATCAATAAAATATATTTTTTTAAAAAAACAAACAAACAGCAGCCCTGATCATTAACTAATGCCATGTTAACTAAAAAGAAAACTTATCTGGTAGAGTTTACCCATGTCCAAATCAGGCCA
>NW_005371908.1:365369-381451 GCF_000412655.1 Myotis brandtii | reverse complement strand
ATATATATTTTATTGATTTTTTACAGAGGAAGGGAGAGGGATAGAGAGTTAGAAACATTGATGAGAGAGAAACATGGATCAGCTGCCTCCTGCACACCCCCTACTCGGGATGTGCCCGCAACCAAGGCACATGCCCTTGACCAGAATCGAACCTGAGACCCTTCAGTCCGCAGACCGACGCTCTATCCACTGAGCCAAACCAGTTAGAACTGACTATATATTTTTTAAACTCCCACACCACATCCAGGTCCTATTTTCCTTTGTACACAGGAACCTGGGGCTGGGGCAGTCATTATTTCATGGTCTCTAGGCTTCAGTAGTGCTGAAGAGGGGGTTTATGTGGACCTGGTCTATGTTCTTTTTTTTTTTTTTTAATGTATTTTACTGATTTTTTTTACAGAGAGGAAGGGAGAGGGATAGAGTTAGAAACATCGATGAGAGAAACATCAATCAGCTGCCTCCTGCACACCCTGTACTGGGGATGTGCCTGCAACCAAGGTACATTCCCTTGACTGGAATTGAACCTGGGACCCTTCAGTCGGCAGGCTGACACTCTATCCACTGAGCCAAACCAGTCAGGGCTGGTCTATGTTCTTAAAATAATTTCCTCAAAATAAAATAAACCTCTATGGAAAATCCACGTAACCCAAGAGCACAAGTGCTGTAAAAATGCTTGTTAAGGAGATGTTCACCAGGAAGTAAATGGATGTCTCTGAGCAAATGGAATTGTAGGGAATACCTCGCCTTCTTAATAAAATGTCATAGGCAGGCTCTATTGGGAAACAGAACCAGTGACTGTCCATCAACAGAGAACTGTTATCTATGCAAAGCAAACTCTGAAACCGCATGCAAATACCAAGATATGAGAGAGAAAAATGTAAAGATGTTGAACATAGCCCTAGTCAGTTTGGCTCAGTGGATAGAGCACCGGCCTGGGGACTGAAGGGTCCCAGGTTCAATTCCGGTCAAGGGCACATGCTTGGGTTGAGGGCTTGATCTCCAGTTGGGGGTATAAGGGAGGCAGCCAATCAATTATTCTCTCTTCATTGATGATTCTCTTTCTCCCTCTCTGAAATCAATAAAAAGAATGTTGAACATTTAGTATTATCAGCAAAAAACTTATAGCACGCTGTAGGTGCACACAATATATATGATGTAAAGTATCTGTAGGAGACTAAAAACTGCTAACAAGGAATAACTGGCTGCTAATTTACTTTTTGACTTAAATCTTAACAGCGTGGTCAGTGTGACTCAGTGGTTGAGCATCAGCCCGTGAACCAAGTCAGTCTGATTCTCCATCAGGTTATGTGTACATGCCTGGGGTTGGAAGCTCAATCCCCAGGGCGGGGTGTGCAGGAAGCAGCAGGTCTGATTTTAGAGAGTGGAAGGGAGGAGAGACAGAAACATCAATGTGAGACACATTGATTGGTTCCCTCACGCACTCACCTGGACCAAGGCTGGGATTGAGCCTACACCAAGGTATGTGCCCTTGACCTCGGACCAACACTATCCACTGAGCCAAAATGGCTAAGTCCATCAATGTTTCTATATATCCTCTCCCTTCCTCTCTCTAAAATCAGTAAAAGTATACTTTCAAACAAACAAAAAATATATCATAGCAGATTTGTTTGTGGTTGCAAGGTGGACTAGTTTCTCCTTGTTCTATTTTGAAACTGTCCCATATGAAGCAGTTTCATCTGACAAATGCCATGTCTTCAGAAATGTAAATCTGAGTTTCAAAACTTCACAGTAAAATTTGAAAGTGGGTCTTTTTCAAGAGCACATGCATGAACGAAGTGCTGTATCTTTTACTTGCTCCTCTACAGGTTGCCTCTTACATCATGAGCCTTAAAACAGGCTCCTTCCAGGTTGCCACGCCTTACCCCCCATATACAAGTCCCCATTTACAACTGGGGAGTATCTATCACATTGCAATTGTATCTATAGATCCTTTAATCTAGCAATTCCACTGCTAGCAATGTACTTCTACAATACCAAGGAAGTTGGCTAAGATATTTATATCAAGATATCCAGCATATCCAGTTTGCAGTAACAAAAAGTTGGAAATTATCTTTGGGACCAGGTAAATTCTAATGCAACACAAGATACCATGCAGGGGTAAAAATAAGTTGCTTTGTATGTGATTATGAGACACAACACTGTACAGCACAAATAATTTTATTAAAAACAAGTAGTGATTGCCAGAGGAAAGGGAGGGCAGGGACTGGTGGAGGTGGTCAAAATGGGGGTAGAGGAGGAATGGGGACATCTGTGATAATATCAATAAAAGTCTAAGTTCCTTACTAGGAGTAAAAAAACCCCAATGGACCTGGCCAGTGTAGGTCAGTGGTTAGTGTTGGCCCACACATGGAAGGGTCATGGGCTTAATTCCTGGTCAAGAGCACACATGAGTTGCAGGTTCCATCCATTAGAGTTGCTCAGGTTGGGGCAGGTGGTGGAGGCAATCAATGTCTTTTTCACATTTATGTTTCTCTCTATATATACCCCTCCCTACCCTCCCTTCAACTCTAAAAACCAATGGAAAAAAATATCCTCAATGAGGGAAAAAGGGGGACATATGTAATACTTTCAACAATAAAGATTTATAAAAAAAAAAACAAAAACAAAAAAAAACAAATGTTGCCCAGCCGGTGTGGCTTAGTGGTTGAGTGTTCCCTCTCAAAATCAATAAAAACATTAAAACACACACACACACACACAAATGTCCAGATGGAACTCCAGAACATGCTCCTCCCACCCAGTTCCTTGTTTTGCATACCTTATTCTGCAGTTCAACTGCAAGGGTTATTGCCCAATGTGACAAAGAGAAAAAATATCACCAAAAATGATAAAGGGACTAGGGAGAAGACTTCCACTTTTATCTTCCAGAGGTTTATTTTCCAACCTTATAAAAAGGCACGTGTTACCCTGGCTGGTGTGTCAGCCACGCACAGAAGGGTTGCAGGTTTGATCCCAGGCTCTGGTTGGGGGCATGTAGGAGGCAACCAATCAATGTCTCTCACCTCACATCAATGTTTCTCTCTTCCCTTACCCTCCTCCCCCCCCCCTTCCTCTCTCTCTAAAAAACACCAATGAAAAAAATATCCTCAGCTGAGGATTAACAAAAAAAGGCAGGTGTTTATTCAATTTCCCTTTAAGTCCTCCCCTCTCCCCCAGCACCACCATATCCCGGATTTTTTCATGTATAAGACACCCCCATGTACGACACCCCCCACTTTTCCAACCCGAAATTTAAAAAATCAGTATTTTAAACATTTTGCTGGTTTTGCTCTTAAGGCCTTCTTTTTTGGCATCTGAAGGAGCTGTAATTCCTGTTTTCTCCACTGGCTGATCACACACGCAGTGGGAGGCCCAAATTCTTTCTGCAGCTATTTCCATGCTCTTTTGCATAACTGATTACATTCCGTTTGAATTTTGCAGAGTAAGACAATCGCTTACTGGTATTTACCTATTTTTTAACATCTTTATGGGCTCAGAATGCTCTGGTCCCTGTTGCATCTACGCACTCCACCTCCAATTATGGCACCAGCTGACCAGTAACAATAAGGCTGTGATTGGAGGAAGCCTGTCTGACAAGGTATGGGCAGTTACGCACCCACACCGCTCCCTCCTGCCCTCCTTGACTTCTGTGTATAAGACACCCCTCAATTTTCAGTCTAATGATTTTAGGGGGAAAAAAATGTCTTATACACGGAAAAATACTGTACTTTTTAAATGATTCTCCTAACTAGAATGAGCTTGCTTAGGCAGGACACAGGAATTGTGTGCCACCAGGTCTTCCAGCCTTTTCTCAAGACTCCCTAATTGCTAGTATTTTTACTGGTCTACAGCCCTGGCTCACCCTGCTCCTCCCAGGGCTGGGCCTGCAGCTCCCCACAGCTTGCAGCTGTGTCCTGGCCTGCCTGCCCCTCTTCAGAAGACCAAGTGGGAGGGAAGCAGACAAAAACCTGAGTCCCAGAAAGCACTGTTAATTTTCCAAACAATTTTATTGAAATGTGCCAAGAGTACATAGGCAGCACGAATGTATGAACGGGGGAAAAAAATCACATGTACAATAATTTCTTAAAAGTGAAGGTTAATCTTGGGAAATATCAATTCCCTTCCCCTCCCCTTCCATCGTTTCCATTATGGTTAAGCCTCTAACCTAGCATTTAAAAAAAAAGAGATAAAAGGAATATAGGAACTTTTGCGGAAAACAAAAACAAAAACAAAAAAACAAAGGAAAGAAATTATTTCCTGCTCAGATAGGACTCTTCCTCGGCACCTAATTACGAGGCGTGCTGAGCAGTGGAGAAACACAATTTCAGGGTATAAGGGTATGGACCATCTGCAAAGAAGAAAAGAGGGTCTGGCTGAGTCCAT
Source organism: Myotis brandtii (assembly GCF_000412655.1). Classification (NCBI taxonomy): domain Eukaryota; kingdom Metazoa; phylum Chordata; class Mammalia; order Chiroptera; family Vespertilionidae; genus Myotis; species Myotis brandtii. Next base: position 377,068 of record NW_005371908.1, on the reverse strand, counting down.
CTCTGGAGGCGCCACCCGCCCCCCCTTCAAGCCTCCCCCCACCCCACAATTCTCCTCATTTAAACACATCTTTTTCTGCAGTTCAATTGTGGGGCCTAATGGTCATTGACCAATGTGAGGCTTAAAAACAAGCCCCAAACACAAGGCATTTCTCCTTCCCTTCCTTCACTACCATGGAGAATCCCAATCCCATTCCTAGCTCTGTTGCTGCTCAGAGCAATAGGCCTGCCCCCAGGAACTGGGTGGGCAAATTTTACCTGCTGGCTAATATAGCCCCTTTCCTGGATACTAGCTTAGCCAGCCTCTGTGACTGACATGGCTGGGCATTACTGATGGCTTCTGACGCAGAGAATGCCAGCTACTTAAAGAACAAGCCTGAGCAACTCTCAGCTGGCAGAGTGGGTGAACAACAAGCAGTCAGGCTGGCTCTCCTATAGGGAACACCAGGCTGCTCTCTTGGAGATCAGGTCCCGCTCATCTGTGTCAGTGACAATGTGGAAATTTCTGGGGCTCTATCGTGACAGCAGGAAGGACAGCGCTGACCTGAAGCCAGCCAACCCATTAGGCCATAAGGGGGATGGGATGACTGCAGGATACAGATACTCACTTGGGTTTTTCATCTGGTAATGGTTCAGGAAGCCCAAAGTCTCCAGGGCATCACTCTTGGATTCCCATTCCAGCAGCCCAGAGGAGCTGCGTTCACCTGATCAGAAAGCAAAGGTTTTAGGCTAATCCAAGCACAAACTAGGGAGCTTCTCATCTACAACCAAGGAATGAGGGAGAAGACAAGGCAGTTTACTCACTTTTGCCTGAGAATACTTTCACAGAAGATGGCCGCTTCACTCCCAGCTCATCACAAATCTGCAAGACAAAGAATAGAAGCAGATGCCCTAGCTGGTTTGGCTCAGTGGTAGAGCACTGGTGAGGAATGAAGGGTCTCAGGTTCAATTCCAGTCAAGGGCACATGCCCAGGTTGTGGGCTCGATCCCCAGTAGGGACCATGCAGGAGCAGCCAACCAGTGATTCTCTCTCATCATTGATCTCTCTCTCTCTCTCCCCTCCCTTCCTCTCTGTAATCAATAAAAATATATATAGGAAAAAAAAATAGAAAATAGATGCAGAAACACAAGGAATGCCGCCACATGGCAGAATTAAGCAGACCCTGCCCTGCATGACCCAGTGCTTGAGATTTTTCTGGAGACAAGTTTCTAAGCTTTCATCACACACTCTATGGTGTCCCGTGATTCCCCCCGCCCCCAAATTCTCATCTTCAGCTGCTATTTGAGGGAGTTGGCACTAAGTAAATATTTGATGAACTGAATACAAGGACCAAAGTCCAATTCTGCCCATCAGCCTTCCTGCCCTAGTTCCCTCTGACCTCGCCCTTAACAGGCCCTTCCCTTCAGATGTTATCTAGGCACCTGAGGGCCTGCCTGACAAAGGGGATGTTTTGAGATTGGACTCTGACCACAACTCCAACACACACAGACACTTTCCCAGCAAAGGTATAGCTATCCTAGCTTGCCAAAAATGTTAAGAGCCTGGCAAACTTCTCTGTTGCTAGATGTTTGGTGCTTTTCCCCAGCACCCAACCCTCATCCTGGCAGAGTAGGAAAACAATAGGTATTTGTTGAAAGACTAAAATGAATGGCCCAGTCAGATGGCTGTAGTGAGGGACCAACTCCATGGCACCCACCTCAAAGAAGTTCTCCTCTGTCACCTCCAGAGGGGCATTGAAGAAGTGCAGCACATTGCTAGGGTGCTGGATGCGGTTCTTGGCTGCCTGCTCCGGAGTGGAGAACCGATTGTTCCTTGATTCACTGAAGTCTTTGTAACTGGAGGACCCGTCTTCCAGCCCATACGACTGACCAGGCATGATGGCAGGTTGCTTAGAGACACTAGGGGGAAAAGGGAGCTCTTTGTCAAACCTAATGTCCCCCAAGCCCTCCACTGTGGCCTTGTTCCTGTCTGAGCAAGTGCTGTGTGCCTCAGGGGGCACTGTGCCGCAGCTGAGGCGAAGCGCACTTTTTCCCACTGCTTCAGAGAAGCATCTGGAAACACACCTCACTCCTGCCTGAATAAGCACCTTTGTCTCACTGTGCTCCACTGCTGGGCCCTGTGCAGTGGGTGCCCCATTTTCCTTCCCTTTTCTCCCCAGGCCCTTGCCAAAGCATCCTATCCCAAGGAATTTGGGCACCTACCAGACTTTCAGCTTCTGTCCAAACATGAAGTTGTTGTTGAGGTGAGTAATGGCTCGGTCCACAGCATAGCCATCAGCCATTTCCACCATGGCAGCCCCCGGCTTACTTTTCATGAATTTCACCTTGGGGAGAGCAGCCATGGTCATCACCACTGCCCAGCAGTCCGGGACCTCTCTCCTGCCCCTTCCAAGTTAGTTAGAAGTAACTCTTGCTTCCACATCCTGACTTACAAATGGGAATCAAGAGAAACCAAAAAGCATGCGTGGCCCACGACAAGTGCTCAGCCCAAGGCAGGCAGCAGAGCCTAGACAGGGTAGGACATGACCCATAAGTGGATCACTTAATGAAACAACAGAAAACAGGAGGCATAGTAAAAAACCAAAGCAGCTATTCTCATAAATGTTTGTCTGTTAAATAGACACATTTATCTAGATATTGGGTCCTGATGTAAAATATTTATGTGTGTTACAGTAAAAAAAAAAAAAACACTTGAAAAACAGTAGTGTCAGCTCTGAAGCCAGGCTCTCTAGCTCGAGTCCTGCTTCCACAAAAAGGTCTCTTAACCTAGGCACGTTATTCAAGTTCCTTGTCTTCATTTCCCCCACTTACCTCGTTAAAGATGCTTGTGAAGTTAAACAAGTTACAACATGTAAAGCACTTTTAAAAGTGCCTAGTATAGGAAAAATTTAACACGTATGAGCTGCTACTGTTTTTAATGGGCCAAGAGAGGCTATAAACTCAAAAAGCTTCAGATGGGTTCGACAGAAGCAATAAACCATCTGATCTGGGACAGTCACCTATCAGTCTCAGTTAACTATCCCACAGGCAGAAGACCCAGTGTTGGCAGATTATCTGGAGAAAACCCTCATACAATGGGTAGCCCTGGCCAGGCAGCTCAGCTGGTTAGAGCATCATCCTGATACACTCAGATTGCAGGTTTGATCTCCAGGCAGGGCACATATAAGAATCAACCAATGAATGCATAAGTAAGTGGAACAACAAATCGATGTCTCTCTCCCCCACCCCCCCAAAACCAGTAAATTTTAAAAAGTTTAAAAAAATAGCCACAATGGATAAATTTCACATATCATAATATTCAAGTAATGTTAAGTATTAGCACTTTTGTGTTAGTCCCAGTCTTATTAACACTGAAATTTCAAAAACAGACAAAATACCCATACACAGTGAGGACTGAACAAACCCTGTTGTAGCAGGTCACCCAATTAAGCAAGTTACCCTCTCTGAGTCAGCTTGCTCTTACCCAAGCGAGCTCTGGCTCTTTCTCCCTCTTCACTGACTGGGCAAACCATGAGGTTCAGTGCCTCCCTGGGACCTGCCAAGTCTACAAGGGAAAGCAGTGGACTTTGCAGAAACTCACCTTCTCCACATTGCCGTACAAGCAGAAGACATTGAAGACTCGGTCACAGTTCATCTTAGACTGATCCAAGCCATAGACCATGAGCACAGGGCTTTCGGCGTGAGGGCCGTACTCGGCTGGTGGGGGAGGGGGTGGGGGGTGCCCATATTGGGGACCGTAGCGACTTGGGCCCCGGCGGTGACCCCCCACTGGTGGGCCCATCCTTCTCCCTTCGTAGTGAGGTGGGGGGGGACCATAGCCCTCATCATGGTAATGGCTGTGGTACCCACCGTGGGGCCCTCCTGGGGGGTGGGAAGGAAAGAGAGGGAGGGCGGGTGAGAATTTGCGTGGCGGGCGTCGGGCAGGGGCACATGAGCCACGGGAGTCCACGGAGGGGAACCCCCTGCCCTCACCATATTCTGCGGGGTGATCTCCCAGGAGAGGGGGCTGCCTCTGGCGTTTGTTAGGGTTGCTGCCAGGGTCACCTGTGGACAGAGAAATCAGTTAGAGCCTAGTTCAATAAGAGGGGTGGCTCTTTCCCTTCTGACTAAAGGCTAAGCTCCAAGTCCCTTAGCTCCTACAAGCCTGGCTGCAAACCCTCCGTATCTCACAAGGGCTGCTGGAGCCTCCCTCCTTTGGCCTGGTTGAGGGTGGGCATGAAGCCCAAGGCTGGAACCCACTTTGCCTCCTTAGCCCATACCAACTAGGCTTTCCTTTCTCTTTGAAGGATGAGGCGAGGTTCTGGGCACTCTGGCATCTGCTCTGGTCCTGGTGGGAAAAAGATCAGTTCTTGGGTCCTCTGGGGAACTTGCAGCTACTATGGAAGCTAATAGGTCATGAGGCCAAGAAAAGCTTTCTAAAATAACTCCCAATGAAGGGAGAGGTTAAGAGCAGGAAAATAACCCAGGAAGGGCAGAAAGAAGATACCAACCCTAAAACCCCATGATTCTAGGAGCTCTAGACCCCACTCTCTAGGCCCCTTCTTTCTCAATGCCAATCTGTCACCCTCCCACCTAGTCGCGTACAACCAGAGGAGGGACTGGAGGAAAGGACAAGCAAGTCAGAATCAGTTCATGAGCAATCATGTACAAGGCATCAACATTCTCAGACCCAGACAATGGCGCAGACCCATCCCCGACTCCAGATGTAGTTCATTAATTGCTACCATTAATTTAGTGCTTGAGTGGCAGACACTGTGCTAAGCACTTTACAGACATCACAGCTTCTTAAATTCCTCACAACAACCCTATGAGGTAGGTTCTATTTTAATCCCATTTTACAGGTAAGGATTAACTTTGAACTGAGCAGTTAAGACATTTTGGCCCAAGGTCACAAAGCAAGTTAGTGGCTGAGCCGGGATTTGAACCCAGATCTGACTGACTCCAAAACCCAGGGCTCAAGACCACTGCCCTTTCCTGCCACCCGGCCTTCATTTTGTTTTCAACAATCAGTCATTACAAAGATGGAATAGGACTACTTACAGCAGAAGTACAGAGTACAATGTCCATTTGTCACAAAAAACAAATCTGTATTTTCTCTTACCATTGGACGCTTCAACAGTGAGTTAGCACAGTTCTGAAAGATGGCGTCCCATCAAACATACACTGCGACCCTGCATCACATGGTTTTACAGTCATAAATACAAGTTACAGTATACATCCGCTACAACTTTTTTAAAGAATTGTTTTAACAGTCAATGTTTTGATTAAATCAAAAGTGGCTCACAGATGTTCTGTCCTCAGAAGATATCAGAAAAGTGGAAAATAAAGGTGTATGAAGTGGGTAGTGTCCCTCCGTGTTGTCACCTCCTCACATTGTGTGCTGCAGTGCGGTGCTTCTGGCTGTGTAGCGCTCCATGTGCGTGTCTCCTGGTTATGAAGTGTGCCAGTGGCCCCACTATGCCCGAACTTTTGGCCTTGGGAGCGCGCCCGATTACCCGCCAGCAGGTAACTGTGTACCTCTGAGCTGTTTGGCTGTCTGTTTTTAGGTCTGTTTTGCTTTTTTTTATTTTTTTGTTGTTGTGGTTAAATTTTTTTTTTGGTTTCTGATCTCCAGTTGGTGCAGATTATGTTGGCAGCTGTTGACTGCAGAAAAAAAAATCGGAACAAAAAAAGAAGGCCCTCCCCAAACCAAAGGACTTAAAAAAACAAAACAAAACCCATATGGCGAGGAATGGAGAGAGGATCCTATTGTCTTGGAGGCCCATGGAATCTACTTCAGTCTGTGAAACGTTCTCCGAAAAGAGCGCCGTTGGCTGGCTGAGAGCTCTGTTCTCTGTGTTTCCTACTTCTGTGTACATTCTCGGGTTCAAGTTTGCTTGGATTTTGGCCTTTTTTTAATGTTTAATAGAAAAGCAATGTCTGCTGCCATGTTGCGTCTCTTTCTCTCTGTCTCTGTCTGCCTCTGTGCTTGTAGTTGTTCCTTGGAGCGCGGTGTGGTGTTCTTGATGTAGTGAGCTCAAGTCTGCGGCTGTTTCTGGGGACGTGGTGGAGGCTGCATGTTGTTTTCTCCAGGAAGAGCTAGTGGTTTCTACCCTGTGTGTTGGTGAGCAATGTGCAGAGGCAGAGCCGCTGAAGTATGGTTCCCGAGGGGATGGCGAAGCACCGCCCTCACTCCAGGTTACCTCATCAGCTCTCGTTTTTGACCCCCAGCCTTGGGACAGCCAAAACTGAGAGGCATCAAAACCAATGCACAGCCAGCCCCTGCCACTAGCCCCTGCCGGTCTGCACATCTTCTACTTATGTTCCTTGGAGAAGAAATGGTTGGTTGCCATGTTTCTGTTAGCAGTCATGTAATGCCATTGCCTGCTCTGGTACATTCACTTGGTCACCAATTTGTCTCTGACCTCTGGAGGGAGCGGCCAGGCCCACAGCACCCATTGTGAAGGTCCTGGGGAAGAGTCTAGCCCACGCCACCCACTGCTTCCCAGCTTCAATGATGAGCAAGACAGGCCTGGCTAGAAATGGGGGCGCCTGGCCTCCCAGGGCCTGTGAGATGTCAGCAACCAGCCTCCTCCCTCAGCCCATGGCCTAGTCCAATGTATCAGACCAAGACAGACACCGAGATGGACGGTCTTGTTGAGGCGGTGCTGCTGCTTTTCAAAGGCAATTCTCCATCTCTCCCTCCTATCCAAGGCAAACCATTCTTGACAGATTCTAGGAAGGGGATGTCCATTTGGGCACCCTGCAGAGAAGTTGAGTCCCCTCTACAAGTAAGGTAAGGCATGCCCACTCTGCTTCAATCCAGGGCCTCACCTCTACAAGGTCAACTTGCTCAAAGGCTCTGCTGCAAGGGCCCAGGAGCCTTCATCACCTCCCCAATCTGCCATCCCCTCCCCCTCCACGCCAAGAAGACCCTCTCAATAGTGGAGAGCAAGGACCATTCCTGACCCAGTGAGAATCAAGTCAGTGACCCTAAGTAAGCTTCTAGAAGGGAAGCAGCAGAATCCGCTTGGGAGCTGCTACTGGTTTCTAAAGCCATCGCCATGCCCAGTGAGGCCCTGTTCCCCACCCAATCCAAGCCTCTACCTGATTCTGCACCCTCAGCTCCAAAGGGCCCCAAGTAGCAGCTAGAATTCAGAGAGCCCTCATTCACCCTCTCCCACTAAAGCCCTCCCGTGTTCACAGGGAGCCCAATGGCATTACATAACCCTGAATCCAGGTCTATGAAGTGCACTAGTCAAATGAAGGCAAGGGGGTGTGTTTAGAACAAAGTGGCCATCAGGATTACCTTGCCCACTGAGGTTGGGGTTTGTATAGTCCCAAGTATCTTGATCATTCTTGAACACGTTCAAGCGTGTAGGCTGTAGGGACAAGAAAAAGCTTACTATCAGCCAGGCCCCAGCTCACCTGGAAGCTGACAAGCAGCAGTCACTTCCTAGACTTACCTTCGCATATTCGATCTTCAGAGTGCAACAGCCAGAGTATATATCAGCCCCATTGGGTGAGGCCTTGGCCCGCTGGGCACTCTGCACAGAATCAAATGTAAGTTAAGTTAAGGAAAGCCCCATCACAGCTCTTTGGAGGGCTTCAAGCTGTCCCAGAGATGGAGGAGGACAAGGTAGCACCCAGATTGCATGGGTGTTCTAGGGTCTGTTCACGGCCACAGCCACTTGAATGGAGATGGGCTGGCATGCTACCCTGAGTGAACAGTCACTGGCGAGAGTTTCTTCACGATCTGCACTCCCACCCCACCAGCCCAGAGGTGGCAACAACCTCCTGTCACTCCAGGCCAAGCTACCTTCTCCTTTAGCACAAATTCTCCCTTGTGCTTTGACTAAACCTGAACAACCTCTGAAAAATACCAACCAGATTATGTTCCTGCTCTGAAAGTCCATCCGTGGCTTCCTACTGCATCCTGACCCAAGCTTCACCACTACTGAAAATTCCCTAACTTCTAATGCCCATAGAGAACTCCTCCCCTAGGCCTGCTACTCTTCAGTTGTCAGATCATTTGCTTTCTCCAACACTAAGCTTCCGACCAGCTGAGGATTTTTTTTTTTTAATCCTCACTGAAGGATGTGTTTTAACATTTATTAAATTAATCGGGGCCCTAACCAGTTTGGCTCAGTGGAGAGAGCGTCGGCCTGCAGACTGAAGGGTCCCAGGTTCGATTCCGGTCAAGGGCATGTACCTTGGTTGTGGGCAAATCCCCAGTAGGTGTGCAGGAGGCAGCTGATCGATATTTCTCTCTCATCTATATGTTTCTAACTCTCTATCCCTCTCCCTTTCTCTCTGTAAAAAACCAATTAAAATATATTTTTCAAAAAATTAATTAGGGTGACAATGGTCAACATGATCACATAGATTTCAGGTATGGGTTTCATGGGCCCACCACTCAAAGTCAAATCTTCTCCTGTCACCTTATATTAGGGTCCCCTTCTTCCTCCCCCTTGAATGTTGTTGTTTTTTTAAAAATTTTTTTTTGGGGGGGGGGGAGATTGGAGGGTAAGAGGGCAGAGGAACATCAATGTGAGAAGCATCGTTTAGCTGCTTTCCATTCGTGCCCCCACTGGGGATGGAACTCACAACCTAGGCAGGTGCCCTGACTGGGAATCGAACCAGCAACAACACTCCAACCCACTGAGCCATCAGGCTAGGGCCCACCTGAGGATCTTTGATAAAGCCGGTACTTCCACCCTGAATTAAATACCAGCTCCTACTTCTCCATGACAATAAAATACCACCTCCTCAGAGAACTTTCCACATCCCCTTGTATCTCATAGCACTTTACATTCTGCACTTTTATACATTTGATTATTTATTGACAGCCCCTCCCATCAGACTGTAGGCTTTATGAAAACATCTGACACATGGTAGGCATTCAGTAGATACACACTGGTTAAAGGATGGCACCCTGCCCAACTCTAAGCCCTCAACCCAAGAAACACCTATTCCCTAGCAAAGGATATTCCACCATGGCTTGGACTCCATTCTTCCGGAAAATGACAATTCTCTGGACAGGGCCACAAGGGTTACAAATAGTGTAAAGAACATCCTGTAAAAGCAAAGATGAGAAAAATGAAGGGGCACTGACAGGTCAGTCTGGCTTGGGGACAGAGAGAAAAGGAAGAAGGGAGATCTCACAGAGGAGCATAAAGGAATGAATGTCCACTGGCACGCACCGTGGTAATGGAATAGATGGGGTTCAGAATGGTAAAGAGAAGCACACTGTTGACGCTTCGGGAATCATCAGAGTCTCCTGGGCGGGAGATCTTCTGGCTGGTGGAATAATTTACAAAGGCTGGGTGACCAGCAATGTAGATTTGGTTGTCGGCCGCATAGTTCACAGCGTTGCAAGCCCCCAACACATCTTCAAACTCCACCAACGCTTGTCTTTTTTTAGGCATTACCACCACATAGCTGACAAGAGAAAACACAGATTTCAAATTCTCAGGATGAGACAAGAACAAGAGAATGACGTTCAAATTCCTGTGAACTGTCTCCTCCCTGGCCTCCAAACTCCTGTGCACCCTGTCATGGTTTCCTGACTGTAACACCTCTTATCCCTAAGTGGCAGAACACACACAAGAGGTGTAGCTTTGGCATTACCTCCTCTGGGAAGCTTTCCTTCCTGACCCCTCCTCACGTGACTCAGTCAAATATCTCCCAAAGACTCCTGAGCTTCCCCCATCATAGTGCTGATCACTGTGTGGGCAACTATCTAAGAGGAGTCCAGGACAGTTTTGCTCAATGCTCTATTCCCACATTTACTGAGCATGTACCACATACTCAATAATAAATACTTGCTGAATAAGAAAATGCTAATTAGAAGCTACAAAGTAGAGAAAGAAAAAGGGCACGGAACTTGCCATAACCTGACCCAAAGCACAAGGGCCAACCTCAAGAGCAGAGGATCCCCAGGACCCAGCCAAGGGACCCTGGACCAAACTGGCCAAGTCACTTCCAACCAGGAATCAGTGATACATAGGACACCAAAAAGTTGACTTCTCTGTACACTCAATCCTGGCCTCTGAGTGGAGTACCTGATGGGTCCAAACTCCTGCAAGGCCTCCACAAGGTCAGCTTCCACCACACCGTCAATCAGGCCCCTGATGTGGACAACTGGGGAGGCAGGGGTTTTGTGTGGGTCATCGTAGTTCTCCTGAGAAAAGAAGCAAAAGCAAGACTTTATTTCCTGCCGTACAAGATAGTGGCTCACCAGCTTCTGCATTGTTGAGGATTCAGTCAAATAAGACAGCGGAGTGTCACCCAGGAAAAACACACAGGTCAGACAACAAGGGACAGCAATTTAAACCATCACCCCGAAAGGATTCTGGGTCAGCAGAGCAAAGGCCCTCAGTGCATGGCTGCTTATCTAAAGCCTCTTGCTGTAGCTTCTGAGGAAAGCACAATGAAGGACCAGGCAGATCGCTTATCTTACATTCCTTCCAGAACTTGTCTCTTCCCAGTGGTCAAAAAAAAATGGGGGAAAGGAGTAGCTTGAAAGTGGACACCACCGGCAGGAAAGGCTCACACAATTCTCTGCTGCAGTCTGATCAGGCAATCTCTGCATCTGCCCAACTTCTTTGCCTTGTCCCCACTAGAGTAAGCTGCAACCGTCGTCCAGCCAAGCATCACTGTTCCCACCTTGACCCCCAGGTCTAGTCAGGATAAAAGAGCATGTGCCTCAGAAGCTGTGGCAGCCAGGCCAGCCTTGACTACATTTAGCTTTAATCACTTTCCAACCAAAATCTGCGTTGGGAAACACGACCTACACCAGACTATAGGAAAAGAGTAATGTCTTTGAGAAAGAAGAGAAATTTCCACAGACAGAAGCTTTTAAGAACCAGGCAGAACTGGATTCTATTGCAGGAATGAACCAAACAGGAGGCACACACATGCCTGATGGTTACCAGGTTCAGCGGTTTGGATTTCCAGTCCTAAATTCTAAACCCAGTCCCTTCCCTCACTGGTTATATGAATTTACCTCATCTATGCAAGTCAAAAATAGTGAAAGCATCCCCTATCTCATAAAGAAGTGTTGAAAATTCAATTGAGATACCTTTAAAATGGGTGGAACAAGGTCTGGCACAGATTAAAATGCTAATAAATCATAGTACAGATGGCAGCTGAGTCCTGAGAAAACCTGCAAATGGCTGACTGGGAGAGGACTTCATGAACTTGGAGGGAGGAGGGAATGGGCTCTAAGCCAGAACAACTGGTGGTCTATTCAGAGGCGACTAAAGAGGCTGAATCCTTTCCAAAATGCCCAACTGCAGCGAACATTTTGGTTCATCAACCCCTCTGCGCATCGTTAATCCCTGGAAATTATTAGCAAACTCGTGATGGCTCCAAAACTTGGCTCAACTCCCGAACGGCGAAAAAGACCTTTTACAAGGCCTTTCTTCCGGTTTTCAGCGCCCACAAAATAGGGGACATAATCTGTTCTGGGGGAATTGTCCTCAAATGGACTTCCGCTTCAAGACAAACCACGGAGCTATAAAAACTAAATAGTGACCGGACATAATTCCTCTCCGGCGCGGACAAGGCCACCGCCCACCCGTTCCCGCTCACGCAGTGGCCCCCCCACCTCCAACAGCCCACGAGGCCAATGCGGGAGAAGTGCGCCTGCGCATCGGGCCAGGAAAGAAAATGAGGAAAAAGGCGTCCCGGCCGCGTGCCCGCCCCAACCCACACCAG
>NW_005371908.1:363773-364881 GCF_000412655.1 Myotis brandtii | reverse complement strand
CCGCGACATGGCGGCGCAGAACCCGCCTCCCCCCGCCTCTCATTGGGGGAGGGACACGCCCGTCACCCGCCGCCCCCACCCGATAGGGGGAGCCACTGTTCCCGTTGCGGGGGGAGAAAGCCTCCGAATACCTTGAGCCCCTATTGGACAAAGCCTACTCCTTTCTGCAGGAGGGCCCGCCCTCATTTGTTTGGGACACTCGTTATAGGCGAGCGCTTTATGCCAGTCTTTTTACTGACCGGCTGCTCCAATTTGATAGGTCAGAGTTCTGGCGCCGCTTCCCCACACTCCTGAAAAACCCCACCTCCTTCCCACTTTCATTGGCCTTTTGCTAATCCATCAAACCGGAAGCCCTTAGTCTTCCAGTCACAACGACTACCTTCCCGCGCCACTTGGCAAAGACAAGGAAGTCCCTCCCTTTTGCCTCTCCAGTGGTTACTGCAGATGCCCATCTCTGTGTCTCCCTCACTAGGCGGTAGGACCATTGGTGGTCTCCCATTGGGTGAAAAAAGAGAGCCCACCCGGTAGACGCTCTTAGGCCCAGTCCGGGAGTCCGGGAAATGATCGGAGCTGCGAACGCATGCGCGAATACGCTTTTCGGGCGCCTCGGGAGGCGAGGCGACCTCGAGAGGAGCGAAGGCCTGGAGTACCCCGTGTTGAGTGACTGCTGCGTGCCACGCCGGAAGGCCAGACCTGACCGAGGGGAAACTGCCAGTGCAGTTCTGTCCCCGTCACTATTCCTATTCCTCTCCGCCTTAAACCTTCACAATGCCGGAAGGCTTTTTTTTTTTTTTAACTCAAATGTGTCCCTTTCTGGCAGTATGAAACCTTTCAGACCCTGTCCAGTTCGCTGGCGTCGTTTCACCACTCCACCTCTAAATTCAAGCACAGGGACTCCTTCCAGTTGGGAGGCACCGGCCGTGCACCTCTGGATCTGCAGGAGCGGTCCGTTCCCTGAAAAGCTTTCCTCGCCCCCACCAGTCCAGAACCCCGGCGCATCCCTCATGATGACCTTGGTCACCGGCTAATGTGCTCACGGGACTGCCAGGCCCCTCTAGGGCCTCATGGTCAGGTGACTGTCTCTTCCATGGGCACGGAGGTCCCTGCC
>NW_005371908.1:363261-363665 GCF_000412655.1 Myotis brandtii | reverse complement strand
GAAAGCCGAGTCCAGGCCGCACGACGCGGGGTCCGGCGGCTGACACAGGATCCCACCCGAAGGCCTCTAATGTTGGGGGGATGCCAGCGAGGGGAAAGCGGGGAGGGGCTTAGAAAACGATCGAGGCAGGGAAATGCGGGGGTCGCCACCAGATACTCTCCGGAACCTTTCCGCCCACGTGAAAGGGGTGTCCCGGAACAGGTGTCCTCGTGGAAACTAAGTTTGAAACGGGGTCAGTGGCACTGAGAGCGTGGGGAGGCCTGGCGGGCCTGCCGCTTTGGGGAGGTAAAGCTGGGCTGCGCCGTTGGGGATCTAAACCAGCTCCTAGTCACACCGAGAAGATCCAAAAAGGCCCCCAGAGCCGAGGTGAGGGGCGGCGCCGCGTCTTCCACACGTGACCCCGG
>NW_005371908.1:357586-362944 GCF_000412655.1 Myotis brandtii | reverse complement strand
GGCCCCGCGCCCCTCGCCCCTACCAGCTCGGCGGCGAGCCCGGCCGGCCGTCCGGAATCGGAAAGAGCAGACGCTGGGAAGTTTTGGGAGAGGGAGGGACGGGCCTTAAAGGGACCACGACCTCTTTTCAGCCTGGGGGGAAAATGGGCGCGGGGGGGCTGGATGGGGCCAGGCCGACAGTTGCTCCGCGGTTGAAGGAAGAAAACGCACAAGAAGTCTGTCGGGCCGCTCCGTTCGGGTTCCGCGTCCCTTTTCCCCCAATACTCCCCAAGTCCTTCACTCCTCCTTCCCCTCACAGAAAGTCGCGCAGTTGTTTGGAAAGCATGCCTTATTCCTCCTAGTTAGCCAAGGGTTGTGTTAGTTGAGATAAGTGTTGGGGTGCATATTGTACAAATAGCGAAATGGGCTCAAGGGACAGAAGCGACTGGCCCAGAATCCCACAGCTGTAAGTGGCATAGCAGGGCTTGTCTGATGCCCAAGATGCATAACCACTGCGCTGCAGTGCCCGCTCCGGCTCTGGGGGGTGCAATAGGCAGTGGAGGTTAAGGGCCCCGGCCCGGGCAGGGTGCCCGCACAGGCCACACTTTCTAGCCTTGAGAAAGTGGTTTCGCCTTTGGGCCTGTTTCCTCGTCCAATAGAAGGAAGGTAATAGCCCCGCCTCATAGAGTGGTCTTGAGGAGTGCTGAGAAGTCAGAATGGGGGGGACTCAGAAGCTTACACCCACACACCCGCATTTCACACATTAGGTAAAACTGAGCCCCAGAGAGGGGAAAACTCACCACAGCTAGGCGGCTTCTGAAAGCAAGTAGATACCCTGAGGCATAAGCGGACCCTTGAAGGCCCTAGCTTTCCTCTGTTCATGAAATGCCCCAAACTCATTCCTCACTTTGCACTGGCTGTTCCCCTGCCAGATCTCTGCTGCTCATCTGATGACCTTGCCTAGCTCAAACGTCACCCCTGACCACCCCAGCCTAGTCAGCCCCCATACAGAGTTACAGGCATGGCTCCCGTTTATCTCCCTCTTTGCTCTATTGCACGTGCAAATTCGAGTTATTTGTTTAACTTGTCTCCGCACTAGAATCTGGGCTCTTTGGGGGCCAGAAGTGGATATGTTTTAATCCTCCTACCGATCTACCCTGGGTCACTCAACAGAAGTATATTGAGCCAACACTATTTGGGGCACCTGAGATAAATGGTGACCAAGATACCAGAAAAAAACCCATAAGTAAAACAATTGTATCAGATGGTAATAATTGCTATGAAGAAAATAACAACAAAAAGAAAATAAAACAGGGAAGGAGGATGAGGAGTTATGGGAAAAGTTGGCTACGACCAAAAGGGTATTCAGGAGAAGCCTCACTGAGAAGGTGACATTTTAGCAAAGACCTGCAGGAGGGGAGAAAGGAAGTCATGGGGGTAAGGGAAGAGCATGCCAAGCGGAGAGTACAGCCAGTGCAAAGGTCCTGAGATGAAAATGTGCCTGATGTGTTCCAGGAATTGGTAGAGGCCTTTGTGGCTGGAGTGAGTGAATGAGGGGCAAATGGTAAGCCATGATGTCAGAGAAAGGGGGAAAGGGCAGTCTGAGGGTATGGCCCATGGGGAGGACTTAGACTTTGAGGTGGTGCCACAGAAGGATTCTGAGCAAGGAAAGGCCCTGATAGGGCTCAGCTATTCACAGGAGTGATGTGTCTGTGGGAAACACTGGGATGTGGGGTGGGAGCAGGAAATCAGGCGGCCTATTCAATGGAACAGGCTGAACAAGAAAGTGGGTGGAATCAGGGTGGGGACCATGGAGGGGTTGACATGAGCAGGTTGTGGATCTGTTTTGAAAGCAGACTGTCTAGTACCGTGGTCGGCAAACTGTGACTCGCGAGCCACATGCGGCTCTTTGGCCCCTTGAGTGTGGCTCTTCCTAAGCCTTAGGAGTACCCTAATTAAGTTAATAACAATGTACCTACCTATATAGTTTAAGTTAAAAAAATTTGGCTCTCAAAAGAAATTTCAATCATTGTACCGTTGATATTTGGCTCTGTTGACTATTGAGTTTGCCGACCACTGGTCTAGTATATTCGCAAAGTTGTACAAACATCACCATTGTCTAATTTCAGAACATTTGCATCACTCCCTCCCCCGCCCCCCCCCCCCCCCCAAAGAAACTCCATACATATTTGTAGTCACCTGTCTTCAACTCCTAGCAACCTACTTTCTGTCTCTATGGATTTGCCTGTTCTGGTCATTACATATAAGTGGAATCAATACAATATTTGACCTGTTGTGTCTGGATTCCTTTACTTAGCATTGTTTTCAAGGTTCACCCTTGAAATAAAACAAGGATGTACTTCATTCCTTTTTTATTTTTTTAAGAATTTTTTTTTTATTGATTTCTGAGAGGAAGGGAGAGGGAGAGAGAGATAGAAACATCAATGAGAGAGAATCATTGATTGGCTGCCTTCTGTATGCCCCACACTGGGGATCCAGCCTGCATCCTGGGCATATGCCCTGACTGGGAATGGAACCGTGACCTCCTAGTTCATAGGTCGACGCTCAACCACTGAGCCATGCTGGCTGGACACTTCATTCCTTTTTGCAGCCAAGTATTATTCCACTGTATGGATATGCCAAATTTTGTCTATCTAGTCATCAGTTGAAAATGTCCCTACTCCTCAGTTCTCCATGAATTTAGCTCTCAGCTCACTGACCTCATGCTGCTCCTGTCCTCATTCTTGGTGATTTCCATTTCCAGGCGTAATCCTCAGACAATCCTGGCCTCTCCTCCAGGGATCTGTCCTCCCCCTGGCTCTTCCCTCCCATGGTCACACCTAGACCTTATCTCAATAACCACAGATCCTTCAGAACCTTAATTTCATGCATCTTGCCCTCCACCTATTACCTGTCTTTCTAGTTCATTCCTTTCAGAAGCTGAACTCCAAAAATCCATTGGCTCTATAATCTTTCCATAATCCCTAAGACTCCTCATTGTCATCAGATTAAATTCCATTTTATTTTTATTTTGACTACATTTATTAAAGCTGGGGACAGTGAAACAAGGAAGAGACTAGGATAGAAGAAGCAACAGGAGAGAGACTTGGCAGGGCTGCTTTGGCTCCCTAAAAACGTCATAGGAAAGAAGTGAGCCAAGGGGGGGCTGCTGTCACCTCACTGGAGAGTCAGAGAAAAGTGGGCCTTGAAGACAGGTTCAGGGGGTTAGCGAAACCACAATCTTCTGCCTATTGCATGTCTGAAGAAAAGTGGGCCTTGAAGACAGGTTCAGGGGGTTAGCTTAGGACGAGCTGCTGCTGTCCATTGCTCCCCTGGTCGCATGGGGTCCCTTATAGTTTAGGAGATGCATGCCTATGGGGGAAGGAAGGGAAAGGAAAAGGGAGAGTGTGCACCCAGATTAAATTCGTTGACCAACTATTACAATCACCTCTTATGCACACTCTGTGCGCACCCCTCTGCATTTTACTCATCCAGCGAAACCACAATCTTCTGCCTATTGCATGTCTGCATCTCTGCAGGGGAATGTGGATGGAGAAAAATATGCACCCATGCTAACTGGTCTCACTAAATTTATGCCCACTGACTTAGAGAACCCACAATGCTGCCCAGCAAATCCACCCATGTCCCTGGTCTCTTGACTCTCCCAGATGACATATCAGACCTCCTCAAACCTCCAGCAGCTCCTTCCTCATCCTCACTCTCAGCAGTGACCTTATTTCCTGAGAACCATAGCCACCTTCCACCACACCCACCCTTCTGCATCCTCCACACCCTCCCCGCCTTCCTACCTGTGACTAGGGGAGCCAGTCATGTTCTCAATCTGTTGAGCTGCTTTTTCCCTATTCATATTCTAATTTTCCCTTCCCCTATTCAATAAATTGGTTCCCTGTGGGCTCAGGGTCTCAGGAGAGAAATGTGACAAGACTGAAAGCAGAAATAGGCCAGCTTTCTTTCCTTCCCTCCCTCCCTCTCCCCCCTTCTTTTCTTTTTTTTCTTTTCTTTTCTCTTCTTTTCTTTTTTCTTTCTTTCTCTCTTTCTTTCTTTCTTTTCTTCCCTCCTCCCTCTTTGCTTTCCTCCCTCCCTCCATCCCTCCCTTCCTTCTTTTCCTTCCTTTTCTTTCTTCCCTTTCTTTTGCCTCTTCAGTGCTCCAAGCAGAAATAGCTTCATGGTCTGTTGGGTCTCAGATTGAAAATTCAGATGCCCTCAGGGGCCACTGAGTAAAGCTAGACAGTAAAGGAAAACTCAGTTTCATTATACAGTTGTGACACTTTCCCCACCCTCCAGCATCATTGAGGTATAACTGATATAAGAAACCACACATATTTAAAGGATACAAGTTGATGAATTTTTACTTATGAATAAACCTGTGAAACCACCACCACAATCAAGATAATGACCATAAGACAATGAATGTACTCATCATTCCTAAGTTGCCTCATGCCTCATGCCTCCATCCTTTGTCCTTCCACATATATCCCCAGATAACCACTGATCTGATTCCTGTCACTGTAGGTTAGTTTTCATTATCTAGAATGAAATTATAAAGCATATATTTTCATGTCTGCCTTTTTTCATTCACCATAATTATTTTGAGATCCATACATGTTGAACAAGAATTCATTCTTTTTATTTCTGGGTACTATTCCATTGCATGGAATAGTTTAAATCACTGCAAGTTGTTTACTGAGTCACCCACTGATGGACATTTGGGTTGTTTCTAGTTCTGGCAATCCTCCTATATAATAAAAGAGAAACATGTAAATCGACCGTCCCTCCGCTATGCTCACCAGCCAATCAGGAGTAACTATCTAAATTAACCCTTCAAAGATGGTGGGTTAATTTGCATACACAGGCACCGGTGGAAAGCAGAGCGGGAGAGCTGGCAGCTTGTGGGGATGTGGCTCCCTCAGTCACTCACCCAAACCGCCGGGTGGAGAGCAGAGCGGGAGAGCCAGCAGAGAGTGGAGCAGCTTGGGAAACTTGGCTCCCCAAGCTGCCAGACAGAGAGCAGAGAGGGAGAGCTGGCGGCTTGGAGGACTTGGCAGAGTGGGAGGCCGTGGGACTGAGACTGAGCAGGAAGGGAAAACCAAGAGCACGGGGAGCACCAGGAATGCTGGGAATCGTAGTTCTGATGGCAGACGGATTTCCTAGACCAGGGGTCCTCAAACTTTTTAAACAGGGGGCCAGTTCACTGTCCCTCAGACCGTTGGAGGGCCGGACTATAGTTTAAAAAAAAACTATGAACAAATTCCTATGCACACTGCACATATCTTATTTTGAAGTAAAAAAACAAAACGGGAACAAATACAATATTTGTATTTGCATATGGCCCGAGGGCCGTAGTTTGAGGACCCCTGG
>NW_005371908.1:355890-357034 GCF_000412655.1 Myotis brandtii | reverse complement strand
CCTAGACACTAGAGCAAAGTGAGCCTGGAGCAAGTTACTGTTGCGGTGGGGGATGGAGGGAAAGCAAAGGTGAGAGACATAAGTAAAATCAGAGTGTCTAGGAAAAATTAAAGGGAAGATATCCTAAAACTTCCAGGAAATCTCCACCAATGAAGCAAAGAAAAAAAATGCCTCTATTATTCTGTGAGCAACAAATCAAACTGGGTTGGGGGTCTCAGACAATTTGCTCATATGATTGCAAAGACAGACAGAAACTCCCAGATTGGAGAGGGTGCAGGTTGGGCTGAGGGACCCACCCCCAGTGCACAAATCTTCATGCACCGGGCCCCTAGTTATAAATAAAGGTGATATGAACATTGGTGTATAAGTCTTTGTATGCAAAGGAACCGCTGAGCTAAAGCCAGCCCATAAGTCTTTATGTGGACATTTATTATTTTTAAAATATACATTTTTTTAAATTATTGATTTCAAAGAGGAAGGGAGAGAGAGATAGAAACATCAATGATGAGAGAGAATCAGTGATTGGCTGCCTCCTGCACGCCCCCTACTGGGGGGGATCGAGCCTGCAACCCAGGCATGTGCCCTTGGCCAGAATTGAACCTGGGACCTTTTAGTCCACAGGCTGACGCTCTATCCACTGAGCCAAACTGGCTAGGCTGGACATTTATTTTCTCCAGTATATGTACCTAGGAGTGGAATGCCCGGATCATATGGTAAGCATATATAGGTTATCCCCCAAAAATGTATACACTAACAGGTGATAGCTCAATTTTGAAAATGAAATGTAATTTAATAAACACTGCCTTTATATATTCAAAGTGTATGTATACATTTTTGGAGGACCCTCTATACTTAATGTTGTAAGAAACTGCCAAGCTATTTTCCAAAGTAAAGGGTGTCCCAAAATTCACGCAAGAAATAATTTTGATAGAAAACACAGGTTTATAATTAAAAATTGTAAATTTTTTATTGATTCATAAAGTATACAGTATAGGGTTATGTATGGAATAGCATATCAGGTAAATGGCCTCCACGGCTTTACTGGCACATACGCACTCTTTTGTTGAAATTTTCCATGACCGTTTTGCATAAATGTGGCTGAATTTCGTTGATACAGCGCTCAATTTCCTCCTTCAAGGCGTGG
>NW_005371908.1:342728-355759 GCF_000412655.1 Myotis brandtii | reverse complement strand
AAATGGTCATGGAAAATTTCAAAAAAAGAGTGCGTATGTGCCAGTAAAGCCGTGGAGGCCATTTACCTGATATGCTATTCCATACATAACCCTATACTGTATACTTTATGAATCAATAAAAAATTTACAATTTTTCATTATGAACTTGTGTTTTCTATCAAAATTACTTATTGCGTGAATTTTGGGACACCCTTTTAGTTGTACCTTGGTGTCATTTATTTAATAATAAACTAGTTGAACAAATAGGCTTTAAAGTCATTCATCCTTTCATTAAAAAAATATTTATTGGGCACTATTCTGCCAGGCTCTGTTCCAGGCACAGTGAACAAGGCACATAAAATTCCCACCCTTGGGAGCTAAGGTTTGATTTAGATCCTCTCAGCACACATGGTTTAGAGGCTGGGAGCACACATTGCTCAGAAGACAGATGGCCTAGATCCAACTTCTGGCTCTGCCATTTTCTAGCTGTGTAAGAGGCCTGGGCAAGTCCTCTTACTTTAAATCTTACTCTGTAAAAGGGATGCTGGTGATGCAATCTTTACCTCCTAATGAAAGGGATAGCTAGCTAGTTTAATTCGGCAGGTTTAGGAAGTTTTAGAAATAAAAAGGGGTCTATGGGGGAAGGAACACATAATGGAGACTTGAAGATGCCAGGGTGTTTATCTTGTACAGAGAATAGAGAAATGGAATAGGCAAATAGAAATATATCTGACCTGTGCAATTAAAGACAGCCATAACCCAAAAGGTATCTCAGGCCTGAGCAATTAAAGTGACCATAAGTTAGGCCAAAAGCAGCCCTGACCTGAGTAACTGGGAGGGCCTTAAGATAAGGCTTTATCTGCCAACACAACTGGGAGATCTATAAAATAAATCAACAGTGACTCCAACCAACAAGATAAGAGGGAGAGGTGGGGGACACCACCTGGGCTTTGAGTTTTGAAAACTAATTCTATGTAGCAGAATGACCAATAAGAAGGGATCAGGTTCAGACAAAGAACTGCAGCCTATTTAATGCCTCAAGACAAAGAAGCAGTGGTCACCCTTCTCAGGGGCCCCTCTGTCCGTCCAGGAGGGGCAGTGTCTTAGGCTTAGAATCTAGAATTAGGTTTTAGAGGTAGTGTCTGCTTGCGATAGTTTCTGTACTTTTCACTTATCACCTTTCGTCTGTGACTTCATTCTTCGAAACCATGGAGACAAGAACCCGGGAATTCAGGGCGTTGGAGTTCAATGTTCACATTTCACTAAGGTTGTGGCCTTGTTGGTTCACAAACTGGCTCCTATACGCAGAGGGCAGGGAGAGACCCAAGAAAGAGGCAGACCACTTCAGATTGGTAGATGGCAGGTTGCATACGTAAGGGAACTTTTGAGGCTTGTCTTGGGCTGCTGCGAGATGAGTAGATCTCTGTACCCCCATGTCAGGATCTTAAAAGCTTACATAGAGGCCTTAACAGGGCTCAGTCACATGTACTATCCAGATGGTTTCAACATCACCTTTCTCTCTCAAGGCTCTGTCCTTAGAATGGCTCCCACTATGGGAACAATGGGCAGAAGTACATTCCAAGGACAGGGGAGGGGATGAGGAACTTCTGATTGCCCAGGTCCAGCTCAACTGGTGGTCACATCCTCTCCAGGACCTCCTCCGACAGGCATGCAAGCCACAAAGCATTAACTAGTGTCCAGAGAATAAATAAAGGTGGCCCATTGTATTTGGATTTGCATTTCCCTAATGATTAGTGACTGTGAGGACAGAAAACAGGCCTCTTTCCTTTTATTTGTTATGTTTTTTTCCACAATTTATGAGAAGCACATGGTAATTAAACTCCACGATTGTTGGCACTTCTGATTCAAACAACTCCTCTGTTCAAATTGCAGGACAAGATTAAGGCTACACTCAAGGTTGCATTCTTCCATCCCCCTCCACCTTGCTGTTTTAACGTCTTCAGGATGGTTAGCAAGAATTCCTCCTTTTTTCCTCTTCTTCCCCTTTCTTCCCCCTCCCCATCAGACAGGCCTCTCCCTTTTGACTTTATAACTTTATAACTTTCATTCTAAACTTGTTTTACAGGATTGAGAAAATACTGATAAGACACCTCCTTAATACACCTACCTGACTGTCTCCTGGAAAACAAACTGTATCTTTTCAAAGACAGCCTACCACAGAAACTTTGTTCACTGATTCATTCAGCAATCATTTATTGAACACCTACTGTGTGCCAGGCATTTGTTAGGCACTGAGGACACAGCTATGAACAAAACAGAGATTCCTAGCCTCCTGGAGCTGATAATTCTAAGGCTGCACTGTCCAATATGGTAGCTACAAGCCCTGTATGGCTATTGAGCACTTGAAATGTAACTAGTCCAAATTGAGGTGTGCTGAAGTGTGGACAAAAGGGGCCACATGCTAACCTGACAAGCTCAGGGAAGGCCTGCATGGCAGTCTTGCAAACTCAAAGACCCAAAGTAACCACAAAGGATGGTCTGAAATTAAACTTTAACTAAAAGCAGTTATGGTGGGTAGTCACATCCTAGGCCAGTATCTTTCCTGACAAAGTCACTCTTTACCTTACCTGAGCCTAATATCTTTTTGCATCTGTGATAACATATAATTGAAATATCAGGGTAACTTGTAACTTCCCTTTCCGGGCACAACCAAATGTGCCTGGGTGCCAGGACAGAGACCATAAATTCAATCATTATTACTGTTGTCATGTGAATTGTTGACTGTTAACTATCCTGCACCCACCTAAGTAAAAGTGTGTGTCTATCATTTTACTTTTTATCCAGTCCCAGAGGTTTCCTCACTTTTCTCTCTCCTGCCTCTCTAATCTATCACCAATGGATTTCATGTAACCCACCTATGTCTCCTCCTTTGATTGCAATGTATAAAAATAGGTGAAAAACTGCCATTCTCCAGAGCATTATCCCAATCCATTGAGTTTCTGCTTCCTGCAATTGTCAACAGCTTGGCTCAAATAAACTCTCAAAAATTCTTTACAGAAAAAAACAAAAACAAAAATTCTTTACAGAATTGAATGTTTTTACGTTAACATTACTTGGCGTAGTTGCGGCAGGATTCCAAAGAAGCTCACCCATGACCATCCAGCAGACCCAGACCCGGTACTAGGATCCAGCAAAGGGCCCATTAAGTCTGCTGGTTCCCTGCCCATTGGGTGAACTGGGGTGAGTTGTCTCTTGGATCCAGAACCTTCTCTTGCTTTTGGTAGAGGGTCTGACTTTATTTGAGCTGTGTCTTAAAATCCTCAAGGTGGAACTAAGGTTAAGGGTTGAAAGAAACCAGGCTAAGACAGGACTGTAGGGGAAAAAATGAGTGGCTGGTTTTGATTTTGGCTTTTCAATTGGAATTGCTTTCTGAGAGTCTAAGCAAAAAAACCTTCATCATATAAAGGAGAGCTGAACTCATTCAGTTCCGAAGGTAAAGGGGCACATCCTCCAGTCTGATTCTTGGTTATTCTTAGGTGACTAAGAATCTTTGTGGAGGTGCCAGAAATGCAGGAGCCCCATAGCGAAGTCCCAAATGCAACTGTAATTAACTAAATGGCTCATCCAGGGGCCACCTTAAGGCTTTGTCTGCCCGGCCCTGAACCTTTCCGGTTGTTTTAGACAGCCAGGAGAGAAACTGAGGCCACACTTGACCACTACATAACATGTTTAGAAAATTTGCTCCGTCTACAGATATCCAAAAACAAATAAATAATTAACATGGGAAATTGTGCCTCCAAGGCCATAAACTCCCAAACCCCAGCCCTCATTTCACACTCCTGATAGGAAGTCTTTACTTACAGAAATGGGAAGTGCTTTACAGAAATGGGAAGATTTAATTAGAAATTATCAACTTAAGAATGGCCAAAATGCAGTTGTCTTTGGGTACCTACATTAATATTTTGCATTCAGAAATTAGAAAAATATTGGTTCTAAAATTAAACTGAATGACTATATTGGAAGCATATTTTGATTTGGAAATTAGAAGCTTCTAAGGAGAAGCATAGAAAAAAATTCTTCCCCCCAACATGGAAATTAATAAGAAAGTTTAGAGACTATCTCAAAAGTATTCCGAAGCTAATAAATGCCTGCAACCCATTTTTCGCCCTTCCTTTCTGAGCTTCCTTATCCCGACTTGCCCTTTCCTCCCTTCTTCCTTTCCCTTCTGTCTCCTCTATTACCATCGACTTGAAGGAAAATGAGAACAGGAATTCTAACAGCTCCCTTTGAAAAAAGCTGGTCTCAGCTAGAGAGGAACCAGCAATTGTTTCAGACTTTATCCAGGACCCTGATGGATTCACAAAAATTTAACTGTTAGAACATGTAATCCTGGCTATTCTGACCTATTCCAACTAATACACCCACTGGTTTCTGAGAGCAAGGCAACAGGATTACTAAATAAGCTCTGCTGTGAAACTGGAGAGGAGTCTTTTGCTATAAAAAGTGAGGTCACCATAAGAAAGATTGTTTAACAAGAAAACCTGAAGTGTGATTTACAAAGAGGAAACAGAAGCAAACATAGGGCTGCTCCAGGACTATGAGAGGGTATTTTCCCCTTCTCCTTACTAATATTTTAGGAGAAATTGAAATTATCTTAAAAGGGGATGTTACTAAGGCCTTGTAGATAATGGGGCTACTTTATCTGTTCTTAACCCTACCCATCTATGTTTCCCTCTCCCTCAGAGTAAAGCTTCTGTACAAATGGTAGGGGTGTCTAAGCAACCAATGGCTGTTTTAAAATCAGAACCTGTCCCCTTTCAATTAGGGCATGCTAAGGGGCAACATATTTTACTGGTCAATTCGGTACCAATTCACCTGATAGAGATTTTAAAATCAGTGATGCCCACATATTTGTTTTTCTTCAGAAGGCTAATATGTATTTAGAACTAAATGAAACAGATACTGAACCAAAAAGGGAAAATGATGATTTTAAGGGAATCCCCCAAGAGGAAACTAATCTTGAGACTGACCGAATGTTTGTTAACCATCTTTTCATTATTAACTTCCTTGAGAGTCAGAGAGAATGCTTAACAGGAGACCGGCCCTACTCAGAATGGCCCAAACAGCCCAGAGACTTGAAGAGATGCCTAACCTCGGCTTGCTACACATGCCTCTGTAGATGGGGAACCAGGCCACAGTGCCTTGAGAGTCCCCTTTTCTTTTGGGGTACAAACTCTTCAACTGGGAGAAATTTGACTGGGGGTCCCTCAAGAAAAAGGCTAATCTTCTTTTGCAACATAGGCTGGCCCCACTATAAAGTGGACAATGAAGAGGTTTGGCCAGTTAATGGCACCATTAAGTTTAATGCTACACTGCCTGCAGCTAGACCCGTTTTCCCATTCTCAGGGAAGTGAAAGGAGAATGAGGCCTTCTTAGATCAGTGTGTCTTTTCCGTATATGTAAGCCTTTATGAGTCAGAAATGGCACTCAGCTATATGCTACCTGTAAACTAGATCTCTCTGTAATTGCTACAGAGCTGCAGAGAAAAATATACTCAAATAGAAAACACATTACAAAATGGGTAAATTAGTTCATCCTTTTGCCAACATTTGTTAATCCTTGAGGGATTAAAGTGCTGTTTTTGTTTAACTATGCAGTGTTTTCAGGGTCAGAGGGGCCAGAATATCAAAGCCCACTAAATCTCCCCTATTCAGCTCAAAATGCTATAATTAGCTTTCCAAAACCAAAGTCCCAGGACCTTTGACATGCAAATACCAACTCTGGTCTGCTTTCCAAAACCAAAGTCCCAGGACCTTTGACATGCAAATACCAGAAACTCTGGTCTACATCACTCTTTTTTTTTTAAATTACTTTTACTTTTATTTTTTAAAATATATTTTATTGATTTTTTACAGAGAGGAAGGGAGAGGGAGAGGGATAGAAAGTTAAAAACATCGATGAGAGAGAAACATCAATCAGCCACCTCCTGCACACTCCCTATTAGGGATGTGCCCGCAACCAAGGTACATGCCCTTGACCAGAATCGAACCCGGGACCCTTCAGTCCACAGGCAGACGCTCTATCCACTCAGCCAAACCGGTTAGGGCCTAAATCACTCTTAACTTATTTCAACTATTCCTTTCTAAATTAGTAAATTTTAATTAAGGTTATTAAATTTCTAGATATATTGAAATAACATGAAATACTGAAACAGTGAGTGCTAAATAAGTCTTTAAATTTGCCTGCTTTTGTCTTTATTGCCAAAGTCTGTAAAATGAATTTCAGCTTTATAGTCTTTTGCTTAAAGGTATGTTTCTTGAAAGTGAGAGTGTGGCCCTGGCTAGTTTGGCTCAGTGATAGAGTATTGGCCTATGAACTGAAGGGTCCCAGGTGTGATTCCAGTCAAGGGCACATGCCTGGGTTGTGGGCTCAATCCCCAGTGGGGGGCTTGTAGGCAGCTAATCAATGTTTCTCTCTCATCATTGATGTTCCTATCTTTCTCTCCCTCTTCCTTCCTCTCTGAAATCAATTTAAAAAAAGAAAAAAGAGAGTGTGTTTAAAATCCTATATAATAAAAGGCTAATATGCAAATTGTCCCCTCGGGAGTTAGACCGGGAGACCAGGAGTTCGATCAGTCACTATGACATGTGCTGACCACCAAGGGGTGGCGCATAACATGGCCGGTGCACTGAGGGAGTGAGGGAAGGAGGAGGTGGGGAGTCAGGGAGGCGGGAAACGTGATTGGCCCTGATCACTGGCCAGGTCCCCTCGGGAGTTAGACCGGGAGACCAGGAGTTCGATCAGTCACTATGACATGTGCTGACCACCAAGGGGTGGCGCATAACATGGCCGGTGCACTGAGGGAGTGAGGGAAGGAGGAGGTGGGGAGTCAGGGAGGCGGGAAACGTGATTGGCCCTGATTGCTGGCCAGGCCTAGGGATCCTACCCATGCACAAATTTCATGCACCAGGCCTCTAGTGTGTTCATAAGCATCAATCTAAGGAATACTGGTCACTTATTTTATTTTGGTTATTATTGAAAATTGAGGCTTCTAAGAGTTAAAAGTTCAAATTAAGTTGGGAGAAATTATTATGGTTGTGATAATATAATGCATGAGCTATGGAGATTCATTTTTGAAGAAAAAAATTACTGCATTTTCTCTGCAAAAGTTAGTAATTCGAATTATGTTAAGGTCTTTATGTATATGGTCTTTATGTGGTATTAGTGGCCCAGTGCATGGATTCATGAACATTGAAAGGAAATTAATTATTAATTAGAAGAAATATTTTAATATTGCTATTCACTCTTTCTCTATAGTGTCAACCAAATTCATGATTGACAATGACAAAAACACACGTGTGCGATTGGTGCCAGCAAGAGCTTTATATGTATTGCGCATGTGCGAGTCAACTTAGCCTTTTATATATATAGAATAAACTTGCTTAATTAACCTGCTTTCTGATTTAGTTAAACTTTTTCCAGCCCAGTGAAGCACCCCAACTTCTCTTTCAGGTAATTGTCAGCAACACAGCAGTAAATATCAACACAAAGCACATTATTATTGTAGATCATGCAGGGAGAACAAAGGGTAAAATATTGAACTGCAGCAATGTTTGACTATATTCTGTGCAGTGAGAAAACCTGAAGTCATTTTCAAGGTCAACCATTTCTTATGTCTTTTCTGTTAGGTCAAGTTTCTAAGCTTTCTAAATCTCCATTTTCCAGCTAATGAAAAGAAAATAGGATTCTACCGAGTCTCCTATCTACCTACTCCAGGACTTCTGTGAGGATCAAGTGAGATGAGGCACAGGAATACGCTTCACAAACATTTGGTTAAAGTATAAAATATTTAAACCTGGCTATAAAGCAAGTCGTGTTCCAAACTACAAGGAGGCTAGTCGTCACTAGAGAGAGGAAGCTGGGTGTTGCTACGTGATGTCATTACCTGGACAGACACTTCGAATATTAGATAGATAGATGGATAGATAGATAGATAGATAGATAGATAGATAGATAGATAGATGTGTTTGTCTGTGTACTATGTGTGGTAAATTTTCAGCCTCTGGATAGCATTATTAGGATATAATCTTTTATTGGCATAATTTAAAAAATATTAAATACTTATATAAATTAAGCAGAATTCTGTGGTCTGGACAAAATTTTTAAATATTAAAAGATTTAAGTTTGATTAATGTCTTTTAGAGTCATTACCATAAAATATGGTGGTTTTTTTTTACCTACATTTACAAAGAGTTAATGATGTAATCTTTTGGTTAAGTATATTTGACAATCCAAAGTTTAAATTTTAAGACTTTTAACTGAGAAATGACTTTGGGTCATTCCAATGGGCCCTGGAATGACTCAAGGATTTATTCTCTCTTCTTTTTTTTTAAATATATTTTTATTGATTTCAGAGAGGAAGGAAGAATGAGAGAGAGATAGAAACATCCATGATGAGAGAGAATCATAGATCGGCTGCCTCCTGCTAGTCCCCCACTGGGGATCGAGCCCACAACCCGGGCACGTGCCCTTGACCAGAATCAAACTTGGGACCTTTCAGTTCACAGGCCAATGCTCTATCCACTGAGCCAAACCCACTAGGGCTATTCTCTCTTCTTAAAAGAAATATTTTTAAACTAAATTAGGCCAATTTAATATACTTGAAATTATGTGGGAAGCTTTGTCAAATAAAAATTAATAATAACTATGTCCTATTTATATACATATATTTTGTTAAAATGAATGTTATAGAAATTTCAGTCTGCTTCAGAAAGGAACTTGCAAAGATTCAGAGCCAAGTTCAAACAGGAAACTCTCAGGGGTAGCATGTGTCCAGTCAGGGACACCAGGCAAACCAAGAGTGATAATTCCCTGTGGGGGTGTTTGGCAGTGATACCCTGGATATTTGTGTTTCAAACATGGGGAGTTTATGTTTTATTATTCTTTTTAATATTTTTAAATTAATTTCAGAGAGGAAGGAAGAGCGGGATAGAAATATCAATGATGAGAGAGAATTATTGATTAGCTGCCTCCTGCATGCTCCCCACTGGGGATCGTGCCCGCAACCTGGGCATGTCCCCTTGACCAGAATCGAACCTGGGACCCTTCAAACAGGTTGATGACGCTAAATCCACTGAGCCAAACTGGCTAGGGCTATGTATTATTTTTCAAGCTCAATATACCGCTTGCAACCATGTGCCTCATTTTAAAATCTTACATATTTTTATTCTTTATATGCTGGAATTTTATATTGAATCTAAAAATATACAAATTTTATATAATTCTCTATGTCATTTTATAGTAATTATTATTTACCAAGAAATTGTTGCCTTGGAATGCTATATCTTATAGGAAAGCACAGTTTTTTATTAATTGCATTATAATCAAATCTATAACCATACCACTTTTAAATTTTGTTATTCATGGACAGCTGTTGCTTTATTCTGATGCATTTGCAGATATATTATATCTTTAGAAAAATCCATGTAAAGGACTCTGACCTACTTTAAGTTGCAGGCTTCTAAGTAGGCTATTATCTTTGAACTGGATGAAGATTTATAGAACTTCAAGGAATAACTGAATTCAAAAAACTACTGGCAAATAATTAGGATAAACAAAATTAACCATGGAACTAAATGAATTGAGATTAATTATTCTTTTTAAAAATATATATATTTTATTGATTTTTTACAGAGAGGAAGAGAGAGGGATAGAGAGTTAGAAACATTGATGAGGGAGAAATATCAGCTGCCTCCTGCACACCTCCTACTGGGGATGTGCCCGCAACCAAGGTACATGCCCTTGACCGGAATCGAACCTGGGACCTTTCAGTCCGCAGGCCGACGCTCTATCCACTGAGCCAAACCGGTTAGGGCGAGACTAATTATTCTTAAAATCTTGTTGATTTTTAAATATTTTGTTTCCCAAATATAAGGAAAACTAAAAAGCAGATATTCTGCATTATAGGAACTAATAAATTAGTAACATTCATTTCACAGTACTCCCAGGAGATAAAGATTCAAAGACCATG
This sequence comes from Myotis brandtii, assembly GCF_000412655.1. NCBI lineage: Eukaryota > Metazoa > Chordata > Mammalia > Chiroptera > Vespertilionidae > Myotis > Myotis brandtii. Next base: position 345,789 of record NW_005371908.1, on the reverse strand, counting down.
ACAACCCGGAGATTTTTTGTCCATTGGGAAATACATTCATTAAAGACTCTCTCCAACAGTGTTAAAGGGACCTTATCAGGTGCCTAACCATGAATGGACATTTGCCCGTCTCTGACACTCACCTTCATCTCAAAGATGAGAAGCCACCAACTATGGAGGAGGTAGACAGCCATCCCAAGACATCACAAGGAAGGCCTGTATGCTCACAAATTGATGCTGCTCAAACCTTGTTCTTATATCACCTAATTGTTATTGATTGAATGCATATAAAATGATTTTTTTATATTGTTACTAGAGGCCCAGGGCGTGATTGAAATCGCGCGAGGAGGTATATTTTATCCTCCTTATTGTACCCTAATGAAAACAATATCTGTCTCCCCAGACCTCTCTCCTTAATAGACATGAAAAATTTAACTTGGGTACCTGCTAATCTTTCTCACCTACTAGACAATGATATTCTGATTATCAGCTATGATAATGAAATTTTGTTGGCCACACTAGTGGTCTTCTACTATCAATATAAGCTTTGGTACATTTTTCAGGCTTTATCTATTATAAAGGACCTCTCTTGGACAAACCTCTCCAAGAACACTCCCTAATAATTCCCCTGGTAGAATTATATATAGATCTAATCTAGATGAGTATTTTAGATGAATATTGTCTAAATATAGGAATAGATGAAATTAACTGCCCAGTAGAAAAATTGAAACTTCTGGATAATAGTAGATACTTGTTCCTCTTCAGGTACTTCCTTGTCTAATATAAGACATTTTCTTTTCCTAATCAGTGTTACTGGTTTAATACTGTTACTTTTGTTCCTGGTATGTAAATGTATATTAGATGTAAAAAAAACAAAAGTCAAGACAAAAAGACTCAGATCGTGGTGGCTCAAAAATTAGAAAAGATCCAGAATACTTTTTAACAAGGACATATAGGATCTGACAGCCTCCCATTTACCTGCCCTTTAAAAATAAATAAATAAATTATATATATATATATATATATATATATATATATATATATATATATATATATATATATATATATATATATATATATATATATATATATATATATATATATATATATATATATATATATATATATATATATATATATATATATATATATATATATATATATATGTAGTTTTATTGATTTCAGAGAGGAAGGGAGAGGGAGAGAGATAAAAACATCAATGATGAGAGAAACATTGATTGGCTGCTTCCTGCACGCCCCCTACTGGGGATTGAGCCCGCAACCCAGTGGTTGAGCATCTACCTATGAACCAGGAGGTTCAATTTCAGATCAGGGTAGGGTGTATTAGTTTCCTGCTGATGCTGTAACAAATTACCACAAACTTAGTGGTTTAACAAAATCCACACCAATTTATTATCTTGCAGTTCTGAAGGTCAGAAGTCCAAACTAGATCTTAGGGGTCTAAAATCAAAGGGTGAATTTCTGCTGGAGGTTCCAGGGGAACATCCACTCCTTGTCTTTTTCAACTTCTAGAGGGTGCCTGCTTTCTTTAGCTCCTGGCCTTTACTCCAACCTCTGCTTGCATCATCACATCTCTTCCTCTGACACTGAACCTCCTGCCTTCCTCTTATAAGGACCCTTGTGATGATATTGGACCCACTAGATTCCAGGATAACTTCCCCACCTTAAAATCTTCAATCGCATCTATAACATCCATTTTACCATGTAAAGTAACATAGTCACAGATTCTGGGTACTAGGAAGAGGACATTGGAGAAGGTGGGGGATGCCTTATTCTGCCTTCCACAGGGAGGTCAAGGGAGAGGAGTTATAGTTGCAGACAGTTGTGTCTGAGAGAACCTCACTGAGACTGTGAAATCTGCCTCAAGATCTGAAGGAAGGGAGGGAAGGAACAGTGTGGATATTAGGGAAGGGCATTCCAGGAAGCAGGAACAGCCAATGCAAAGACCCCAAGGTAAGCCATTCCCTTTTCCTGGGACCTCCTCTTCCTTGCTGCTCCTGAACAACAGGTGCCTCTGCATCTTGCTTGAAGAGCAGAAAGGTTTGAGATCCCTATTCATCATTGGTCTCTTGGCCCAGTCTGTATTTCCCAGGGTTCCTCAAAGGGCAGATCAGCCTAGGGGGACAGGCAGGAACCTGGATCAGAAAGGCAATTGGGCCAGTCCTCCCCTCTACCCACAGTCCAACCCAGCGGTCACCTGGGGTCTGGAGTGGCCCTGTCCTTGTAGCGTTCGCCTGCGATGCCACTGGCTCAGGGAGGCACTGGCCTCGGAACTGAGCTCCTGTGGCGCTCGTCCAGCTTCGGGCTGATGGTGGGCGATGTGGTGCAGGGCCCCAAACCACGTGGTCAGGTAGTAACCAACTAGGGGCAAGAAGAAGGGGTTGATGCAGCTCTCCCGGCTTTCCTGGTGGCCCGAAGGCCCCTGCAGTTTGCCAGCCTTTCCTCCTGTTGCAGGTGAGGCTGTTTGGGGTGCCCCCCTGTTGGGTCCTGACTTCTGGGGATGGGGGCTCACCTTCTCCCAGTAGCTCTTCAGGATCCAGGAGCTCCATAAGAAACTCCACGTCCAGCTGTGTCTCCCCGATGTCCGGACTCCAGATAAGCTCCTCAGTCAGCGCCGGCAGGAAGGCGTCGGCGCCCAGGGGCTCTGGGGACGCCAAGGGCAGGCTCTGAGCTGGATGGGGATGTGCAGGCCCCTTCCATCCGGTCCCCAGGACAGCGAGCGCTGGCTGCCCCTCACTTGCTTGGGGTGCAAACGCCTCTTACCTGATCTCCAGGCCTGCATAGACACCTCACATAGAACATGCCACCCTCGCCCCTGGACGTGCACACAGGCACCTCCTAAATGGCTCCTACAACCCTCAAGGGCGGTCCACATCCAGGTAGATGCAGACTCCTCCTCCTTTACCTTGTTTCTCGCCCGAAGCCAGGCCCTCGTAGATGTCCCTGCACATCGCCAGCAGCAACGCCACCTTGCGGCGTGGGGCACAGGCAGCGTGGAGGTGCCGGAGGCGTGAGTGGATGCGGCTCCGCAGGGTGGGAGTGGGGGCGGGGCCCTGTCCCT